>NC_060276.1:67955967-68316323 GCF_021613505.1 Equus quagga | reverse complement strand
TTTTTAGTAATGATAAGGTCAATGGTATGGCCATGTGGGTTAGTGGCTAAAGTAGGGTAGAGATCCTAAGGGATCTGCTGTGTTCCAGACATAATCTTCCTTATCCCCATTGTGCAGTGGCAACCCATTTTCCCTTTGGAAATCATGATCAATCACCCCAGCCAGTATAGTAACCCCCTTCTTTGCCTGTTGATTCAGAGGCATGAGGAGCCCAAAGTGGCCGGGTGGCAGTCTTAACTCCCAGTTCAGTGGAACAATTGTTGCGCCTCCTTGTGGAAGCATTCCTCCTTTTGGAACGAAGACATCCAAGGTCGCAGGGATGGGAAGTAAAAATTTTGCTAGTGGCTCACTAGGGGTAATGGTGAGTAAAGCCACTCCCATTTCCGCCTCTTGATTCCTGGTCCCGCGAATCTTGGCCATGGGTGAAATAGCCTCACATATTGGATGCTGATTCAAAGCATATACAGCATCCTGGAGAACGTTTCCCAGCCAGGCAAGGTATTGTTGCCTGATGGCACTGTAACTGAGTCTTCAAAATGTCATTCCACCATTCTATCAAGCTAGCTGCTTCAGAATGAAGGGGAAGTGGTAAGATAGTGAATTCCATGTGACATACTTCAGTTCTGTGAAGTGAGTTCCTTGATCAGAAGCAATGCTGTGTGGAATACTGTGACAGTGGATAAGGCATTCTTTAAGTTTATGGATGGTAATTTTGGGAGAAGCATTGCATGCAGGGGAGGCAAATCCATATCCAAAGTATGTATATCTTCCAGTAAGAACAAAATGCTGCCCCTTCCATGATAGAAGTGACACAAAGTAATCAGCGTGCCACCAGGTGGCTGACTGATCACTCTGGGGAAGGGTGCCATATGAGGAATTCAGTGTTGGTCTCTGTTGCTGGCAGTTGGGCACTCAGTGGTTCACGTTGCTGGACCCATGCATAACCTTCACCTCTGACATCATGCCACTTTGTTCCTGAGCCCATTGAGTAATGACAGGAATAGCTGGAGAAAGAGGCTAACTGGAATCCATAGAACAGGTCATCATAGCCACTTGATTATTAAATCCTCCTCTGCTGAGGTCATCCTTTGATGAGAATTCCCATGGAACACAGATATATTCACATTCTTTGTTCATTCAGTGAGCTCTGTCCACATACGTCTTCCCCAGATCTCCTTGTCACCAATTTTCTAATCACGTTCCTTCCAAGTTCCTGATCATCCAGCCAAACCATTGGCCAGAGCCCATGAATTTGTATAGACTCTTACCTCTGGCCTTTTCTACTTTCCAGGAAAAATGAATATCCAGGTGCACTGTTCAAAGTTCTGTCTACTAGGAGGATTTCCCTTCACCATTGTCCTTCGGGGTCTCCCAGAAAGAGGCTGTAGTGCTGCACCACTTTCTGTTGCCTCCATACTGTAGAGAACTATCTGTAAACTAGGCCCAAATTTTTTCTTCCTCAGTCAGCTGGTTGTAGGTAACTCCCAATGAGACCATAGGTGTGGGCTGAGAGAGAAAGAAAGTAATGTAGAAGGAGTAGGGGCCATGAGCATTTGAGCCACTTCCTCATACAATGTACTTGAACTTTCAGGCACTCATATATATCACTTCTGATCTCAAACTTGATCTCAGATATTTCACTTCCATTTGATAATGGAATGCGAACTGTGCAAACTTGATGGCTTTGTGGGTCAGACAATACCCAGGTCATGATGGGCAGCTGAAGCTACACAGTAACATGATAACCCGTGGTTAAACATTCAGTCTAAGGCCCAGTAGCAAGCCAAAAACTATTTCTCAAAATGAGAGTAGTTGCTACAGAGGATAAGAATGTGCTTCCAAATTCTAAGGATCTGTACTGTGACTCACCTACAGGGGCCTGCCAAAGTTTCCAAGCAGCATCTCTTTCTACAACTGACACTTGACACACCATCAGATCTGCTGGAGCATATGGCCCAAGTGGCATAGCATCTTGCACGGCAGCCTGGACCTGTCTGGGTGTCGCTCAAAACCAGCAGTGTTTTGGGCCACTTGATAAATGAACTGGAGTAGCTCATCCAAATGAGGTATATACTGCCTCCAAAATCCACTAGGATTTTATGCCTCTTTTGGTGGTAAGTAAAGGCCAGATGCAATAACTTATCCTTTACCTTAGAAGGGGTGTCTTGACATCCCCCAACCACTGGACCTTTAGAAACTTCACTGATGTGGAAAGCCTCTGAATGTTTGTGGGATTTATTTCCCATCTTCCACTTCACAAATGTCTTACTAATTTGTTTAGAGTAGTTGCTACTTCCTGCTTAGGTCTAGTCAGCATAGTGTCATCAGTGTTAGAGACCAGCACAATATCCTCTGGAAGGGAAAGGCAATAAAGTCTCTCATGAACGTAGGGCTGGAGAGTTAATTTACCCCTGAGGTAAGACAGTGAAGGTGTACTGCTGGCCTTGCCAGCTGAAAGAAACCTGCTCTGGGGGTCTTTACTAACAGGCACAGAGGAAAAAAAATATTTACCAGACCAATAGCTGCGTACCAGGTACAAGAGGCTGTGTTAATTTGCTCAAGCAACAAAACCACATTTGGAAAAGCAGCTGCAATTGAGTCACCACCTGATTAATTTCACTTTCACTCTCTAAGATCTAATTGTCTTTTGCACAGGCCTAATAGGCAAGTTGAATGGGGATGTGGGGGGAATTATCACCTCTAAACCTTTCACATTCTTGCTGATAGCATTAACCTCCGCAATCCTTCCAGGAATGCAGTATTGCTTTTTGTTCACTCTTTTTGTAGATAGAGATAGTTATACTGGCTTCCACTTGGCCTTTTCTACCATAATAGCCCTCATTCCAAAGGTCAGGAAACTAATGTGGAGATTCTGACAGCTGTGGAATGTGTCTACTCTAAGCATGCATTCCGAAAATGGAGTGGGTTTGGGAGACCAGTGGGCCCACTGTGAGATGGTCTTGATCTAAAACTCCATTAATCACCTGATCCCCACCAGCCCCTAGTCTGACCCCTAGTCTACCATCACTGGTGGACCATAGTGATGTTTTGGGTCACCACGAATTAGCATCAGTTCAGAGCTAGTGTCCAGTAATTCCCCCAAATTTTGATTATTTCCCTTTCTCCAGTGCACAGTCATAGATTTCTTACCAGAAACCTTCACAATTCTTTGAAGAATTCTGGAATCCACTCTTCACTCTTGCAAATAGTAATATGGAGGCTGCAGGAGGAACTGTTTTACTCTTGACCTCTCCCAATGATGAGTTGATTAAGTAGAGTGTAGTGTGAGATGAGATGTATCAAGAACTGTGAAGGCTCTGAGGTTTTACCTTACTTGCATGCTAACGAGTTAGCCTGCCATAGTTTCATAGACACAAGCTGAAGACACGAGATTCCTAGGTCAGAGACAAAGGACTTTATTATAGTAATAGGAGTAGCCAGAGCATTAGCATTTTTATGCTGGTTCCCTGAGCCCCACGTGCCTGAGAGCAATGCAAAGAAGTCCATGTGTCACCTGCACATGCAGTGGGTAGCATTAGAAGAGAAGAACTCTAAGCTTAGGGAATCTGAATCTTTTGTTTACTTTTAAAGGTTGGCACGTGAGCTAACAACTCTTGCCAATCATCTTTTTTTCCCTGCTTTTTCTCCCCAAATCCCCCCAGTACGTAGTTGTATATTTTAGTTGTGGGTCCTTCTAGTTGTGGCATGTGGGACACTGCCTCAACATGGCCTGTCGAGTGGTGCTATGTTCATGCCCAGGATCTGAACCAGTGAAACCCCAGGCCTCCGAAGCAGAGCACACGAACTTAACCCTCGGCCATGGGGCTGGCACCCCTGAATCTTTTATAATAGGCAGGAAGTATGGTTTCTCTTCATCCCAGAGAAAGGCATTATCTTTATTAAGCTAGACCATAAGCACACTTGATCTGGATATTTTCTGTATCCTCCAAGGCTGTTCATTATTCAAATATCCTTTAAAAAGATAGTTTGGAACAAAGGTAGTCAGTGCCTCTGCTTGCAAGATATGCAGAAACACGAGAGAACCATGGAGAATTGTCTCCCAATAAGAAGGCTAGAATAGAAACTTGTATTGGGAGGTGACACTATTAGAGAGCTAGGGAAGAATCAGGATAGTAGTATTCTGAAAGTGAAGGTGGAACTGAGTTTCAAGAAGGTGAATGTGGTCATCATTGTCAAATGCTACTGAGAGGTGGAGTATGATAAATATGGAGAGGAGGTTATTGAGTTGGTTAACTGGTGACTGTTTTGGCCTGAGTCCTCTGAGAAGCAGATATCAAGACAGGATTAGACATGTGAGAAATTTATTAGGGAAAATTCCTGTGAGAGAAAATGTGGAGGGGGCTGGAGATGGCTGGGAGGGCCATCAGTCCATGATTCAGGTCAGTTCTCAGGAATTCTCAAGCTGACAGGGAATCCTCAAGCCAAAGTTCTCCATCACAGGAGTCCCATGTCTCCTAGGAATAGACTTGCACAGGTGAGAAGGCATGCTGCCTGCTCAGAAGGTGCCACTGCCAGTGGCACACAGCAGCTCATGGGACCCACCAAGTGGTGGCTCAACCCCCCTCGGGGCGTCCTTTGCCCTTAGTACAGTACAGGCAATAAGGTGCCCCACCCACTCAGAAAGCACCCCAGCCCATGGAGCACAACAGCCCAAGGTCCCACTGAGTGGCAGTTCAGCCCTCGTGTAGGCTAGCACACAGCAGCTGAGCTGGTCCCCTGCTGAGCATAGAGGTCCCACCTATGGTCCCAACCAGCCTGCCCAGCACAGAGGCCCTGCTCAAATGAGCATAACATGCAGAGTGGCTACAGCCACCCCATGCAAATGCAGAGTAGCCCTACCTGCACAACTTCCAGCAGATGGGATGGGATCAGAAAACACAGCTCCTGCTCCCCCCAGTGGTGACAGGTGGGATCTGTGACCTGATACTACCACAAATGCACTGGCAAAGGATCAATGCATCAAACACCATGAAGAACTACAGTAACACTTCAGAGCAGGAGGAAAATGACAAATCTCCAGAAGTCAATCCTGAAGTCACAGAAATTTACAAACTAAATGACAGAGAATTCAAAATAGTTGTCATAAAGAAACTCAATAAGTTACAAGAACACTCAGAAAGACAGTTCAATGAGCTAAGGAATAAAAGTAATTGGCAGAAGGAATACTTCACCAAAGAAATTGAAACTCTAAAACAAACAAACAAACAGAAATTCTAGATATGAAGAAAACAATTGATGAGATAAAAAATAATCTAGAAACCATAAGAAATAGAGCTGATGGAGGACAGAATTAGTGAATTAGAGGACAGAAATATAGAAATTCTACAGGTGGAGGAGGAGAGAGAACTAAGTTTTTTAAAAAATGAAGAAATGTTTCAGAAATATCCAACTCAATTAGGAAGAGCAATATAAGGATTATAGGTTTTCAAGAGGGGAAAGAGTGGGAGAAAGGAGCAGAGAGCTTGTTCAAAGAAATAATTGCTGAGAATTTCCCAAACCTGGGGAAAGAATTGGACTTAGAAGTACGTGAAAACAATAGAACTCCTAATTACAGCAATGCAAAAAAACCTTCTGAAAGGCATATAATATTAAAACTAGCAAAAGTCTATGACAAATGAAAAATATTAAGGGCAGCAAGGCAGAAGAAAACAACATACAAAGGAACCCTTACCAGGCTTTCAGTGGATTTCTCAGCAGAAACTTTACAGGCTAGGAGAGAATGGAATGATATATTCAAAATACGGAAAGACAAAAACTTTTGGACAAGAATACTCTATCCAGTGAAACTATCTTTCAGATATGATGGAGAAATAAAAGCTTTCCCAGGTAAATGAAAGCTGAGAGAGTTCACTGCCACTAGACCTCCTGTACAAGAAATAATGAAGGAAGCCTTATACCTGAAACAAAAAGGCAAAGGTTTAAAAAGTTTTGAGCAAGGAGACAGACAGATAAAATCAGAAAATTGCAGCTTTCTATCAGAACAGGTTAGCAAACAATTATAACATAAAAGATAAAAGGAAGGAAAGCATAAAAAATAACTATAAACACTTCAATTAAGTCACAAACTCACTACACAAAAAAGAATAATTTGTGACAACAATAACTCAGAAGGGGAAGGGGAAAGGGAGGGCACGTGCTTAGGCTAATTGAGATAAGAGGCTATCAGAAAACAGACTATCTCGTCTAGGAGATCTTTTACACAAACCTCATGGTAACCACTAAACAAAGAATCAGAATATTGCCACAAATCATAAATAAAGAGAAAACTATCACATAAAACTACCAAACCGAAATGGCAGTCAGAGATAAGAAGGAAGAGAAAAAATGGAAATATAGAACAACTGGAAAACAAGAGATAAAATGGCAATATTAAGCTATCATATATCAATAATCACTCTAAATGTAAATGAATTTAATACTCCAATCAAAAGACACAGAGAGGCTGGATGGATAAAAAAACAAGACCCAACAATATGCTGCTTCCAGGAAACACATCTAAGCTTTAAAGACAAGCATAGCCTCAGAGTGAAGGGATGGAAGAGGATACTCCAAGCAAATAGCAAGTAAAAGAAAGCAGGTATTGTCATACTTATATCAGACAAAGCAGACTTCAAGATAAAAAAGACAATGAGAGACAAAGAGGCAGTATATAATGATAAAGGGGACATTCCACCAAGAGGAAATAACACTTATGAATATATATGCACCTAACACAGGAGCACCAAAGTATATAAAGCAACTACTAAAAGACCTAAAGAGAGAAATTGACAGCAACACAATCATACAAGGGTACTTCAACACCCTACTTACAACAATGGATAGATCATCCAGACAGAAAGTCAACAAGGAAACAGTTACCTTAAATGAAACACTAGACAAGATGGACTTAATAGATATATATAGAACATTCCATCCAAAAACAGCAGAATACACATTCTTCTCAAGTGCACATGGAACAGTCTCAAAGATAGACCATAAATTGGGAAACAAGGCAAGCCTCGTTCAATTTGAGAGGCTTGAAATCATATCAAGCATCTTTTCCAACCACAATGCTATGAAACTAGAAATTGACTATAAGAAAAAAGCTGAGAAACCCACAAATCTGTGAGACTAAACAACGTGCTACTGAACAACCACCAGATCAATACAGAAAGCAAAGGAGAAATTAAAAAATACCTGGAGACAAATGAAAATGAAAATACAACATACCAACTCTTATGGGATGCAGCAAAAGCAGTTCTAAGAGGGAAATTTATAGCAATGCAGGCCCACTTCAACAAACAAGAGAAAATCTCAAATAAGTAATCTTAAACTACACCTAAAAGAACTAGAAAAAGAAGAACAAAGCCCAAAGTCAGCAGAAGGAGGGAAATAATAAAAATTAGAGCAGAAATAAATGAAATAGAGACTAAAAAACAGTAGAAAGGATCAATGAAACTAAGAGCTGGTTCTTTGAGAAGATAAACAAAATTGACAAACCCTTAGCCAGATTCACTAAGAAAAAAAGAGAGAAGACTCAAAAAAATAAAATTAGAGATGAAAGAGGAGAAATTACAATGGATACCACATAAATACAAAGGAATATAAGAGAATACTATGAAAAACTATATACCAACAAATTAGACAACCTTGAAGAAATAGACAAATTCTTAGACTCATATAACCTTCCAAAACTGAATCGAGAAGAAATAGAGAATCTGAATAGACCAATCACAAGTAAAGAAATTGAAACAATAATAAAAAACCTACCAAAAACCAAAAGTCCAGGGCCAGATGGCTTCTCTGGAGAATGCTACCAAACATTCAAAGGAGATTTAACACCTATCCTTCTCAAAGTATTCCAAAAAACTGAAGAAGATGGAATGCTTCCTAACTCACTCTATGAGGCCAACATCACCCTGATAACAAAATCAGAGAAGAGCAACAGAAAAAAGGAAAATTACAGGCCAATATCACTGATGAACATAGATGCAAAATTCCTCGACAAAATATTGGCAGACTGAATACAGCAATACATAAAGGATCATACACCATGATCAAGTGAGATTTATACCAGGGACACAGGGATGGTTCAACATCTGCAAATCCATCAATATGGTACACCACATTAACAAAATGAGGAATCAAAATCATATGGTCATCTCAATAGATGCAGAGAAAGCATTTGACAAGATCCAACATCCATTTATGATAAAAACTCTCAATAAAATGGGTATAGAGGGAAAGTACCTCAACATAATAAGGCCATATATGATAAACCCACAGCCAACATCATACTTAACAGTGAAAAACTGAAAGCCATCCCTCTGAGAACAGGAACAAGACAAGGGTGCCCACTCTTGCCATTCCTATTCAACATAATACTGGAGGTTTTGGCCAGAGCAATTAGGCATTAAAAAGAAATAAAAGGTTTCCAAATTGAAAAGGAAGAAGTAAACTCTTGCTGTTCGCAGACAACATGATTCTATATATAGAAAACCCTAAAGAATACACCAGAAAACTATTAGAGATAATCATCAACTACAGCAAAGTTGCAAAATCAACTTACAAAAATCAGTTGTATTTCTATACACTAATAATGAACTAGCAGAAAGAGAAGTCAAGAATACAATCCCATTTACAACTGCAACAAAAAGAACAAAATATCTAGGAATGAATTTATGAAGGAGGTGAAAGACTTAGCCACTGAAAATCTTAAGACATTATTGAAAGAAATTGAAGAAAACATAAAGAAATGGAAAGATGTTCCATGTTCATGGATTGGAAGAATAAACATAGTTAAAATGTCCATATTACCTAAAGCAATCTACAGATTCAATGCAATCCCAATCAGAATCCCAATGCATTCTTCACAGAAATAGAACAAAGAATCCTAAAATTTATGTAGAACAACAAAAGACTCCGAATAGCCAAAGCAATCCTGAGGAAAAAGAACAAAGCTGGAGGCACCACAGTCTCTGACTTCAAAATATACTACAGAGCTATAGTAATCAAAACAGCAGGATACTGGCACAAAAAGAGACACACAGAGCAACAGAACAGAATTGAGAGCCCAGAAATAAAACCACACACCTATGGATAGGTAATCTTTCACAAAGGAGCCAAGAACATACAATGGAGAAAGGAAAGTCTCTTCAGTAAACGGTGCTGGGGAAACTGGACAGCCACATGCAAAAGAATGAAAGTAGACCGTTATCTTAGACCATACACAAAAATTAACTCAAAATGGATTAAAGACTTCAAGGTAAGACCTGAATCCATAAAACTCTTAGAATAAAATATAGGTAGTACACTCTTTGACATTGGTCTTAGCAGCATCTTTTCGATACTATGTCTACTCAGGGAAGAGAAACAAAAGAAAATAAACAATTGGGACGACATCAGATTTAAAAGCTTCTTCGAGGCAAATGAAACCATGAACAAAACGAAAAGACAACCCACCAACTTGGAGAAAATAATTGCAAGTAATGTATCTCACAAGAGGTTGAGCTCCATGATATATAAAGAACTCATACAACTCAACAACAAAAAGCAAACAACCCAATCAAAAAATGGGCAGAGGATATGAACAGACATTTTTCCAAAGAAGACATACATATGGCCAACAGGCACATGAAAAGATGTTCAACATCACTAATTATTAGGGAAATGAAATCAAAACTACAATGAGATACCATCTTACAGCTGTCAGAATGGCTATAATTACCAAGACAAGAAATAACAAATACTGGAGAGGATGTGGAGAAAAGGGAACCCTCATACACTGCTGGTGGGAAGGCAAACTGGTGCAGACACTATGGAAAACAGCATGGAGATTTCTCAAAAAATTAAAAATAGAAAAACCATACCATCCAGCTATCCCACTACTGGGTATTTATGCAGAGAATTTGAAATCAACAATTCAAAGAGATTTGTGCAGCCCTATGTTCATCGCAGCATTACTCACAATAGCCCAGATGTGGAAGCAACCCAAATGCCCATTAAGTGATGAATAAATAGATAAAGAAGAAGTGGTGTATATACACAATGGAATACTACTTGGCCATACAAAAGACAAAATCATGTGATTTGTAATAACGTGGATGGACCTTGAGGGTACTACGTTAAGTGAAATAAGCCAGACAGAGAAAGATAAACACCATATGATTTCACTCATATGTGGAATATGAAGAAACACATGGATAAAGAAAACAGATTCGTGGTTACCAGAGGGGAATGGGGTTGGGGGTGGGTGAAAGGGGTAAAGGGGCACATATACATGGTGATGCATAAAAATTAGACTATTGGTGGTGAGCACGATGCAGTCTATACAGAAACTGATATATAATAATGTACACCTGAAACTACACAATGTTATAAACCAATATGACCACAATAAAATAATTGAAAAAAAGTCTCTTCCTTTTTATAATTAGGAAATTACTGTCTATACTGCTAATAACATTGCTTGAGTGTCTTCTATGTGCCAAGTGCAGTGCTAAGCACTTTCTGTACATTACTCATGTACTCTTCAGAACAATCCTATAAGGTAAGTACCAATATTATCACCATTTTTAGGGGTGGTATTCAAAAATATTTAACAATCAATATGGTGTAGGCCCTGATCATCAGAAAGGAGACCTATAGACAATAAGGACAGCCATAGTCATGTACATCAATTGAATATTGGCCTTGTCCATTTTATGGATGAGGAAACCGAAGCACAGAGAGTTTAAGTAACCTGCCCAAGACGCACAGCTGGCACTGGAGCTGGAGATTTGAACCCAGATCGGTGGATCTTCAAAGCCCGTATGTGGCTGTTACCACCATGCTGTGCTGCATAACTTCCTACTACAGAGGGAAAGCTGACCACATGTCTAACCATACTTGAGTGCTTGATAAAGCCGAAATGTTAGCTATTCAGGTTCAGCATTTTTCCCTAATTATTCCAAAGCCCTGAGCTGTGTAACAACTCCTAATTTAATGTAGTAGAGATGGACATGGTTATTACCTACTCTAGCCTTAACATCAAACGCATAGAAGACATGTCGTCATGTGGTGGACATAACCCATCCTGGAGAGATTAAGGACTTTTACTTACAGCTTTAGGATTTTGTGGGGCGATAGGAGTTTACAGGGGAGGGGTGGTAGTTGTTAGGTCAAGAGTAGGATAGTCAGGGAGTGGCCCAATTAAATTCTCCTGAGAAAAGCAAGCATGTTAAAATAAAATTACCCATTGAACACAACAACATTTGAATGTTCCTAATTACAGTCTCATTCCAATAAGGTAGAAAGTGAGTGAGGGAAACATGATGGTGGGGTGGAGGGTAGGAGATTGGTGGTGAGGATGGAATCCACATATGCCATGAGGATGGGGGACTGAAAAAGAATCTGTTCACATTCTGCTGAAATCTCCTATAGTTTCTTTTAAAACACTGCAAGTCTTTTCTTGCAGTTTCAGCCTGGATTCAGAGTCAGGGCCAAAGTTCAAACAACATCAAAGTTTATTTTTGAAATAAAGGTTTATTTCCTCATGGAATTCTTGAAGGGTTTGCCCTGCGTGTGTGTGAAGCATAGAGTCTGGGCTGAAAGGAATTTACTTTAGGACCTTGAGCCGTCTTCGGCTTGCACGCCTATTGCCCTAGAAGGTGATTGATAGCTGTGTAAGTTTCCAGTCCACCCCTGGAGGCCCAGCTCTGGGGCGCACCCCTCCCCGTTCTGAAGCCTCACTGCCTCAAGGGCAGAAACGTGCTCTCCCCTCTCAAATCTTGCAGCACTGCTCTGCTCCCACTCTTTTCAGAGTATGGCATTGATTAGCATGAGTTTTGTCTGCATTGTTGATTGAATCCTGGGCTTTATTCTGATTGAAAAGCTAAAAGCGGCCAGTTGGCCTTCTTTGGGCTACTTTCTTTGGGCCTGTCTAAAGAGAGAGAGTTTACTTGGGTTCTTAACTGCAGAGCCAAGCATTAATACCAAAAAGGGTAAATGACATTTTAAAAAAGAGTCAGTCTAGTATTTGCCAATTCTTGTTAATTTGTCTTGGTACAGACACTTAGAACCAGGAAACAACAGAAAGCTAGAGTTGGAATTGAGGAGCAGCCTTTTCATCCCCCTACTGGCTATATTTTTTTTCATTCATAAGGAAAGCATCTTGACTGCGTCTCATGGCAAGAGGGTGTGGGGTAGAATGTATATTCTTAGAACTTAGATAAAACACTTAGTTGACTATAGAGGAATGTCAAGGAAAAAACTGGCATCGTTGCCTAGTTGCCAAGATGCTACCATTTGGGTATATTTGAGAGGTAGCAACATGGGGGCAGCTTTCTTGTTTTTCATCCAGAAATAAGACTGAGGGCTGCACTGGGAAGCTAGGTAGGTTGCATGAGATTCGCTCATAAATTTTCATTTTGCAGCTGTGGAAACTGCCAGCTTGGAGGAAGATAAATGGCATATCCTATGTTAGTTATTTATTCTTTCAAATCAGTTTTTATTGAAATTCTAGGTTCTTAGCAGCAATTAGTTAGGCAGGACGGAGGTGGGAAGGAAAGGAGGGGCCTTGCTGGTCATAAGTGGTCAACTCTCCCGTTTCCCTTCTACTTCTCTGGCCACTCTTCGTTAGACTCCGCTTCTGGGCCAGACCCATATCTGATTCCACAGGTGGGCCCAGCTTAGGCTCGGATTGCAATTCTGAGCACAGTGACAGATGAACTGCTACAGGCCTGGAGTCTGGGAGTTGGTAGGTGGCTGGGAAGCACTCAGTATTTTCAGGTCTGGCTTGGTTGTTAAGGGCCTCCCCTTTCTCCCCTTTGCACCTTCCCTCTCTCTCTCCTTCTGAATGTTTATAGGCAAATCAAAGAAAATGTTTAATTCACAGAGCACTTTCTGCCTACTCGGCCCTGGGGATGTGGGCGCAGGTAGGGCGTAGCAAGCTTGCCCTCCACATTTGCCTCTTCTCACTGCTTCCAGATGAAAAGTCGTCAAGCATCTCCTTCCTTGTGTCAGGCAGTGTTCTGCTCCAGAATCCACAGTGACTCTCTATTGACTTGGGCCAAGTTAAATCCTTTAGGAAGGCTCTTCAGACCAGGCTCTGCCTATAATCAAGCTTCATTTGTTCATTCACCAACATACATTTTCCAAGTACCTACTGCGGGCCAGTCACTGGGTTTGGCACTGGGCATACAACAGTGGGCAAGACAGACCTGATTCCTGCCCTCATGGAGCTAACAGGCTAGTAGGAGAGACAATATTATTACAAATGAAATATTATTACTATTAAACAAGGATGATTGTGCGGATGCTGTGCTGGAGGGTGTTGTGGGAGCATCATGGGACAGAACCCTTTACCTTAGCTTTACCAGATAGCTTAGCTGGAGTATGGCACTTCTAGAACCAAAACTCTCCCTCCAAAGACCAGAGCCAGGCTCCTGTGCTTCTCCTCCGAGGCTCTCTACAGCCAGGCCTGCCTCTCACTCAAGGTCTCATCTTTCTGGTTGGGAAGAGACTGGAGATAAGAAGGAAGGTGAAAACTTATATTCCCTTGACTTCTTCCACAGTACATGTAGTCCTGCTTTGGTCCCGGGAAGGGAGGAGGGGCTCTGTTCTGAGGTGGCCCCATTGCAAGTCCTTGATGTTTCCTTGATGAAAGCCAGGGCCAGTGCACTGAAGAGGCTGGAGTGAGGGGACTGGGCTGGGGGGAAGGGCGTGGGGCCAACACTGATTTGCTTGGAGTTGAGCTTGTTAATTATAGAACCCTGAAAGATTCATCAGCTTCAGGAACTGGAGTAATGAGGGCGGATCAGACATTAGGCCCAGCTTAGGCCCGCTGCCCTCAGGCAGCAAAGCTCTGCCCACACAGTCTCCTTCAATCTGATCATACCTCATTTCTTTTTCTTCCAAACAGAGATCAGTCTAAACAGTCCGTAGGTCAAGGAAAAGTATCCCTTGAGAGTCCAGCCAAGTCCTACTTCCTGCCAGTCACTCTCTTGGCTCAGGTTTGAGTTTGCCAAATAGAGAATTTCAGGTCCTCATTCTGCAACTGGATTTTACAGATCAGAAAAGGGTTTGTCTTTTGCCCATTTGTTTATTATTTTAATTAGAACCCAACTTTTCTAGTATCCATGTTCCAATTTACTGAACAAGAGACAGCTATTTACTACAAAGGCTCATCGGATTACTCTTAACCAGTTGTAGAGCCTTCTTGCACTGCTTAAGGGACAATTCCCTAAAGGAATAAATGAGCACAGGCCACACTCAGGATCATTAGTGCAGATACACGTATTCTGTGCAAGGTGTTTTACTAATACATTATAAGGGATAATAAAGATGGGAACATTTTAGGAGGAAAGACCAGACGAGAACCACCAGAAAGAAGAAATGGAACCACATCAAAGTCAAGGAAGTGGGTTAGAGGAGAATCAGATGGGCGCTCAGTGTGTTGAAAATGTGTTCCGAGTGGCAACTCCTCAAGTGCACAGGGACATACACTCAGGCGCTCTGGTTTTCTGAGGACACTAGTGTCCCCCTGTCTCCTACCTTCTAGAATGGGGAGAAATCAGGACATGACCACAGGGTTACCAGCACTGAAAGCACACCCCGGCTCCTGTACGGCCTCCTCAGGGGGCAGCCCTGGAGCCCAACGCCGCCAGAGATGGCACCCACCTCAGCTAGCAGGCCCCGCCAGGAGGAGGTGGCTCTAGGCTCTCTTTTTGCATAAAATATGGAGCGGTGTCCTTCTATCCGAACTGAATCGTTGGTACCAGAGAATGGGTTTGTTTTCATTCATTCATTCCAGAGCCTTTACAGCAGTCCAGGCACCCTGGGACTCCCAGAGATACTGCCATCCTGAGCAGTCAAGTGAGATATTTGGCTCTTCCTCCCTCGTTTCCAAGCTCCTGGGCGCTAGACTGCTGTACTCACAGCCTCGTCTAGCCCGTGCGTGGCACCGAGTACATATTCGGGGAAGGAAAGTTAGATGAATGAAGTCAGGCTATTGGTCGGTCTCAGCTGGTTATTCGCTGGTGTGGACGAGAACGCTTGAATTTTTATTATTTATGAAGAAAACGTTGAAGTTAAAAAAAAAACAAGGCAGAAAACTGTATCGGTACTGGGACTCGAGCTCCGCAGGAGGACGCGGGCACACATACGGCACCGAATATCACACACACACCCCACTCACGCAGACATTCCTTCTTTCACGCTCCAGCTCGCTCTTTTCACTCCCACTTCCCTTTCCCTCCTCTCCCGGATCAAGCGTTAATCTGCGAATCTCTGACCGCAAAAGAAAAAAAAAAGGTGGGTGGGGGGATCCCGAAGTAGCAGAGGGAGGGAGGAGGAGGTGGAGAAAGGCGGGGAGGAGGAGGAGGAGGAGGAGCCCAGCGAACCAGAGTCAGAGGGACTGGTGGCTCGAGTGTGCAGCCCCGGGGGGGAGCCGGCGCTCCAGGCTGGGAACCGGTCAGCCCGCCCACCCGCCCGGCGTCTTCGGCGCCCGCCCGCTCGCCGGCCCGCGCCCAGGGGCCTGCTACTCCAGGAGCTGGGGCCGCTGCTCAGGGGCGCTCGGGCCGGGGGCGCCGCTCCGGGCGAGCCGGCCGCGCTGCCCGGCTGGTCCACCGCGCCCGCGCCCGGGATGCCGTTCTACAGGCGCACAGTAGTGCCCCAGCGCCTGTGCCCACGCAACCCGCCGCAGCCGCTGACCGAGCTCCGCGACGTGAGCCACCTGGCCGCGCTCAGCCTGCTCCGGCAGCTCGCCGACCTCTGTGGCCACTCGCTGGCTCTGCTCGAGGACCTCGAGGGGCACCTGCTGGCCCTGGGGCGCCGCACCGACAGCCTGTTCCGGCGCACCGTGCGCCTCCGCCGCCGCCTTCCCTGCCGCCTGCTCGGCCTGGAGGACGACGAGGAAGAGCTAGGTAAATCGCGCCCGGGCGGCCCGCGGCCCCGCGTCTACCCCGCCTCTGGGGGCGCCAGTAGGCGTCCGGCTCTGCGCCCACCTCCTCTGCCGTCCTCCCCGCCCCTCCTCTTCCCTTCCTTCCCTTCCCCTCGGGGAGTGAGGGGATCCCGTTTTCCTGACTCCCCACCCGCCGCTCTCCCGCTGGAACTTCCTGCTCCCGGATCCCGCCGCACCGTCCTGAGTGGCCTTGTGCCCTCGGGGCTCCCGGCTGCAGAGTTGGCGGCCACCTCCTGGGGACCTAGGGGAGGGAAAGGGGGGACCCACAGGGTCCCTGTGAGCTTCGGCGCCGCCCCCAGGCCCGAGGCGTCCCCATCTTCGCGGCGTCGGGAACCAAATGGCCCCGCCTCTGGCGTCTTTGCTCCACTCTAGGAGCTCGGCCACTTCCGAAAGCGCGCTCGAGCCGCCGGCTACCTACGCGGTCGCAGGAGCCTGGCGGCGGTGCCTACTGGCTTTAAACCTGTGCAACTTCGCGCTGGAATGTGATCGCGGCTCTCACTGAGTGTTTGAGCGCCCTCCCTCCTGCTTCTCCCGACAAGTTCGGGCCGCTGCACCAGGAGTGGCGAGAGGGGCGTGCGGGGAAAGAGAGACTGCCCTGGCTTCACTGACCCCCTACCCCTGGGGTCCAGCTGCACAGATTTGCTCGAGGGAACCAGTTAAAGCAGCTGTCATTAGTTTCGTGATTCCTTTAGGAATCAGCCATGACCGAGAAACCCAGTGGTGCCCTGGCTGAGCACGCGGGACCCGTGAGAGGGTAGGAGGGCAGTGCGAGCCCTTGTCCTTTACTTTGGATCCCAGTACTTTGAATGGAGAATCCTCTCTCCGTGGAAATGCGATGATCCCTTAGAGTGTGGGACTTCTGCTGAAAGCAAGGGGACTGAATGTGCTGGAAATGCTGACCACAGCTGGGGCATGCCAGGTACCAGGGCCAATTGGCACCACCAGAGAGTTAGGGGAGAGAAGGAGCAAGTGGCCAGAAAGTGTCAGATGGAGGCAGAAGATGGCTGCTGGCTCCCTTTTGAGTGCAAGTCTCCAGCTGCCTTAGGGAAAGAATTGCCTGGGTCAGCCCCTCTCCATCGCAGACCCCAGCTGGCCACCACCCCTTCCAGTAGGACAGGAGTCAGAGGCCCTGGCACCCCTCTTCAAAAAGGTCTCTGACCTGTGAGGTAGATGGTGGAGGTCACTGGTAGAGAAAAATGAACTGAGTCCTGTGGGAAACGGAAGGTGGAAGACACAGATGACTGCCAGATGAATGTAGACATGGGACCAGGAACCTCTGCTTGGCAGGGGACCAGGAAAGCTGGGGCCTTAGGTCTGGTTAGTTTTCAGTTAACAAAGAGGGTAAGAAGGTCTTTGTTGATTTTTTTTTTTTTCCGCTGGGGTCCCACTGACTACCAGGATTAGCTTAGGAGAAATTTGATCAGTCAGCTTGGGGAGTAGTTTTCAAAATCACCACAGTTTGCAGAAAGCCACCTACTGGGGTCAGCAGGGTAAGTTAAGGACAGGGAGGAGGCTCTGCTTTTCTGACTTGTGTTTTTCTGTGCACTGAATTGGAGCGCCCTTTCCATGTGAAGGAAGGCATGGCATCACCAAGTTGCCTTGGGACCTAACCTTTTCCAGTGATCTGCTGCATTAGAAAAAGATGGCTTTATGCAATGGGTAGCTTTTAAACGAAGGGAGCAATTCTGAGGATAAATTGCATCGGTTTGACTTCTTTGAAGTTTGCAAGAGCTGGGAGAGTGGCCATCTCTTACCTTTGGTGTGGCCACTTGCCTTTGAGAATGTTACATGTCTCTGGGCTCAGAGGCACTGAGGGGCTCGCTGCATAAATGGAACATGGCTACCTTAATTTGGCAGGAAGGTCGGTTTTCCGTTTTCTGGTCTAATGCCCTGCCCTAGACTCCCCTTGAGATTCCCACTGCACGCTTTTCTCTTCAGGTGCTTTGATTGCGTAGCACTTAAATTAGGCCTTCTCAGCAATGGTCTGAGCAGAAGTGCCAAGTGCAGAGAGAGTTAGGGAGCATAATCAGTGCGCCATCTGGCCACCCCCTTGTCGCTCAGGCATAAGCTTCAACAAGGTGTTCAGCAGGCTGTATATTATATTTTGACCCCCAATAAATAGCATTAAAAAAAATCATTGTCAGGTCTTTCCCTTTCTTCTCTTCCCTGTGCCTTTTCCTCCTAGCACTCCTACTCTTTTACTGACCATTTTGCTGGTGGTCAGCCCTCCCAGTCTGCATTTTACCCTATATACCCTCCATCTGGTTGGATTTCCCCCAAATTCTTCTTCTAGCGATTTCTTTGACCATGGGCACAGGAAAGACCCGGGAAGGAGGGAGGAAGGTTTGGAAATGACATGGCCGGAGTGAATGACACCTGACAGGCCAGCAGCTTGTAGCCTCTCTGTAGGGACAGCTTGGCTGCCATCTATGAACTGAGTAACAGACTGAGTAACAGCAAGTCAGACTGGCCTATAGCCTTCAGGCTTGCGGTGACCAGACTGCAGGCCAGGCTGGAGCCCTGGGAGGCAGCAGGTGGAGGATAGGGAGAGGAGAAGAAGAGGGAGAGAGGAGGAGAAAGTTGATGCTAAAGGAGTTGAAGGTGCTCCTCTATAAATCAGGGGTCATGCCCACCCCCACCATCTTCCAGGTTACAAGAATGGGACTGGGCTGGGCTAGTTGCCTGGCAACACCCTCTCCTCCACTGAAGGCTGTCCTTTGGTAACTTGAATCCCTTTGAGACTTCCCCAGAAGCTCTTGTAACTGGTATGGGGTGGGGGGATGAGAATTGGAAGGAGAGGCTGTGCTACAAGACTGCACCAGGCTCCTCTGGTTGTGGATCTGTAGCTATTGTCACATCATTGGCATGGCCCTGCCTATAACATCCTGGCTTTGAATGTGACCCGTTTTATTGTATTCGTGTCTTGTAGTCTGTGCTCTTCATCTCAAAAATGGCATGGTCAAAGCCAGTGGAAATAGCTCCATGCCTGCCGCCATATGCTGATCAACCCAGACTTTCCAATTCCTCCCTTGGAGATCTATTTAATGTTTGTAGGTGCTTAGAAAATAATAACAAAAGCAATCAGGCCATTGGCCTAGGGGTATAATCTCTCTTGTGCAAGCCAGGAAGTCACTGAAGCACTAGACAACTCTAGGTATGTTTAATAACACTGGGGAGCTCTCATGTTACACTAGCCTGGGAACTTGCTGTGGGAAAGATGCTCTATTCCTTCTTGCAATTATTTTGGTTTGAATACAGCCAGTTGGGTCAATGGTGGAAACTCCCTCTTCATCTTTATGTAAAATTCCTGCCTCTTGATTTTCCCACTTTGTGGCAATGCTAACTTCAAATGAGAAAGGACAGCTGGTTTATTTATGTTTAAATCATAATTCCAGTGTGAGGAGAGACTGTTGTAAATCTATACGGAGATGAAAAAATGAAAACTGCACTTCTAGACTGTAGCCAGTTTACCATTAGACGAGGTGTTGCAGACCCTAAATGTGGTCCTCATTGCTACTGAGGAGCGATATGGCCTGCTTGAGTCGACTGGAGCCAGGGGAACTTTGTGGACTTGGAACAGGCACTCTGCCAGCCTCAATTTATCTCTCTCCTACCTGTCATCCCCAGAGACCCTTGGGACAGTGGCTTGACAGAATGGAGAGGGGGAACAAGCCCATTTTCTTCTTTTTTTTTTTTTTGAGGAAGACTGGCCCTGAGCTAACATCTGCCAATCCTCCTCTTTTTGCTCAGGAAGACTGGCCCTGAGCTAACATCTGTGCCCATCTTCCTCTACTTTCTATGTGGGATGCCTGCCACAGCATGGCTTGCCAAGCGGTGCCATGTCCACACCTGGGATCCGAATCGGCAAACCCCTGGCCGTGAAGCGGGAAGGGTGAGCACTTAACCACTGCACCACCGGGCCGGCCCCGCCCATTTTCTTTTAAATACCATGAAATTCCTGATCTGCTTCATGGTATTTCCGTGTGTTGAAAACATCTTCCCTGGAAATTTGGACACCAAAATGTCCACTAGAATTTCCTCCACTCTAGAAACACGAAGTTTACTCTTCTCCTTTTTTAGACACAAGGACAGCTAAAGTGATAAAAAGCGTCAGGATGACAGAATAGTAGAGTAATAGGCGAAGATTCAAGTTATGGCTCTTGGGCTCAACTTTGACCTTTACAAAGTGGATTAGGTGTCAGGAGGAGAGTGGTGAATTTGCATCATGTGTCTCTGTGCTTCTCTGGCCTGGGTAGAGTCGGTTTATACTATGTGGCGCCAAAAATTCGGTCATTATCCATTATGGGCATCAACACTTGACTCCCGAGGCCCAGAAAACGGAAGGGACCTGTCCAAAGGCACCCAGCTGGGTCAAGACCTTCAGTAGTCCTAAGTGCTAAAAAGAGTATAGCGCCTCTTCATACATAATTCGAAATGAAAGCGATACTAAACCTTCAAATAAAATATTATTTTTGAAAATTACTCAGAGCTCCACATGTATGTTGAAATTAAAATGACTTCTTCTTAGATTTTTTTCGTTCTCTCTCTCTTTTGCACTTCTGTTGTTGGTAGCCTAAGCGTATACTTAATCTGCCTATTGGGGAGTGCGGCACTGGCTAGGTCACACAGCAGGTCAGTGGCAGGAAGCCTTGATGTAGAAGCCAGGCCTTCCGACATCCAAGCCAGTGCTCTGTGCTGTGCAGTGGCACTAAGTTCAAAGTCAGTTGTTCACTGAGAGTCACTGCCGTGGCATTTTTTCTAGCTGGGATTTGTCCAGGATGAGGAATGACTCTTGGTACCTTTGGGAACCGAGGGATGCTCTAAAGAACAGGCCTCCTATGCTTTCTGCAGTTGCAACTTGGGGGGTGAGCTAGAAGTCGAGAGGAAGAAGGAGGTCAGCCTTGCATCATGGAGAGAATAGATTTGAGGCACCAGGCTCCCTTGTTAATACAAAACATAGTCTCCTTTAAGCTTTGAGTGGGAAATAGCTTTGGAAAAAGAATCTTCAGTTGGGAAGGGTGGCTGGGCCAGTGACCCTGACACCGTCCTCTAAAGGTCACCTTTCCATTGGGGTCTTTCACTCATAATCCTTCTGTCATCTTTATTCCTGTTATTCTCCCTTATAGCTTTTAATCCAATTGTGGACACTCCTTGTCACACACCCACATCCTGACTATTTTCTGATATTATGGCGGAGCCTGACTGGCATTTCCAAAGACACTTTTATTAGAAACCAAGGGAAATGAGAAAGTAAAATTATTACCAAAAATTTATTTAGCATACACGTTTCCAAAGTATGGATTTATTATTTTTCAAAGCTTAAGTAGCTTAACAGGCTTACTAGCTTTGCTGCTCTATATACCCTTTCTGAGCTCCTCAAATCACCTTTTCCTCAAATCATTACTTTCTAGCCTTAAAGAGAAGGCACAACTTTGCCTAGATGCCATCTCCTCCCCCCCCCCCCCCAACCTAATGCTGGGTGCTAGAGACCTAAAGGTAAATAAGACCCAATTTCTCCCTTCAAAGAGCTCCCAGTCTGGAGGGGTGGGTGCCATTTTGTTTCCCACCACATTGGCACGTGGTGCCTGGTCATCAGGTCTTCTCTTTCTTTAGGTAGGGGAGAGCTGATAACCAGAACCAGGATCCCAGAGGATTTTCTATTCTGTCTGGTTTGGAGTCCAAGGATGGAATTTGGACTTTTAGAATCCCGTATGGTAAAAACAAAAATATAAACCAGGCAATGACAGAATGCTATTAAGAATTCGGCAATGCTTTTACATGAATTTGTAGATTTAAAATTCATGACCTTATCTTTATACATAGGC
This sequence comes from Equus quagga, assembly GCF_021613505.1. Classification (NCBI taxonomy): domain Eukaryota; kingdom Metazoa; phylum Chordata; class Mammalia; order Perissodactyla; family Equidae; genus Equus; species Equus quagga. The sequence continues at coordinate 68,294,558 of NC_060276.1, read as the reverse complement.
AGAGTAGTGCTTGTTCAGTAGATATACAATGCTTAGTGGATCTGCAGACTCATAGACTTCTTGTGATAACTTTATGGCTTTCTAGAGTCTTCTACCTTCAGTTGGGAACCACTGGCCTAATAACCTTCCTGGTTTAAGTTATCAACTCTTCCCTCCTCTGCAGAATTCCATAATTTCACTCAGATAAGCCCTCACTGAAGTTCTCAAGTTGGAGTGCACAGGATGGCAATACCTTAAAGGACAAGGCTATGTTAATAATGCCACAAACAGGAGGTGTGTTGCCTCAGTGTTTGCACAGGTAGGCTTGCAGCAAGGTGCTTTGTGTGTGAGGCAGTGGGTCTGATTGTGCACAAGACCACTAGGCATCAGTCCTTTAACTTGGGAGGTTTGAGCAATTGGGCAGCTCTCTGTTCCTCCCTCTTCCTCTCCTTCCCTCCCTCCCTCTCTCTCTTTCTAAAAGGTAAGCTCTTCAATAGAAAGTAAACTCCTTGAGGGCAGAGATCTTCATCTGTTTTTACTGCTGTATCTCCAGCCTCTAAAATAGTGCTTGGCACCTAATAGGCATTTAATAAACACTTATTAAGTTCTAGTCCTCCTTTCTTTCTAGCCATCATGCATTTATTGAGCACCTGACTCTGTGCTAGTTTCTGGGAGTATAGAGCCAAGCTAGAATGCAGCCAACAGTCCAGTGCAGAGAGCATCGAATCATTGTACTGTTGTGGAGACAAGCATGGGAGTCAAGGGAAGGCAGATGAGGTGCACCTGACTCAGCCTAGGGGCTTGGAAAAGCTTCCAGGAGGATGTGATGTCTAAGTTCTGAGGGGTGATCTGAAGCTGACCAGTTGAAGAAGGAGGGGGAGGGAATTCCTGGCTCAGGAAGTAGCCTGTGCAAGGCCATGGATATGTGAGAGAGCTAGTGTGGGGGAGGAGCTAACTCAAATGATTCGGGAGGAGAGGGTGCAAGGCACCTCCTGACTCAGAATGAGCCCTCAGTGTGGAGGTGGGGTGGGGAGGCCCTTACATCCTATTTGCTGGCCAAGGAGCTGGACACTGGAGAGTCTTGGGAAGGTTCAAATGAAGTTGTAATAGTAACTGCAGATTTTTTTGATCTACATTCAAGTTTTCATTGTCCTTGGACAGATGAGGCCAGGGTGACCTTGGCCCATCCCTCCTTTGCAAAGCCAGGTCCTGGGCCGCCCTAAGAAGTCCAGGTCAGGAGGGGCTCCAAGCCACAGTGAGGAAGCAAGAGGGAGAGAAAACAAGAGTCTACCTGTCGGGATGTCCTGGGCTGCGTGTATCCAGTTGCACTCCAAAGCTAAATATATTATTCATGCCCCTGCTTTTTTGTGAGTGGGGACATTTGAGGTTTGATTGTATCTTTTATTTTATTTTTTCTTTCTAAATAGCATGGATTCTAAAGAATGGTTTGTAATTCATCTAGAGGCAAATCAGAAAAATATTTTTTTTCCTTGGAAAATGGACTCAGAGAGGAGATGAGTTTAAAAAATGATTCAGCTGTTTTTATTTTAACTGAAATCATTTGCTTCTGAGAACAGTGTAATTAACTGCCTGGAAATTTATAGTCTGATTCCCAGTATCTGCAAAATAGCCAAACTCATATTATCCTCCCCAACTAGCAGGCCCTGAGGGGTGTGAGGTCTCCTTCATCAACAGGACGTGGGCTCACTCTGCTCGTGCGTGTATCCCAGGTGTCAGCAATTCTGGCAGTTTTGTTATATACTCTCATCCCCCTTGACCCAGGAATTTCACTTCCAGGACCTTATGCTAAAGAAATAATCAGATATTGTGGGGAAAATGTTCGAGGAGACTCACTGCATCTTTTGGTTCTTTATGTTAACTGAAAAATGAAAATAACTTAAACATTCAATAATAGGGATATGGTTATATACATTTTGACAAGTCTATATGATAGAATACTATACAACTAAGACAAATCATGCTTAAAACGAATATGTGAGGATACGTGGAAGTGCACACAATAATGCTAAGTGAGAAACCAGGGTCTAAAATTGCATGTATTATCCAAAACAAGGCACACGTATATAAAAAAAGAAACTGGAGGGGTATGTGCCAAAGTGTTAACAATGGTTATCTCAGGGTGATCGCAATGATAACAAATGATAACAAAGATAAAAGTGGTTATCTTTATGGAATTGTGGGAGTGGGTGTTGCTTTTTTCTTATACTTTTTTGTATTTTTAAAAATTTCCTAAATGAACACGTGTTACTTTTATTAAATAGGAAACACCCAATGAATGACAAGTTAAGGAAGAGAAGCTTGAAATTTGGAAGCAGCGGCTGGGGGTTTAAGTCTTGCTTGCCCACTTATTAGCTGACTCTGGTGCATCTGAGCCACAGTCCCTCATCTGTACAAGGGAGTTAACGCTCCCCAGTTCAGAAGTTTGTTGTGAAGATCAAATTAATGTGTGTAAAGTGCCTGGTGCATACACCACAATCACACACACGATCACTAAATACTAACTAGGAAGATGAAATTCCACGAAGCCTTTTGAAATCCCTGGATGGGGGTACTGTCAAGATGAAGTTCTAATAAGAATGTTTCCTAGACAGCTCCCAATTGCAGCCATTCTTCCCTTTTCCAGAATATGTAAAGAATGCCTGTGTGCCCACGGAGGAGCAGCATCTAGCTTTTGAGGCTGTCAGCTCATCTCTCCCAACCCAAGGATTTTCCTTTCCTTTGAGTCCTCCCTTCATTCTCCCCCACTGACATCTGTTCACTGCCTCGCCAACCAAGGGGGAAAACATTCTTTGGAACTAAAGCCGAGGCACCACCAAGAGTCCTGGCAGCTATGAGATGTTTATTGTCACAGAGAATATGTGGTGCTGGCTGACCACAGGACCTGCCAGGCTGGGATGCCAAGGCGGGGCTTTAGTGAAGCAGCAGAGGACGGATGCAGGCCGCACAGCTAGGCAGTCTCCCCTGCCTTTGGGCAGAGCTCTCATCCAAGTGTCCTGCTGGCTCTCTGTTCGCCTCTTCCCTCGGGCTGTCTGCATGGCTCCTGGCTTGGCTCACCAGTTTTACAGAACCAGCTTGGTTTACGGTGAAGAAACACCTTCTCACAAAACTTATGGGGCCTCAGGTTGTTTCAGGGACGTATTTGGCAGTTTGCCTAAGGGTCCGACAGGCCTAACTCTTACCAGCATGGATATGGAGCGGGTAAGCCCTGGTTTTACAACCAGGCAGCCTCAAGGTCACGGACACACCTTGGTAGTGTCTACAACATGCCCAAACTACCAGGCGATTCAGTCATCTCCCTGGGTAGAATCCTTCACACTGCTTGTCTGATTGCATTTTTCTTTTTTTAATTACAGCCAAAAATATCGACCCTGGCTGCAAATCCGAATTACTCAGAGAGCTTTAAAAAATTACTAGTGCTGTGTCCCCACCCCATACCAATAAAACCAGAATTTCTAGGGGCTGAGGCCCGGGAACCAGGCTTTTTAAAAGATCCCCAGGTGACTCTAGTGTGTAGCCAGGGTTGAGAACTGCTGTTACGGAGGTATAGACAGTTAAAGCTGGAAGAGGCCAGTCCCGAGTCTCCCACATTGATTTGACCACATAATCCTTGAAAAAGTATAATATATTTGTGGATAATGAGCGTGAACTACAATGTAGGCTTAGATAAAAGTAACTGACAAAAAAATGGGCTCATGGATGAACTAATTGTAAATAGTAATAATACCAAGTTAGATAATATACTTTTTAACTTTATAAGAGAACGAAGGAAATTAGAAAAATGAAGCCATTTAATTTTATTAACAAAAAGGATAAATATATGTTAAGGTAAAGTAAAGCATCTTTTGTTTTCTATGTTTTGGTTACAGCATGTAATCAAAAACCACTAACATTTTAAACGAGAACAATATTTCCGTTTGCTTACGTTGTAGCCACTTGATATCACACATGATGTTTCTGGGTTGGGTCCCTACCTCAGGTCAACCTCAACTTTCTTCTCTTTGAGGATATAAAGATTCCACTATGCACAGGGTTGTTGGAGAGCAGGGAAGAGGAGAGAAACTTCCACTTTGTAATATTTGGTGTTCCAAATTAGGCTGTGCCGGAAACCACAACTAGAAGTTGAAATGGTTGCCTATGAATCAGCATCTAGACTGGACTCCTGCTTTCCCACCTTCTCTGACGTGGCACAGCATCTCATGCAGATAGATTATTGCCTTAATAATAGTGTATAATAGTGAGAACAACTGTGTAGATGTGTTTAGTATTTTTAAACCTATATTGACTTCAACAAATGCAATTTAGAAGAAAAAAGTATTTATCTTTTAGTTCTTTTTCACCTTCATGATCCCAATAGAAATAGAAATTTGGAATGTAGAACTAGGCCAACAGCTGCTCAGAGAAAGGAAGAGGACTGTTTCAAAGGCATCTCCAGGGTCGGTGGCTGCCCTGACTTCCAGTGCAGTACCTCTCCTATGGCTATTTTGGGGTCTTGAGACATCCACTTAGGTGACCCTGTCAGCAGCCCCTGAAAAATGCTGGGACAAAAGGGACAAGGGAGAGGGGAGAACTATGGGCGCACTTTTAGTGTCCCCCATCCCTGCTGTGATCAGAGGGGAGAGACGCTAAAGACGCCACCCCTATGGTTTGTCTCCGGAACAATAACTGATGCTGAGGATAACGAACAAGGCATCAAGAAGAGGCAGCAGCATCTTCAGAGGAATCAGTTTAAGAAGACTGAGAAGTGTGCTTTCAGGAAGAGTTCCACTCAAAATGGTGAAAGTTAAAGAAAAGATTCAGTACCAAAAAGTTGGGCAGGGTCCGGCTCCCGGGAAACTACTATTAAGAGAGACTCATGTCTTGAGGATTCTGGGTAGCTAAGTCTCACTGTATTCCAATTTCCAGCCTGTATTACCTCTTGGAATAACGAGTTACATAAGTCTACTCCCCATTGTGAAATAGCACAGTGAAAGCTTTTTTTCCCCATAATTCCTAGTTAATGGAAATGGTAGATTTAGGAATCAAGTGTTATTGACTTGCACAGAGGTTTTACATTTTGCCTGTGGTTTCAAAACTATCTGCTGCACATGAGGAGGGGGTGGTGAGGGAGGGGACTTTCTCCATTCCAGTAAACGTGTATTGAACTCTCTGTTAGATGGCAGTGGGAGCTGACAGCATATATGGCAAGTAGGTGTCCCCTCCAGGTAGGGGGATGGCAAAAAGGGTGTCTCTGGATGGACCAATGAGGAAAACCAACCCTTTTGGGTGGAACCTTTAGATAAAGACACATTCTCTGAGTATAACAATTAGAAGAAGTCACTTGTTCTGGTCATAATTGTTAAAAAATAGAGCATCCTCTGGGTGGACCAGTTTTAAAAAGTCACCCTTTCTGGGCATAATAATTAGATAAAGGTGCTCCTTCCTCTGTGCGAAGTCAGACAGGGCATTGGGCTTGGCTGAATTTTGTCCCCAACTTGAGACTCCTTGGCAGGGTGCCCTTGTAGGAATACAACTTGCACAACAGTACAGGCAGTCCCATAGTGCCTGGTGCCAGGCCGGGCACCGGGCATATAGATGTATGTGAGAGCTAGACCTTGTCCTTGAGGAATTTATAGAACTCTCCCTCCTAACCCGCACCCTCTTTAACTCACCCCATCTGCTGCCAGCTCCACCCGTGCTGCATCCCTCCTGGCAGAGCTTCTTTTTATGGTGACAAAATGTCTACCCTCCAGATGCACAGGCTGCTGTCTGCTGTTGGAGAGGGCTGTGCTGCTCCAGGCTAAATATCTACTTTCTACGATGAACAACTAGGGCTAATTGTTCATTGTGATGGCTTGTTCCTTCTGGGTTCTAGAAGGGAAAATATGGACATGACACTTCAGTATCTGTGTAAAAACGTAAATGTGCTTTTAAATGGTGAGTTTGGGCATAGCTGAGATATTTTTCCCCTTTAATTTTCATGTTCTTAATAAAGGAAAGCAGTTGATCTTTAATCTGGTGATTTAGAGCTGGCTTCAAGGGCTAATTCCTACTTAGCTTGTTGTACTAAAACTGCGCCAGGCCCTATGCCAGGTATTGGTAATGCTGAATTGATAAGATTTACCTTCTGCTCTTGAGTCTTAGCAGGTGGGAAGACAGTACGGAAGGAGACAACCTCACTGCAGACTGCTGGGTCCTATTTGAAAATCATAGAGCACACAGCGGGGGAAGGCTTCCAAAGCCTTTTCCTCTGTTGTTTTCCTGAAAACGCCTACTCATTTGTCAAGACTCCCACTTGGACGTTCCCTCCTCTTTACAGCCTTCTCTGAGTCCCTTTGCTATGTTCCTGCTCTGCTTTGTTCGCTTTTGCAGCCCTTGGTTCCCCCAGGTGGCCAAGCTTGGGAGGAGATAGTAGAGGCAGAGACTGCCAAATATGTATTGACCCTTCTTGAATTCATTATTTCCTTTCCTTTACCACCTCTTGAAAGTAACATGACCCTCTTCTTTGAAACTGGGAAGAACAGCCTGACCATTCCTGGGCCTGAGATCACCTGGAAGCTGGAGGTTAGCGTTCTCTCCCTAGCAGAGTGAAAGCCTGTCTTAACAGTCGTGGGGATTCGGAAACAGGATAGAACCACTGCAGCCGTCAGAGCCTAAGAAGTTTAGATGAATTTGCAGGGTTTCCTCCACGGCAAGGGAAACCAGAGTTACATTAGGTGGTTGTGGGCTAGTGACAGGCCTTTAGCGGTAGAAAGAAGCCCTGGTTATGAGCCTGGCTTACTTTGCTTATTTTGCCCTAAGTATAAGCCCAACTCCAGTATTTGCTAATGGAGGTAATTTCAGCGCTGAGCCTCTGTTTTCTATTTGTCAGGAGGATCATAATAAATCCTGTATGACAAAAGGCTTTGTAAACAAAAAATCGCTCCCCCCTCAAGTGTTACGTATTATTATCCTTGAGAACAAGGACAGTGGCTGATTCATCCTTCTTTCCCCAGCATCTAGTTTGGAAGTAGGCATACTGCAGATGTTTGTTGAATGACTAAGTGGCCTAGGAGGAGATATGTATTTGTATTTCTTTAAACCTTTGCATATTATCTAATAAATCTGCTATACTAGTTAATGCGTACCCTTACGTGTTTTGTAATTTCTGCTGTTACCAACGCTCTGAAGCTTGTAAAACTCAAGAGAGGCTTTATTGACTTCTAGATATTTTTGCCTGTAATCAGGATACACTGCTGCCAAATTGACAGTGGTGCCTGGGCTATAACCTTTTTCTTAAGAGCTCAGGTGTCCCACCAGACTCCTCAAGGATGGGGGCTGTATCCTATCTCTGTCTGTGTTCCCCTAGTGCCCTGGTATGCAGTAAGTGCTCAGTACATATTTGCTGACCAACAGGGAGAGAGAGTAGCATGTTTTTGCACTTCTATTTGGCCAGCCAAATCAACTCAGAAAGTGACAAATGTCACAGCTAGATTACTCCACCTTACTTTTGCACTGAGGTGACCCCCCTTTTTAAAAATTAAACAAACTTGGGGCTGGCCCTGTGGCCGAGTGGTTAAGTTCGCGCACTCCGCTGCAGGCGGCCCAGTGTTTCGTTGGTTCGAATCCTGGGCGCGGACATGGCACTGCTCATCAGACCACGCTGAGGCAGCGTCCCACATGCCACAACTAGAAGGACCCACAACGAAGAGGATACAACTATGTACCAGAGGGGCTTTGGGGAGAAAAAGGAAAAAATAAAATCTTTAAAAAAAAAAATTAAACAAACTTTGGACAAAAAAAAAGCCATGACTTTTGTTATTATTTTTAAGAGCTTACTGTGTGCCTAGCAATACGTGAATCATTAACTCATTTCTTCCTCACAATTCCATGATATAGTTACTTACCATTAGGATCCCCATTTTCTCGATGAGGAAACAGGCTTGGAGAAGGGTAAATAATTGGATTAAGAGTGGTGGAGTGAGTTGAGGATGCAGAATTTGAAGCGCTGTGCACGTTCTCAGTCACCATGAAAGGACAGTAGGTTGTACTGAAAGCGAGGAGCAGGGAGGGAATGCGTTTCTGCCACCATCAGGGAGGAGCGTAGGTTGCGGTGGGATCAGATCGGGGGCTCTCTAGTGGGACTTGGGACATTCACCAGGACTGTATCTGGTGGGACTAAAAAGAGAATTAAAATTTCTTGGGCAGAGCAAGAGAGAGAAAACAGGAAATTGAAATTTTCTCTGTGAAGTTAGCTAGCATTTTGCATTTCTTTCTAATTTATGGAGCACTTTTACATATGTTCTCAAGTGGTCCTCATGACAGCCCTGTGAATGTTTTTATTACTCCTATTTGTAATACAGATATTACTCCTATTTGAGAAATGAAAAAAAAAAAAAAACTCAGTGAGGTTGTAACTGACATTCCCATGATGGCAAATGGGAAGGTTATGAAGACCAAGAAACCATTCATTCATTCAATAAATATTTATTGAGTACCTACTATGTACCATGCACTGTTTTAGGTGTTAGGGATACAGCAGTGAACAAGACAGACAGAACTCTTTGTCCTCATGGAGCTTACAAGATAAATAAACTACGATTTATTTTTTTTTTCAATTACTCTCTGTCAAGTAGTGGATATTGGTTTGGGTTTTCAACCTAGGCTGTGTTTTGGAATCATCTGTCATACTTTGAAAAAAACACTGATGGCTAGGCCCCACTCCAGACCAATTAAATCAGAATCTCTGGAGGTGAAGCCCAGGCATTGGGGTGTGTGTGTGTGTGTGTGTGTGTGTGTGTGTGTGTGTTTTAAACCTCCTCCAGAAGGTTTTAGTGTGCAATCAAGCTTAAGAAGCATTGGTTCTGAGCAGTGGTTCTCAACCTGGGCTGCTCATTAGAATCACCTTGGGAACTTAAAAATATACATACCAACGTCTGGGCTTTACCTCTGAGATGAATTAAATTAGAATCTCAGTGGTTGTGTCTAGATATTTGTACTTTTAAATGTGCTTCCTCAAACGGTGCCGCTGAGTTCAGGGTGAGGGGTTTGCATGAAGCACTTGGGACAAAGAACAACTTGGTCCCATGGTTTCAGACAGTACCCCTCATCTCTCAAGCATGTGGACCGTTGGTCTTTCATTCTTGCAACAAATGTTTATTGAATACCTGCTATATCCCTTGCGAGTCCCTTCCCTTTCCTGGGTCCTGATTCCTCCCTCTGTATGGTGACAGACGTCCCCCCATCTCTAAGGCTTATTGCAGCTCAGTCTATAATTCTACAATGGAGATTGGGCTAGGAATATTAATGGCTCAGAGTACCCACTCTTGGAGATCCAGGTTAAATTATGTGTCCTCTTGACAGTAGTGTGTGTTGCATTTGAGAAACAAAATTCATGGAAATCCAAAAACGTGAGGGCAAGTCTTTTTCTCACGTTAAGCAGTCTGTCCACAAGGAGCAGATGGACTCTTCTTCCTTTGTCTCGTTCACCATCTTGCTGACCACCAAGTGGGCAACACAGATGGACACACAAGGGCAGGGCCAGAGAGGAGCACTCAACGGAGTCAGACTGTGAAAGTCAACTGGAGGGAAGAGGAAACAAAAATGTGTGCCTTGCAGATCAAAAGCACCTGGGGCAGCAGAAAGCGAGCTGTAGAGGAAGGCAGCCTACCACTTGGCCTAGTTCTCTTTGCACCTATACTTGGTCTGCACGGGCAGAAGAAAGCTGATAATGCTAGCTGTTGAGAGGTAGCATAGTTAGCATAATGGTTAAGTGCATGGATCCTGAGACCAACGCTCCCTGGGTTCGAATCCTCACTCTGCCATTTGCTTTCTTTATGTCCCTAGACAAGTAGCCTGACATCTCTTTGCATTAGTTTCCCTATCTGTAAATTGGGGTCATTGTAATAATACCAACTTCATAGGCATGTCATGAAGATTACAAGCTTGGCACACAGTAAATATTTTTACACAAAAATTATAAAACATGATTTTGAGTAAGTATCCAATACTCCACTTGTATTTGCTCCCTAATCTTTACTTTTTATGAAGTAAGCAGTATTTTCCCAATTTTACAGATGAAGAAATCAAGGCACAGTGATGTTGTCATTTGCAAAAAATAACCTAGTGAGTAAGGCACAGAGCCAGGATTTGACCCCAGGAGGATTGATTCCTTAGTGCCCACTCAACCACTGAGTATGGACTATACTGAGTAATGACATAAGCCATTATCTTCCTCTTGACGCCCACTGATAAAGGGACTGAGTTGGGCCCTAGGAATGCTGAAAAGGATGAAACCTTGGTTCTGCCTGGAGGAGTTTACACTGTAGTTAGGGAGAGCAGACATATGTATCAGAAGATTGCAATAAAAGGTGCATCATGCCTGGTGCCAAGTAAGTTTAGAGAGTAGCCAGTGACAGCTTTGTCATGATGTCTGGCTTTGTATTGAGTCCTTTAGACACAGGGAGGGTGTCCTGGACAGAGGGAGCTGTATGAGCAAAGGCAAGGAGTTAAGGCCGTGGATGGCATTTTGGGGGTTGGGGAAAGCACCTTTTCCCCTCTACCATATTGTAGGGGAATCCTTGGGAGGCCCCTCAAACTCAGTGCCAAGGCCTAGTGCTACTGGGCCTCTTTCTGGAGAAGTCCTGGAAGCAGATAGTGCAGAAGCTCAAACTCAGGCTGTCATAGCTGGACAGGCCATAAGAAGACCACCCAGTCCAAACCCTTCATAGCACACATGGGAAACTGAGGCCCAGAAAGGTGAAAGGATCAGCTTCAGCAAGCCAGCAGCAAACTGTGGTAACCTTTGTCAGGCCAATATTTCGACCATGCAGTAATGCATAACAGAGCCTGGGCCATTTATAGGAGATATCATTCAGTAATGCCCAGGTCTACTCCTCTTGTACCCAGAAGTCATCTTCAGAACTTGCTTCCAAGTTTTCTCCTTCATTTAACTTCCTGTACTGTCATAGATTAGGACTTGAACATGAGGCTTGGCAGACCTACCATAGAGGCAACACACAGCAAGTTGAGAGGAAGACAGGGCAGGAACCTAATGTGAAAGTCACTCCCCTACGATGTTGGAGTTCTTAATCTTTTTCAGAATATTGGTTTTTTTTAATTTATGTTTTTCAGGAAGATTGACCCTGAGCTAACATCTGTTACCAATCTTCCTCTTTTTTTTTCTTCCCAAGGCCCCAGTACATAGTTGTATATCCTAGTAGTTCTTCTATGTGGGACGCCACCACAGCATGGCTTGATGAGTGGTGTGTAGGTCTGTGCCAAGGATCCAAACCACTGAACCCTGGGCCGCTGAAGCAGAGCACGCAAATTTATCTGCTACACCACCAGGCTGGCCCCTCAGAATATAGTTTTTAAATGCATTGGATAAAATAGACTTACAAAGGGAAACAATTGTACTGAAATACAGTTATCAAAATATTTTTTAAAAATTGTGATTTGGTAATATATGTGCTGCTTTGCTGACACATTTTAAATTACAAGATCTAACAGTGGGTCTAATAATTACTGTAATTTTGAATGAGTGTAACTGAAATTCTGAGATGCCTCCAACAATTGTCATATGAAATGCGAATCTCTGTGACGTCTATTACTGATAAAGTCACAGGTACTGCTGACACTTCTGTGGTTTGCTGCCTACACTCATCATTTCAATTAGAGGTTAGTGGAAACAAAGAGGTAAATTTTTTCATAGGCCTCCTGAATTCTTTTCATCTAACTCTTGGGAGTCTGTGGACCCCAGGTCAAGAATCCCTGCCCTAAGGCGAAGTAGATGCTGGAGAACCAACCCAGTATGGGGCCCTAATCCTGCCCGAGGAATTGACTCGGAAGAGGGACTTTATTGGCCCTGAAATTACATTCAAGATTGTACATGTGTGTGGCACATGTGTGGGTGGTTGTTTTTACTGCTAATCTCCAAATAATTCTGGCTCTCCTTCTTCTAGGTACATGACGGGACTGCTCCTCCTCACCCCCTTGCAGTTAGGTGTGGCCGTGTGAGTTGCTTGGGCCAGTGAAATATGTTACTCTCCTGCTCCAAAGCCTCTTGTGGCTCCTCATTATACTCAGAAAAGATTCCACATTCCTTACCATGATCTGCAAGGCTATCTGTCCTGCCAACCTCTCTGACCTCAGCTCCCACCACTTTCACCCTGGCCCGCATCAGCTGCAGTAGCCTCATTTCTGTTCCTCACCAAGCTCATTCATGCCTCAGGATCCTTGACAAGCTGTTCCCTCTGGCTGGAACACTCATCCTCCAAATCCTAGTATGACCGTCTTATTCTTGACCTTCAGAACTCACCATTCATGTTAACAGCTTTTTCAAACAGCAGCTTTACTGAGATATATTTCACATAGCATACAATTCCTCCATTTAAAGTGTACAATTCGTGGCTTTTAGTACATTCGTAGAGTTGTACGACTACCACCACAATCAATTTTAGAATATTTTCATTGCCCCAAAAGGAAACCCTGCCCCCCTGTCACCTCCCAATTCTCCATCACCCCAACCAGCCCCTGGTAGCTACTAATTTACTTTCTGTTTCTATAGATTTGCCTATTCTGGGCATTTCATATAAATGGAATCATACAGTATGCAGCCTTTTGTGTCTTGCTTCTTTCATTTAGCATGATGTTTTCAAGGCTCATCCATATTGTAGCATGTACCAGTGCTTCATTCTATTGTGTGGCTATACCACAGTTTGTTTATCCACTCACACATTGAAGGACATTTGGGTTATTTCTGTCTTTTGGCCATTATAAATAATGCTGCTATGAATGTTCATGTTCAAAAATTTGCATAAACATGTGCTTTCATTCCTCTTGTGTATAAACCTAGGAGTGGACTTGCTGGGTCATATGGTTAACTCTATGTTCAGCCTTTTGAAGACCTGACAGACTGTTTTTCACAGAGGACGCACCATTTTACATTCCCACTAGCAACGTACGAGGGTTCCAATTTCTCCAGGTCCTTGTTTTTTTTATTGTAGCCATCTTAATGGGTGTGAAGTGATATCTGATTGTGTTTTTGGTTTGCGTTTCCTTAATGACTAATGATGTTGAGGATCTTTTCATGTGCTTAGTGGCCATTGTGTATCTTTTTGGAAGAATGTTTATTCAAGTCTTTTACCCATTTTTGAATTGGATTGTTTGTTATTTTGTTATGGAATTGTAGTTCTTTATGTATTTTAGATATTAATAATCCCTTGTCAGACATGATTTGTAAATATTTTCCCCCATTCTGTGGGTTACCTTTTCATTTTCTTGATAGTGTCCTTTGTTGCACGAAAGTTTTAAATTTTGATGATGGCCAGTTTATGTATTTTTTCCTTGGTTGCTCATCCTTTTGGTGTCATATATAAGAAACCATTGTCTAATCCAAAGACACTCAGATTTATAGCTTTGTTTCCTTCTCAGAGGTTTATAGATGAGCTCTTACATTTAGGTCTTTAATCCATTTTTTGTATATGGTGTGAGGTAATGGTCCAGTTTCATTCTTTGGCATGTGGATATTCAGTTGTCTCAGCATCTTTTGTTGAAGAGATTATTCTTTCCCCATTGAGTGGTATTGGCACTCTTGTCAAAAATCAATTGACCATAGATGTATGGGTTTACTTCTGAACTCTCAATCCTATTCCGTTGATCTATATGTGTGTCCTTATGCCAGCACCACACTATTTTGTTTACTATACCTTTGTAGTAAGTTCTGAAATTGGGAAGTGTTATTCCTCCAACTTTTTTTTTCATTTTCAAGATTGTTTTGGCTATTCTGAGTCCCTTGGATTCCCACATGAATTTTAATATCATTAAAATATTTAAAGTTTACCCATTTCTGTGGCACTGATTTGTGTTTGCACACCCCTTTATTATTTATCAAGGATATCCACATTATTTATTCATTCAACAAATATTGATTGAGCACCTACCATGTGCCAGGCACCGTGTCAGGTGCTTCGGGAAACCATGGTGAACAAAAGTAGCCATGACCCTTGCCTTCAGGAAGCTAAGAATCTAGTTGGAGAGGCAGACATTAATCAAATAATCACCAAAATAAATTAAAAATGAGTAGTAGAAAGAATTAACCTAGTATCAGGAGATCAAAGAAATCTTTCCTGGAGAAATCAACAATTAAGAAGGTGCCTAGAGCTGGAGGGGGTTTGGGAAGAGTATTCAAGGCAGGGAGAACACCATATGTGAAGGCTCTATGGCAGGAAGCAGCACAGTGGATTCAGGGAACTTCAAGGAGGCGGGTGTGGTGAAACAAGGGAACAAGATGAAAAGCAGCACTAGATGAGGGAGAGCTGCGTGAAGATGGTCAATCCCATGGGGCCTTGTGGACTATGGAAGAAGTCCTAAGATTTTATCCTAAGAACAGGAAGCTACTGAAGCAGAGAAGTAACATGATCTGATTTTGATTTCAAAATGTTCAGTCTGGCTCCTATGCAGAGAATGGACTGGAGGGGGCTGGGCAAGAGCAGAACCAGTTAAGAGGGTGTTACTATCGTCTGAGAGAGAAGTGATGGTGATTTTGATGAGGGTGATGGTGGAGACTCTGGAGGGGAAGTGGACAGATTCACAGATGCAAAAGAAATTGAAGAGGTTTTAGAGACAGCCTTTGGTTAGGGAGGTAACAGGGTTTCTGGCCTAGGTGACAGTGTTGGGAGGAGTAGTTTTCACCAAGATAAAGAACACTGGAGTGTGGGAAGATTCGGGGAGAGGGGAGTCAGTGTTATGGAGTTTGAGGTGCCTTGTAGACATCATTAAGTTACTTGATCCTCACTAAAATCACCCCTATGAGGAAGGTATAAAACTCTTGTCCTCATTTTTCCAATGAGGAAGCTGAGTACCCAAGAGATTATCGTGACTTACCCAATGCTGAGCAGCCAGTAAGTGGCAAAGCCAGACCAGAATCTCATTATTCTAAGAACAACCCCATGCTCTTTATTTTCTGTGACACCAGAGCTGACTCTCTAGAAAGGTCCATCCAAAGTTTCAAATAATCAGAGAAAATCAATGCTAGGACTTGTCTCCTACATACCAAGTGTTTCCCAAAGCTCAAAGCCTACACTCCCAGGGAAGCCTTAGCTTCCTTTCTACAAACTTTCATCTGCACACAGAGCTGCACTGCCTTTTTTCCCAGTGAGGGTCACCCTGTCCAAAAGGCTTCCTGTTTCTCAGCTGTCATATACCAGTCCCAGAGGTGCCCAGTGTACTTTGTGGTCATAGACAAGGCTCACCTGTCAGTGGTGAATGTATGGAAAGCTGAAATGCTGAGACATCGAGCCAGAAGGTGGATGACTACAAAGGAAATGGGGCAGAATGACAAAATAGGAGAAAGGACAACAAATACATAAATTTGAGGAGTAGGAGGAAGAGAAAATAAAGCGGTTAAAGGCATAGGTTGGGGAGGAGACATCTTATTTTCAAATAAGGGCTCTGACATTTACTAGCTGTACGATCTTAGGCAAGTTACATAATACCTCTAAGTGGAGATAAAATAGTATTAACTTTATGGGGTTTGTGTAAGGATTATGGAGAGAGTATGCATGTAATGCACTTGTCACAGTGCCTGGCACATGAGAAGCACTAGATAACTGTCAGCTGTTACTATGATCATAAAAGCCCCTTCTCATCTCTCCTGCTTCTGCTCCCAGGTGGGTTCACTGGGGCCAGTTTGGTTCTCCATACCAGCCACTGAGCCAATCCTGACTGTGGCAGGGACTATCCTATCAGCTTCAGCAGACCCAGGAACTGGAGAACCTGTGACAACAGCTGGGGTCCTGCATTGGTCCCTGAGTCTTCTTGCTACCAATTTGATCTGAGATCAAGCACCTCCAAGAGTGAGCCTTGGAGATCTATGTTGCTTCTAAGTTGTTTCCCCTTCTCTTCCTCTCCTTCCCCTACCCTAACCCCTCCACCATGTTGATCCCTACTCCCAAATTCTACGTAGACACCTTGCTTTGCACTCTAGTTTTCCCCCAAGACAAAGTCCTGTCCTCTATTCTGGTCTAAGTATAGATTGCTTGACTGCTGAGCAGTGTGCCTGCTTGACTTACTTCATCAATGTGATGCCCCTGCCTGAGGTGTGCATAACAGGCCTGTTTGTGGTACCTTCTGAGCATTGTGCCTCACTCAGCCAGCTCCCCTCTCCCTAGAACAGCGGTTAAGAGAATCCTTTGGGGTCCCAGATTTCTTTAGGAATTGGCTGAAGCCATAATGCTTGCCCCAGAAATACGCATGAATTCCATGTATCAGTCAGGATAGACTAAGTCATGCTGCAGTAACTGACAGTACCAAATTCTTACTCATGGGAACTGTCCAAGGTGGATCCAGGGGAGAGGGCTATGTTCATGTGATCCAGGCTGGTGGCGGTTGCATTTTTGAACACATGCTTCCATAATTGCTATGGCAGGAGAAAGGGCATATGATCTGATTTGCATTTTTAAAAGATCCCCCTACTGCTGTGTAGAGAATGGACTGTGGGGCAACGAAGGTGGAAGCAGGGAGACCATTGAAGAGGCTTCATTCAGGTCAGAGGTGATGGTGACATGAATCACACTGATGGCGCTGGAGGTGGGGAGAAGTGGAGGATTTTGGAGGAAAGCAGACAAGATTTTCTGATGGATTGGATGTGGATAGTCAGGAGAATAGGAGAGTCAAGGATGACTGCTGCATTTTTGGCTTGAACATGTGAGTGGATGGTGTCCGTTCTTAACTGACATTAAAACCACAGAATCCTTGGATTTGTCAAGACATACCTCAGTGACAACTGAAAGGAGCCTCAGCTTGGAGTTCTTTTAGGGTGCCCCTCCAGCTGTGTTGTAAAGATTTAACTGGCAGGACCTTTTTTGTTTTTCAGGAGAGTTCTTTGATAATGGACACACATGCCTACACACACATGCACACTCGCATGTTCACAAACACACACCACCATGGCAGCTCTTTCTGGACCTCGCATAGCAGTAGGCCTGGGGGTCCTTCAGGGCCTCTAACGTGTCCTTGTCAATATTTTTGTTTCTGATAGGAATGAATGTTTTGCTAATGATTTTTAGTGAGAAAACAATTACAACAGCTGCACCCTCTCGGGGCCTCCTCCTAGATAGTAACCCTCTTCTGTTTTGCGCCTGGGAGGAGGCCAGCAGCAATGAGTGACCTAGATGGTCTGAAGGACCTTTTACTCTGTCCAAGTAATTTCTAGCCTTGGGAAATGTGAAAACTGTAGTGGCAGCACATTTATTAAACCAAACGTACACAGTCCAAAGTAGCAGTCTGTGGCTAAGGATGATTGCTGACTGAATGCACAGCCTGTTGCCCGGGCAGTTCATTAGACGGGGAGGGGGTCGTGGAAAACTGGAAATAATATGAATGAGTCTTGGCCACCGCCTGGTTGGTTCCAGGCTGAGTCAGTTCTGACTGAGGTATACTTCCTAGCGCAGTGTTTCCAGGGCCTCAGGGCAGGAATTTTCAGCAGTGGTGCAAACAGGTACTAATGGGCTCAATTCAGATGCTGATTGCCACACTTTTTGTCAGAAAAGGCCAACAAGGCAGTCCCTCAGGCTGTGTACTTGAGGGGAAGTGAAATAAAAGGAGGGCCTGAGGCAAGGAGGGGTGCCTTAGCCTTACAGCTTTGACTGGGAAGCAACCTCTCTGCTAAGGAAAGCCTAGGGGATTTGTGAAAGGCCAGAGGCTTCTCATAAGTAAGAACTAGGGTTCTGTTGGAGGGGAGTGAGTCTCCCTCCTACCTGGGAAAAGGAAAAATGTACGTGGTGCCTCTCTTCCTTCCCACCATCATTGTCTGTCTCCCTCCTGGGAATTCTAAAAGCCACGTGTCACTGCAAGTGTTTTCCAAGGGTAAAGGTATTGTGGTTACATATAGCTTGTATGAGATAGGCACCATTACCCCATTTTACAGAGGGGAAAAAAATGGAGAGAGGGAAGAAAAACACAAAGAGAGGAAATGATTTGCCTAAGGCCACACAGCTACCGAGTGACTGAGCTGGGCTTTGAATCCGGTTGTCAAGTTCTTGGGCTTGATTACACAATGCTTCCTTCTGGGCACAATGAGGGGCATGCTGTACTCCCAAAGCCTAGAGATGGCCCTGACATTCTGTAGACCTGGAAGGAGCAAAGAGCCCAATGGTTTTCAATGTGTGATCCGTTGAGCCTTAGGGAATCCCACAGAGATGTTTCAGGGGCCACTGTGAGCAGTTCCGGTCCTGTCTTATATATTGGAGATCTGCAGGTGATTTTGTTTGCAAAAAGGTGTCGCTTCTAAAAACAAATAAAAATAAGCAAAATAAAAAATTTAAAGCCCCTGAACTAGACAGTGAATGGAAGTTTGAACAAAGTTGTCCACTGGTAGCGATAGCAGTGATGGTGGTATGTGTCTGTGTGGTGGAGGGAGTTTGGACTGGAAGGAAAAAGAGGAAAACAAAAACAATAGAAAGAAATAAGATTGGAGTTTTAGTACAAGTCAGATGCCATTTTGAAAAGAGAAGAAACTAGAGAAGTGAAAGAGAAACAACAGCTGTTGAGGGCCTGCTGGGCCTGCTTCCTCTCGCAGTCTCCCTCCTAGAATGCATATAGCAGCCCCTTGAGTTCTACGTATTATTGTTCCTGTTTTAAAGATGAAGACACTGAGGCTCAGAGAGACAAAATGACCTGTCCAGGATCACATAGCAAGTAAATTGTGTTGCTGGGATTCGGACTCAGCTCTGTTTGACTTCAAAACTCGTACACTCTCCTGTTAGGAGCTCCCTCCCTAGAAGAGGATCCAGGAATTACAGGCGGAAGGGCACCAGGGATACACAGCTCCTTCCTTTGGTAGCAGGCAGAGACCTGGAGCGTTTGTGGAGAACCAGGAAGCAGAACTCGTGTTCTTAGTGATTACAGGACTTGAGAGAGGGGAATGTAGCCAGGGATGGAGAACCGAGGGAAGAGAAATCAGCAGTTCCACAGGACCAGAGAGTCAGAGCTAGGCCAAGAAGGGCCTGCACTTGCATCTGGACAAAAAGCTTTAGAACCTCTTAGGACTTGTGTCCTTAACTGCATCAGTTTAGACTCTTGGGCTGTGCTGTGTTTTGGAACTGCTGGTTGCATCCCGGCAATTTACCCACTTGTGGTAAAGTATTTTATCCTCATTTATCAATTTAATAATATAACAAGCATGTGTGAACCCATCACTCAAACCATGATCTATAACATTGCTACTAAGTTATATTTACCAATGTGCTAAGTATTTTTTGTGGTCATTTGAATAAATAATTGTGTTTCTTTGCAATGCTGTGGTTGTAGTTTCCCTTCCCTGATAATGGCAAACCCTAAAGGGAAGATTTAGCTTAGGTACCAGCCAAGATGAGCTGGGTTGTGCTGTGGTAGCAGACAACCCAGAAATCTTAGTGGCTCTGAACAACAAAGGTTTATTCCTTGCTCTTGCTACATGTCTGTGATGAGTTAGCTGGGGGCTCTGCTCCTTGTCTCCTAACCTCAAAACCAAGGTGGTCAGAGAAGCCACCATCTCAAACTTTGTTGGTTACCACGGCAAAGTTCCGGAAAGAGAGCTCTGTAGGGCCTCACACTGGCATTGAAATGTTTCAGCCTAGAAGTGACATATTTTACTTCTGTGCCATTGGCACAGTCAAATGGTCCCATTCAACTATAATGGGCCACAAATGCTATCTTACCATGTACCCAAAAGGCACAGAATTGGGAATACTTGGGGAACTGTGCTGGTGACCATCACATCCCACATCCTCACTATGGTATAACATGTGGACGTGATCTGTTTCTATCTGAGAAAGTTCTGAAAGAAGGGGATTGCATGAGTAGGGTTGAGGAAGCCCACCTGAGTTTCACCCATCCCTGTTTCCCTTTAGATGATAATGTTAAGGCAACCTGCCCCAATCTGCACCCATTTCCCAGCCAATGCCCCTTTCTCCTTGGAAGTTTCCATTCTGTTCTACCCGTTTCCATTCTGTTCTACCCGTTTCCATCTGTTTGTGTTTCATGGGCTCAAAGCCCAACAGGGTATTTGACCATAGTCTGACTGGCGTCTCACTTTGGCTTCTTCTCCTGCCACGCATAATTTCTCAGAGAATCAAGGAGCTGCTACTACCTCCTCTGGAGTGGCGCTTGGGTTGACAGTGGTGGGACTGGATTTTGTGCACAGTGGTGAGAGGAGGAGAGATGGGCTGGGTGAGTCATCATTGTTATTTCCGTTGCATTCCCATCGATCTCACAAGGCTATTAAAAGAGTCAGTAACTAAGACATAGCTAGACTCTAGTGCTAAAAGCCAAGTGATAACTGAAATTCATAATGCAAAGCAAGTCCAGGAAATAGAGCGAGGGGAGGGCACTGGCTCTTGGCCCTACTCCTGGGACGGAAGGTCTGGCCTGATAGCCCAGGAAACATGTCCTTGGCCTCTGAGCACAGGACCTGTGTCAGGCGGCTGGCCCCAGCTCTTGGCCTCTTGAGGCTACTTCTGCAGACCTCTGAGTGTGGCCTGGAGAAAGGAGAAAAGGAGAGGGAGCTTTGGCATGGTTTATACATGCATGGCATTCACCAAACTGTGCCAGGCTTAGATGGGATTCAGGGGTGAGCAAGATAGATAATTGTCCTGGCCTCACAGAACTTATAGTCTAGTGAGGGAAGAAAATGATTAAACAAATAATATAGGGCACTATAAGTGCTCTGACAAGGATGAGTACAGAGTAATAAAGGAATGGAACCTGAGCTAGATTTGAGGACTCAAGGTAGGCTTCCTAGAGGAGTAGTTCCTTATCTAAACAGATATCTAAAGGATAAGTAGGTGTTAGCCAGGTGAAGGCAAGTGAGAAGGAAGAAAGTTGCAGAAAGTTAGGAGATAGAGGGGAGTGGGGAGGTCTGAGCCTAGAGAGGCAGGCAGAGAGTAGATCATGAAGGACCATGGATGCCATGTAGAGGGGCTTGGACATTATCTCGAGGGCAGTGGGGAGCTATGGAATAGTTTGCCATTTGGATCAGACTTACCTTTCAGAAACATCACTGTGGAAGCAGCATGGGATATGGGTTGGGAAGGGGTGACATTGGGGACTGGGAGTCCAGGTGAGAGGTGATAGTGTCCTGGTTAAAATAGTTGTA
This sequence comes from Equus quagga, assembly GCF_021613505.1. NCBI lineage: Eukaryota > Metazoa > Chordata > Mammalia > Perissodactyla > Equidae > Equus > Equus quagga. Next base: position 68,273,467 of record NC_060276.1, on the reverse strand, counting down.
ATGGGGCTGGAGAGAAATGAATGGATCTGAGGCACGTTTAGAAGGTATACAGATAATCTGAGTAGATAGATGTGGACAGTAAAGGAAAGTCAGGAGTCAAGGATGATGCCTAGGTCTCTGGTCTGGACAACTGGATAGCAGTAATAGGAATATAGTGTGATGGTTAATAGCGGTGGCTCTGAAGCCAAACTGCCTGGGTTTGAATCCAGATCTGCCACTGATTTGCTGTGTGACCTTGGACAACTTCCTTAACCTTTCTGTGCCTTAGTTTCCTTACCTGTAAAGTGAGAGTATTAATATTATCTTCTTTATAATGATTAAGTAAAAAAAATACATAAAGTTCTTTAAACCATGTCTGGAGCATGGGATGTGTTCAATAAATGTTAGCAATTATTATAGGCAACAAGGAAGAGGAATAGTCTGCATAAGAATAATGATGAGTTTAGTTCCAGGCATGCCAACTTTAGGTTGTCTGTGGGACACTCAAGTGGAAATTGGCTATATGAGTCTGTGGCTCAGGAGATATTTGGGATAAAAATATGTATCCCATGATGATTTGAGAGTCATCAGCTTATAGATAGTTATGGAAACCTTGGGAGATTGTGCAGGGAGAATTTATAGAGAGGAAAAGAAGGCCTAGGAGCAAGCCCTGAGAACCCGCAACATTTATGGGATGAACAGAAGTCGAAGAGTTCAGTGAGGAGGCTGAGCAGCAGCCAGAGGCAGGGCACAGGGTCATAGAGACGGAGAGGAGAGAATGTTTCAGGATGGAGGCAGTGGCCCATGATGGCAATGCTTCAGAGAAAGGCTGATAGAAGAGAAGATCTGAGAAACTGCAATGGGATTCAGCGATGAGGAGATTGTTGGTGACAATAGTTTCAGTGGAGGGGTAGAACTGGATGTCAGACTATATTGTGTTGAAAAGTGGGAGTGAGGAAATGGAGATAGCAAGTGTAGACAGCTCTTTCCAGAATTTGTCTGTGAAAGGGAAGTGAGAGCAGATGACTGAGGGTTATGAGGGAAGGGAGGGCATACTTCAAGGCTGATGGGGAGGAGGCCGACAGTAGAGAGGGAGAGACGGGGGATACAGGTGAGAGAGGGAATAATTGAGGCTTGAGGTCCCTGAGATGGCAAGAGGAGATGGAATGCAGAGCACAGGAGAGGAGCTCAGTCTCAGGCAGGGGGAGTCACGAGAGGAAAGTACGAATCTAGTGAATGAGCTTGTAGATTTCCTTGTGGAATGTTACTGCCTGATGGCTTCTCTTTTTCCGTGAAACCCAGTGAGAGAGATGTGGCAAGACTAGAAGTTTGTGGATGATAGTGGAGGCCGTGGTGTTCAGAGAGCCACTGGAGAGAATGGAAGAGACAGCCCAACAGTGTTGCCCAGCCATACTGAAGGCCCAGTGGAGGTCGAGACCATGAATTTATAGTGCTTCCCATCTGCAAGGTTTGGCTGCTTTCTCTAAGCATTGCTTAGCAGTCCTGGCGTAGGAGCAGAACGGGTAGACATTTGGATTGATTTAAGACTTGAGGATTTGCAAGATGGATATGATGGATGGACAATGGTGTCAGAAAGGTGGGGATATTGGCAAGTGAATGGTTAAAATGGTTGACTTGTGATTTTCCTGCTCTTTGATTCAGAAGCTCTTGTTTCTGCTGCTACCAATAATTTCCCTCTATTCTCCACTCTGTTTCTTAGTTTCTGCTTCACTCAAGGCTCTTATATTGCCTCATGGCTTCTGCCTCCTGTATGTGTGTGTGTGTGTGTGTGCTTCTGCCCTCATTACTGACTGAGGACCCTCTCCATGTCTCATGTTCTGATTCCACAGGAGAGACTATCTGAATGATTCTATTAGTTGTTATCTTCCATGTTTGGCAGATAGCTCAGGCTACTCCTAGGCTGCTGGCCAACCTGTGGGTTTTCTGCCCTGAGTCAGGGACCTATGTCTGGTCCAGCCGGCTGCATCTAACATCAACATTCTTCAGAAGGTGTTGTGGGAAAGACAAGCAGAATGGCTAAGAATTTGGGCTTTGGAATGAGACGCCTAGGCTTAAATCCAGGCTGTCTCATTTGAGCAATTTACTTCCCCTCTCTGATCCCCAGTTTTCCCATTTCTTAAATGGGTTTGATAGGACTTTCTTGCCTCATAAAGTCTTTGTGAGAATGAAATAAGATAATACATGAAAAGCACTTAGCGTGGTAGCTGGCACATAGTTTTTTCCCTGTAAATGTGACCTATTATTATAATTACTATTATGATTATTTTACTATGAAGGCAGGCACTTAGAACCTAATAGACTTGGGTAAGATGTTAGGGGAGGCAGGATTTGAACCCCACCGCAATTGAATGAACACAGTCCTCCTTCCTTCACACTAGCTCTTTGCCATTTTCTGGTCTTCTGACCTTCCCTCAGAGAATGTCTGTCACCCTGTGGTCTCTAAAGGCCCAAAGCCTTTGGACTCCCGAGTCTGCCATGGGCTGAGGACCGAGCTGCTGTGTCTGCTCATTGTCAGCTGGGGAGGAATCCTGGCAGCCTGACCTCTCCAGCGCAGTCCTTGGTTTCTATGAGTCATGCTCCTCTTATGTTAAGCCCAGCTCAGATTTGGAAGAGGGGGTAGAGGAGTGGGGGTGGGGGGAGGAAAGGGAGGAGAAAGGCAGCAACTTAGCCTGTTTATGAGTTCGCTGGTTAGCTCAAGTTATAGGAATCTTTCCTTAGAGCCCTAGTGAGGGGATTTGAGACTTCACTGTGACCAGACTGCTATGGAGGGGACCCTTTACCTGGTCCATGCAGTCCAAGATGCCTGGTTTGTGAGCACCACCTCCCTGGGCACCCTGACAGTCAGGACATCTCCTCTCCTTCTCTCCCTCCCCTACAGCTTGACCCAGATGGGTAAAGATTATTTTCCCAGAAAAGAATGCAAATTGCTGATGTAGGTGAAGGGAATGGATTCGAGAGGCCACTTGCTCAGAGATTGGGCTCCTAGAAATGCCCCACCCTCATGAAACAGGTCTCTGATGACTTGTGTCTGAGCTGGTCTTTTCCAGAGGCTGCTGGGCAGGCCACTAGTGGCACAGGGAATAATTTCAGGTGGTATATGGCTGAACACTTTCTAACTTCACCAGTCATGAATTTATTTTAACATGTTTTTAGCACATAAAAATTGGTGGTTTCAAGAGTATTGTTGCTTATAACCCTGATGAAGTTTTTAAAAAGGAAGTTTATTTAAAGAAAAATGTTAAGTAGATAGCAGTGTAGGAGTTCAGCATGTGGCAAAAGTCATGAAGGTAGTATACAGATGACTGAGGTTTGGGAAACACTAGCCTTTACCAAATCACGTTGCCTTTTCTGCTGCCTCTTCTGGCCCCACACCCAGATTTGGGGCTTCTGCTTTGGGAATTGTCTAGTAGACATATTAATCTGCCTAGACAAGTGTCATCTCAGCAGACTGAAGCCAAAAGCCTCATCGCCTTTTCTTGACTCCATGACCTCTGTTGAGGGCTCTCGTTCTCTCTCTCTCTGTCTCTCTCTCTCCCATTCTCTCTCTCTCTCCCTCCCGTCCTCCTCTTTCTCTCTCCCTCTGCCTCCTCTCTCTCCCGGCTAGTGGAATCACTGATCAACTCTTGTTAATTCTTCCTTCAGAATATCTCTTGCACTGCGTCCCTTTCAACTGTCATCACCCATTTAAGCGTCACAGCCTCAGACTACACTTCTCCATCCAATTACTCTTCCTTCAGCATAGCTTTCACCATGAACTTCTCCTGGGTTTATTCTCCACTGAGTATCAGGTCATAACCGAACTCCTGAATGAGCAATTCTCAGTCCTCAGAATATGGCCTCAGCCTAAGATCTGCCCATATCTCCCGCTTCCTTTCTAGGACCCATCCAGGTCTTTACTGTTCCTCACATACACTGTGCTTACTTCTAACTCTAGCTCTTTCCTATATGCCTTGACTAAAATAGTTTCCTCAGTCCTTTCCATTTGATCACTTACTTATATTTCATATAGTGCTATTTGTGGGATGTGTGTGTGTCTCCCTAAATAGACTCAGCTTGCTGAGGTAAAGGAGTGTGTTTTCCTTTTCTTTTGTAACCTTATTGGTGCTTAACAAAGTGCTAGGCACATTGTAGGTACAGTCTGGTATGCTTTGGGCTGAAAGTAACAGGAAACTCAACCTATAGTAGTGGTTTATTTTTTCACATAACAAAAAGTTTAGAGGCAGGTGGTTGCCTGCTCTACCATCCATAGTGAATTGGCTTTCACCCTCGTACTTGTTGCCTCATGGTCACAAGATGACTGCTGCATCTCTAGGTATCACATCTGCATTCCAGCAGGAAGGAGGAGGAAGGAGCAAAGGGCTTCTCAGGGGACTTTGTCCTGTTATTTGGGAAGGAGAGACTTTCCCAGGAGACTGCCCCTGACATCTCATTGGCCAGAACTGTGTCATGTGCTCACTCTTAAACTAGTAACTGGTTTAGACTAATTGTAATTCAAGCCTGGCGCTGGAGCTGTCAGAGATCCTTTTGTATTAGGGAAAGGATCTTTGCCAGCTACCTGAACAGATTAAAGTTCTGTTAGCAAGCAAGGAGTGGGGGGGCAGGGGGGGCAGGGGATGGCCATTAGGTTGGCAACTAGCAGTGTCTACCAAAGAACTCAATAAAGATTGGTTTAGAGAACAAGTAGCCTGCTCTGGTTTTGAGTCAGGTTCTGAGACACGGAGGGTCTGAGACCAAGAGGTTTCCAGAAAGAGCCATCTTCTCTGTGCCCACACAACTGCACCTAAGTGTCCCTGACTCTCTCAGCTCTGCTTCCCTCCACTTAAAGGAAGAGTCTGGGCCAAGTGCGGTGCTGTCCCATTTAGTTGCTGCTAGGTGAGCACTTTCTCCCTGTGGCTCTACTTCAAGGACTGAGGGTGGGGAGAGTGAGTAGATAGGCTTCTCCGTGGAAGAAATCATTGCTGACTTTGGACCTTTGATATTCATGTATGTTTTCTGAAGTAGTTCCGAAATTGAATTTGCATCCAGAGAAAAAATCCAGAAGAGGAAATTTATAAAAGCAAGTTGTACAAAGTGCTATTTATTATAGCAACAAATAGAAACAACAGAGCAGCCAATTATATGAATTTGGCTAAGCAGACTGTGAGTTTTAGGACATTTGGCTATAATATGACCACCAAATTTGACAACTTCACGAACTCTGCTGGTGCAAGAAAATATTTGTATGGAATAACGTTAAGTGAAAAAGACAGAGCAAAGCAGGGGGTACATATGGACTGCGTAAAATGTACATACAACATGTATCAGAAGACAACTTTCCAATTTTAGGTCAAAGAGGCATTGGGCAACTAATATGCATTTATTGAAATTGAATGCCAGCTCCAAGGTATTGGGGGTCATCGATTGGAGGTTCCAGTTCAGCTGAAGTTTGGAAGTGGGAGATGAGATATCTAACACTATTTCCTTCTTTCACCATGAAGACAGGAAGGTTAAGATGGAGCTTGAACTAGAACTTTGGTCTTTTCTCTGCTAGACAGTGCAAACTCTACTATCAGAGTTTGGAGAGAGGTACTCAGCCTTTTCATGTCCACCTCACTGCAGAGAAAACCCCTTTCTTCTCTCTCACAGCCGACAAAGCATTTTGATGGAAGGCTCCACACTCCCATTGCAGAACAGTGTGCATCACTATGTGGAGACCCAGTGTGAGTTCCTTCCTGAGGTTTCTTGGCACAGGCTGTGTGCCCCTCCCCATCATCCAACATTTATATTGTAAATATCTGGACAGAGTGAAAAGAGAAGCCAGACCTCCAACCTGGGCTGGTCCGCTGGTGACTGAGCCAAGGGTGTGTTGTTGATACAGAAGATAGTTCTCTCCCAAGAGTTTACTGAAGGGGCTTATTTTTGCTGAGTCAGGTTTTCCAGTTTTATTCAAGAGATTGAAGATGGGAGGGAAGCAGGATGGGCGTGTATATGGGATGGCAAGGAGAGACTTGTTTTTCTCTCTTTTCCTGACAAGTTGCTACCCAACAATAGCTGCCATTTATTGAGCCCTTACTCCGTGTTGCGTGCTTTACACATGTTATCTCATTTAATCCTCACAACAGCTTGGCAAAGTATTATCCCCTCATTTTATGTTGGGGAAACAGGCTCAGAGAGAACTTACCCAAGGTCACTTACCTAGGGAATGGTGAAGTCAGGATTGACTCAACAGAAATTTATTGACCCGCTTACTTTATGATAAGCCTTTTGCTGGGTGCTGGACATGTAGCTGTGAACAAGAGCAGGTGGTTGCTGTCAGCTACTTGTAGTCATGAGAGTGTGTGTTACAGACAAGTAAGCAGGCAGGGATAGTACAGGGTGGCACGTGCTGTGATGGGGAAGAAACTGGTGCTATGGGGGCACGGGGGAGAGGCACCCATCACAGCCAGGAGCAGGAGGTGGGGAGTCAGCAAAAGCTTTCCAGAGGAAGTGATGTCTGGGCTAGATCGGGAGGAGAAGCAAGAGTCAGCTGAATGAAGACCATGGCAGGAAAAAAGTGATCCAAATAGAGGGCATAGCACTGCAAGGGGCCAGAATCAAGCGAGAGCATAGTGCTTTGAGGAACTACTGAGCGTGGTTGAGTATGGCTGGAGCATGCTGAGAGAAGCGACTGAAGAGGTAAGCAGGGGCTATGTGGTGAAGTGTCCTGGGAGCCCTGAGAAGGAATTTGGATTTCACTCTAAGTGTGATGAGGAGCCAGGGGAAGGCTTTGAGCACGACAGTGATGAGATCTGATTGGCACTTCGTTTGGCTCAATCTGGCCACTATGTGGAGAATGGGTTGTAAGGGAACATGAGTGGAAGTGAGGATATCACAATGGTGACTTGGCTCAGGGTGGTAAAACCAAAGGAGACAGATCTGGGGTTTGTGTTTCAGGTAGAGCTAACAGCACTTCCTGATGGATTCAAGGTAGGGGGAGAAAAGGAGAGAGGAATCAAGTCAGGTCAACTGGTCTCTAAAGACCTCAGCTTTCCTTCTCTGCCAAAGGAGGCTGAAGTTGAGGGCTTCTTGCAGCCAGACTTGAGATCTGGAGCACTGGAACTCGCTGGAAAACAAATGTGTTCTTGCCCGCCATTGAGCCAATGGGACAAGAGAATTTATTTATTTAAGTGAAACCTTATACATGTACGCACCTTATCATGTGCCCAGCACTGTTTAAGTGCTTTACAAGTAGTCGCTTATTTAATTCTCACAATTCTCTCTTTTTTATTATCTCATTTTTCCAGAGGCAGAAACTGAGGCACAGAGAGATAAGTAACTTGATCAAGGCCACACAGCTAGTAAGTGGTGAAGCTGGGATTCAAACTCAGGTAGTCTCACTCCAAAGTTCTTTGCTGCCTCATCTATGGAGTCACTCATTCATTCGCTCATGCATTCATACGTTCAACATGTAATTACTGAGGATATAACATGTGCCAGGAGCTAAAGGTAGAATGATCCACAAAACCAGACCTGGTCTCTGCCCTCGTGGAGCTCACAGTCCAGTGGAGGAGGCAGATATTAGCCAGATAATCACGTAGACAAATGTACACAGTCTAGGAGAGCCTGTAATAGGGGAGTTGACCTAGTCAGGGAGATCAGAGAAAGCTTCTCTGAGGAAGTGATGGTTGAGGTGAAATATGAAGGATGAATAGGAGTTAATTAGGCAAAGAAGGAAAGGAATAGAGTTCCAGACAGAAGAAATAGCATGTGCAAAGACCCTATGGTGGGAGGGAACATGGTATATTTGAGGCTCCAAAAGAATGCCAGTGTGACTGGAGGAGTAAGAGGTGGGCCTAAAGCCCTCACACTGGCAAGGCCTGTAAGCCACCATCAGTTTTATCCTTGAATGTTTTGTTTGTTTGTTTGGGGTTTTTTGGTGAGGAAGATTGGCCCTGAGCTAACATCTGTTGCTAATCTTCCTCTTTGTGCTTGGTGAGGAAGCTTGTCGCTGAGCTAACATCTGTGCCAATCTTCCTCTATTTTGTATGTGGGATGCCGCCACAGGATGGCTTGACAAGTGGTGTGTAGGTCCACACCTGGGATCTGAACCCATGAATCCTGGGCTGCTGGAGCAGAGCACACAAATTTAACCACTATGCTGCTGGGTCGGCCCCTGCCCTTGAATGTTTTTAATCAGGGGATGACATGTTCACATCTGCATTTTGAACCAATCCCTCTGATCACTCTGGCTTCAGTGTGGAGACTGGTTTGGAGGAGGCCAGAATGAAAGGCAGGAGGCCAGTCAGGGGGTCATTGCCATAGTCCAGGGGAGAGACCTGGAGTGGTGGCTTGCACTTGGGTGGTAGCTTTGAGGCTGTGGAAGGAGTCAAGAGCTATCGAGGAAGGAAAATCGATAGAATCTGGTGATGAATTGAGTGTGAGGATTAAAGAGACGGAGAAGGAGATGTCAAGAAAGGCTTCTAGGATTCTGTCTCGCACATCCAGGCAGATAGTTGGTGGTTATATTCTGGAGAACTCAGGAAAGGACTAGGTTTTGTGGGGAAAGATCTTGCATTCGGTTTTGAGCATGTGAATTTTGAGGTGCCGTTGAAACACCCAAGAGTAGGGGTAAACAGCAGGCTATTCAGATATATGGACCCAGAGGTTAGAGGAGAGGACTGGATGGATTCAGTAGTGTTCTGGAGCTGGCTCATCACTGACTCCTGAAAGCCTATTGTTTAAATATTGAAGAATTTTGCAAACAGGTTGTCAAACCATTGGTTACTTCAAATTGGTTATGATGAAAGTGTTTATAGCAAGGAAGGAAGTTGGCAAATGCTGCAAATTGGTGTCCTCTCCCCCGCCCTGTCCCACCTAGTTTACTAGAACACTAGTGGCTGAAGACCACATTTGGGGGTGCTCAGCTGTGGTTGTAAATGAGATCATCAAGGGAGGCTGTACAGAGTGCAGGGCCTAGGACCAACCTTGGTGAATGCCACGAGTTAGGTAGAAAAAGAGCTCACAATGGAAACTGAAAAGGAACAGTCATCTGGCTTCACATTCACATCTGTCTCGTCCTTTCCAGCTCTATTACTGCTGCCTTGGTTGAAGCCCATATTGTTTCACATCTGGACTATTCAAAAAGTCTTCACAACTTATCTCCGTTTCTCAAGTCTTTCTCAAAAGTCACTTACGGCTTTTCTGCTAATGGGATAACTGGGGGAGTAAAATAATCTGACCGGAGCAAAGAGCAGAAGAGTATGGGTTTTAAAGTATTGACTTGCATTCTACCTCTTGCTAACTGTGTGACCTTGGACAAGTTTCCTGGTGTCTCTGAACCTCAGTTTCTTCATCTGTAAAATGGAGCTAATGCTACCTCCTGCCCCAGAGTTGTGAGAATCCATAGAAACTGCATGTGTAGTGAAGGGCCTAGCACAGGGCCTGACTCACCATCAGCCTTTCTTTTCTATTTGCATTGTCAGTGGAGAGGTTGCCAAGGATTTTCGCATATGGTAGCTGGTCTCGACAGGAATGCTCACTGGAGACTCAAGGACTCAGCAAACCTCCATCCTTGGCCTCAGACCCTTCACCTGGACACCCAACCTCCCTCACCTCCTTTGTTTCCTGCTGGCAAAATTGAACAATGGCCCCTTCATTTGGTTTTTCCCACTCTGTGCTCAGCCTTCTCACACAACAGGAGTGAAGAATTTCTGCCCCTCGCCAGCACACCAGACCCTTCCCTCTCCTCACTGGAGCTGGTCCTTGACTCTCAGCTCCTCCAAGAAACTTTCTTGGGCCATGGGCCTCCCTTCCTAACCTCATCCCTCAGATGCACTTACCCTTAGCTCACAGGAATAGACCAAAAGCGCTGGGATGAACTGCATCAAATGTTAAGGGACACGATTTAAGAAGACCCCAGCACTTTTCCTGTATTCTAAAGCAGGCTGCACTGAGGCTGGGAGGCCTGGGTGCCTGTTAGAAGTAGGGCTATTTTCTACATCACTCCCTGACGCTTTGAAGAAGGAAAGGAAGGAAGTTAGGAAACTAATATTTATAGAATGCCTATTGGATGCCTGATCTCATGCTAGGGGCCTTCATAAGTTGCATCATTCCTTGTCACAACAACCTTGAGAGATGGTGATGTTATTCAAGTTATTTGCAGTGTTCCTGCTTCCCTGTGGGCTCTGTGAGGATTTAGGACAAGCCGTCTTCAACTTTGCTTCATACAGAACACAGGGGCTGCACTCAATAAATGCTTGTGAGATTGATCTGCAGACACCGTCATGTTAAGGCAGTGTGGCCTAGGACAACAAGGATTTCGGGTCTTCACTACCTACGTGGCTTTGAGGAAGGAATTTCATTTTTCTGAGCCTCAGTTTCCTCATGTGTAAGATGGAAATAACGATACCTCCCTGGCAGGGGGTTGTGAGCAGGTCCAGGTGGCTTGGTGAACTTCAACCTGCAGTCCAAACATGGGAGAGGCGCCTGTATGTACTCTAAGACTGGCTTTTATTTGTCTGATTGCTGTCTAGTACCATAGTTCCCAAATGTAAATTAGTGCTCATCCTTCACAAAGTTTTCACTCTTCTGAGTTAAAAATGAGAAAAATGATGATGTAGTTTTTCATAAAGCCAAATGTGTTCAGTTTTTAAAATTCTGAAGTCGTCATTCCAACTTTTTGATGTTAAAACGTCCTCTTGTTTATGAAATCTTGGTTATAGTAAGTGGCAGTTTTTTAAAAAATGCCTTTACTTGATCAAATAAAATGTTAGCACTGCTCTGTCAGAGCCCCCTGTGATAGAGCTTGTACAAGGTGTTGAGAGAGAGGACCCTGGGCTGGACTTGGCTGAGAAGAGCTTTGGGGTAGGCTTCCTGGAGGAGAGGAGGTCTGAGAAGAGTTAGGAAGGATGGAGCACACTAGGTGATGAAGGCTGGGAAAGACACAGGTGGAGATCGAGGCCAGGATGGGCCCAAACAAGCTCTAGGAGCCCACACAGTCTGGGCATCACCCAGCAGGTTAGCACTTCTGAACTTCCCCGGCTGGAGGTGTTGGGGTGGAGGAGGGATTTGCTCTGTCCCAGACTGGCCTGGCTCACAGATAGGGATGAAAAACTCCAGGCCACTGCATTAGGCAGTAACCGATCTCCCCCACTCCAACCCAAAGGCGGCTGCTCTTTGCAGTCTGCTCAGACTCCTCATCAAATTGCTGCCACACTCCTCATGACATCCCCAATTCGCCTTCTGATTTGGCCTGCTCTCCACCAGCTCTGCTGCTTCTGTAAAGCAGGAGTCACTCAGCTCTGCATGCGGGAAGGCAAAGCTCCCACAGCCTGAACATACAGGCTCATCGGAAACTCAAAATCCCCCCTCCCCCTTCCACACACCAAGCCACACACAGGGAGTGGGGGAGTAGGCTGGTTCTTTATTCCAGGATGCCACATGGCAGGCCTGGGGGTGGGGATGGGGCAGCACACTTCCCCAGGGCCTGCTGTGTGACCTCTGGCCTCTCCAAATCACACCACTGCCTGCAGGCCAGCAGCAGGAGGCCCCAGGCGGCTGGGAGGGCCAGGCCCGTCTGCAGGGGCAGAGAGTTTGGCCATCTGAGCATGCGCTTTTGCATTCCAAGTGGTGGGTCTGGATTATCCATTTCTTGGATTTCTCCAGACCTCTGCTCTATCCATCAGAGTGTTTTTTTCCACCTGGAATCCTTTGGCCAGTAGGTGCTGCCACTAGTTTGTCCAGCCAGCAGCATATGCCAGGTGCCTTCCAGCTGCCCAGCTGGCCCAGGCAAGAGGCAAAGGATAGCTTCCAGAGGAAGAGGAAGCCCATGGGGGCAGACAAGAAGGCGAGGCTAAGGAACTGCAGCAACGGCCGTTCCCAGTGCCCAGAGTGGCCCGACCCAGCCAACAGTACTCAGCATTCCCAGCTCCCTGTTCAGGGCAGGTTGCCATGGTATTTTGCCTGCTGGTGCAGTGGGACTGGAAAAAAAAAGCAGAGGAGTTAGTGAGCCTGAGGGTGGAGGATTAGGGGAGGGGTTTAAAAACTGGAGGAGAGCTGGACCTTTTGCCTCAGTTCCATCTGGAGTTTGAGTCAGCAGGAGTGGCTGCCTGAGGGAGAAGTCTTTGCGTCCTTCTGCCCCCAAGGATTCCTGCCGCTATAAATGCCCAGCAGTGGCACATGTCTTACAGGCTTTCTAAGGGTCTGGGTGAACATCTATGCCACGGCTCTGCTCCCACCTGTGACATGGTGGGTCTTTCTTGTGGCTTGTAAGCTCTCCCCATCCCTGTGACCTGGCTTGCTCAGCTCTGTTTATCATTCCCACACTGAGCCAACCGGCCATTTCTGCAGGGTGGGCATCAGCTACACTCGACTGATTTCTAGCATCTCCTGGCATTGAGCAGCAGCCTGTAGCTGTAATGGGGAGAGGGGTTAATGCTCATTTCAGTGGCAGCATTAGAGTTGAGTCCAAACTCCTTGGTATTCAAAGACTCAACAATTAATCTTTTACAATGCTCAACATTCCAATGACACATATTTGGCCCCCAAATTGAATATATATGTTAAAAAAATATAGAGATAGTGGATAAAATGTTTTCAGTTTCCATTTATGTATTTAGCATCTCATGGACACAAGTATGGTGTCAAATTTCATTTGCAAGTTGACAATTTCCAACTCTGTGTGTCTAAATATATTTGGATGATCAACATTTGATAGGGTAATTGGTGTCTCTGTAACACGTGTCCAAATCTTACCTTTGCTGACAGGTTATGTAAACTAATTTGTTCTCACTGAGATTTTAGACATTAAGCTTTGTGGTAAGAAATAAGTTGAGAGAAGTCAGTCTGAGATATTGTAAATTATGAGCATAAGAAGAGGAGCTTATTTCTCAAGAAGAACAAACAAACAAACAAAAAATCACAGACCCAATCTGCCCATCTCTCAACGCCCAACTTCAAGGCCACTTCCTCCACGAGGTCCCCTCAGCCTTTTCCAGCCGGAGAGCATCACCCCCATCTGTTCCACAGTGTTTACTCGGATTTGTTCTAGGGCCTCTGGTGCCTTCTCCCTTGGGTTATAGTTAGTAGTGTATTTGGCTGTTTTCCTTACAAGTCTGTGAGTTCCCTGAAATCACATTTCGTCTTTGGTTCCTTCTGGATACCACCAGCCTTTAGCACAGAGCCTGTGCTTAAATAGTCACTCATGGAATAACCGATGGAGATGGATGACTTCTCTCCTTGTTGGGTTTTGCTTGGAAGCCCCAGAGTTTCTCACTGGGGAGAACAAGTACTTGTCTGCAAGTGGCACCCTCAGTGTCTCCCCGCTGCCTAGCAGCCCATCCCCTCCCCTCCCCATACTTGGTCCTTCTAGCTCACTATTTCCTTGTTCCTCCTTTCCTTACCTCGTTCCCTATCTGGTGCAATATAGCCTGCCTCCTGCAAACACCCAGAGGGGCCCCTCACCTTCTTCCTTGCTTCAGGCCCCCTTTCCAATGAGCACCTGGAGTGGTACATCCCCCACCCCCATGTCTCTCTGGGTTATGAGGAGGGGTGAGAGCCTTACAGGGCTGGGGTCACTCCATGTCCCTTCTCTTCATAGGTCTTTAGTACTGAGCAGGTATGTTTGTGTGTGTGTGTGTGTGTGTGTGTGTGTGTGTGTGTGTAATAAAATATACATAACAAAAGATGTGCCATTTTAATCATTTCTTAAGTGTACAGTTCAGCAGCATTAAATATATTCACATACTTTTACATCCATCTCCAGAACATTTTCATCTTCCAGAACTGAAACTCTGTACCTATTAAATAGTAACGCCTTGTTTCCCCCTCCCTCCAGCCCCTTATAAACACTATTCTACTTCCTGGCTCTATGATAGACTACTCTAGGTACCTCATATAAGTGGAATCATACAATATGTGTCCTTTTGTGTCTTACTTATTTCACTTAGCATAATGTCTTCAAGTTTCATTCATATTGTAGCATGTGTCAGAATTTCCTTCCTTCTACAGGCTGAATAATATTTCATTGAGGTATCGTGGTATTCCATACCACATTTTGTTTATTCATCAATGAACATTTGGGTTGCTCCAATCTCTTGGCTGCTGTGGACAATGCTGCCGTGAACATGGGTGTACAAATATCTTCTCAAGTCCTTGCTTCCAATTCTTTTGGGCATTTTTTGAGGAACTGCCATACTGTTTTCCACAGTGGCTGTACCATTTTGCTGTACCACCAGGAGTGCACCACAAGAGTTCCAATTTCTCCATGTCTTCACTAACACGTGTTATTTTTTTCCTTTTTATTATTATAATAGCCATCCCAATCGGTATAAAGTAGTACCTCATTGTGGTTTTGAATTGCATTTCCCTAATGAGTAGCCATGTTGAGCATCTTTTCATGTGCTGAGCAGGTAAATTTCTGGCCTGCTTATGAGACTGTGCATTTAGCCTTGTTTTCCAGGTGCTCTTGGATGTTGGAAGTATGCGTTTTTGTTTTTGTTTTTGTTTTGGAAGATTGGCACCTGAACTAACATCTGTTGCCAATCTTCTCTTTTTTTCCTTCTTATTCTCCCCAAAGCCCCCCAGTACATAGTTGTATATTCTAGTTGTAGGTCCTTCTGGTTGTGCTATTTGGGACGCCACCTCAGCATGGCTTGATGAGTGGTGCCATGTCCGTGCCCAGGATCTGACCTGGCGAAACCCTGGGCTGCTGAAGCAGAGTGCAGGAACTTAACCACCCATGGGGCTGGCCCCTGCCCATTGTTTTGTAGATTAGAATTACCTTGACTTACAGAAGTCTTTCTTGTACAGACAGTTACTCTGAACTCTCTGCACACTTTGAAGGCTGCAACCCCACAGCCAGCCAGTCCTGTAGCCTTTCTCTACTCTCTGCCCATGCTTGTAGACCTGGCCCTCCCAAAGCTCCAGAATTTCTTTGATTCTCTGTTTTCTGTCATCTTTGACCCATATAGTCCCACCCTTCTGTGACAGCCAGCCAGAAACCCTGGAGAGGAAAAGACTCAGGGAATGGAGAAGAAGGGAAAAGGCAGGTGGTGGCGGACTTCTTTGAACCCAATTTCTGGTAAAAACACTAGATAAATCTGCTCCAGGGGCTGGCCCCGTGGCCGAGTGGTTAAGTTCGCGCGCTCCGCTGCAGGCGGCCCAGTGTTTCGTTGGTTCGAATCCTGGGCGCGGACATGGCACTGCTCATCAAACCACGCTGAGGCAGCATCCCACATACCACAACTAGAAGAATCCACAACGAAGAATATACAACTATGTACCGGGGGGCGTTGGGGAGAAAAAGGAAATAATAAAATCTTAAAAAAAAAAAAAATCTGCTCCTCCTTCCTTGCAAAAAGCCTGTTTTTGTTTTTCTATCAAGCAGTTCTATTCCTTCTTAGAAACCTGCCTGTTCTCCATTTGTATAAGATGAGGAATAGAAAATGGATCTATGTTGGGGTAACTATCAAAATGCCCAAATTTGTCACTAAAAATGGCATCCAGGAATTTCCTTTGCTATTTGATCTCTGAGTGAGTGTAAAGAGTGGTGACCCTCGTGGAAAACAAAAGTCAGAACAAAAAGGAAGCCCCTTCAAGTCCTTAGCAGGCAAGAGTTATAGTAGGAGGGTTTCCAGGTGGAGAAGGGATGCAGTTCTTCAGTTTCATCTTCCTCTTGGAGTCCTCTTACTGATTCCACTTTCTGCACTACCCCAGGTGGCCTGGGACGTGTTGTTTGTTAGCTCACCTGGGGACCAGACCCAAATCCTTCTCTTTGGGCTTCTGAGATATGAGGCCTTCTCCACAGGAAATGTATAAAATAATATAGGAAACCAAGGAAGAAATCATTGCAAAAAATGCAGTTAGCAACATATTAAATAGACAAGTTTTCTGAGTGCGAGTTTTGGATCTAACAGTGAGTGCAGTCTGAGCCACCAAGAGCCAGAGCATCATGGCTGCTACCTCACCTGCCTGCCTTCTGACCCAGCTCCCTGCCTATACCTAGGGGGTGGTGCCATCTAACTTTCTATAATCTGGGAGGACATTCCAAGGCAAGACCCAAGGAGATCATGTTCCAAACCAGCTGTTCACCAGAGCCTTCCCACTCCAACCTGGTTTCCTGTCTGGGCAGGAGCTTTGCCACCGGCTCTCTCTCAGCACAGGCTTCATCCTCGAAGCAGTGATCTTGTTCTTTAGAATCAGCTTCCCAAAGTGGGCCTGTGTTCCCTGGGGAGTGGGGGTACATCTCATGCTTTTAGATGGGGCATGAATGAATATTTTTATTTTAAAAGTGGTGCATTTATTTTTATGGTTTCCTTTAATTTAGGTCATGTGGTAGTGGTTTTTCATTTATATGAACAATACAGAGTTTCTTTAAGTGAAAGAGTGAGAAATTTAAAGGAAAATATTAATTAAATAATAATTCAGATGGTATATGGATATGATGAAAATTGGGAAGGTGGCCCATAAGTGACTGGAGATTGGGACATTGGGACACGCTGCCTTAGAGTGACCTGCCTGTCTAAGAGGAGCCCTGTAAGCAGACAGTTGCCAGGAGGGCTGTGTGACAGGGATTACTAGCATTTGGTTCTGGGGGCCTTCCTGTTTCTGGATCTCTGCTGAGAGCAAGGAAAGCCTAGAATAGATTTACTAATCTGTTAGATCTATTAGTAGACTTCCCTGTGAGCACAAATAACTGGGTCATTGACAATGTTTTATTTCCTCATTACCTTCCTCTAATGCTTTCCTTGCTAAAGTTCAAGGCAGAATTAGTAGTAAGTAAACCTCAGATTACTCTGCTTTGGCAGAATCTCTTTCACTCAAAAGTTTGCCTCCCAACCCCCACCTGGACCCTCCAGAAAGAGGACTTTTCAAATCTTTTCTCCTTTTACTCCACACTATCCCAGCCCTTAATCTCCCTAAACATCACATGGGACGCATTCATAAACATTGTTTGGCCTAAAGAAATCTACACTAGGCTCATCTACTTCTGCTTGTGAGATGACTCCATGCACCCTTGTGTTGTGGGCATTCCCTGGTGGCCATTCTAGGCACAGTGGGAAGGAACTGAGGAAGCTAGCGTTTCCTGAGTCCCTACTGGGAGCCAGGCACTGCACTAGGCCTCCATCTGACTGAGCTCTTCAAATTCTCCCACCAATCCAGCAGGTATCATTTGATACTCGAGGAAACTGAGGCTCAGAGAAGCTCAGTTACTTGCCCCGGGTTCTCTGACTCACAGGCGCTTTCCACTTTTTCCACGGGGGACTGCCCTTTCCTGCCCAGTGTGTGCTGTCGCTGCTGCTTGGATGACTAGCAAAAGGTCTCAGCACGAGGTCTTTCTCTTTTGCCTGCAACAACAATGAGCTGGAGGGGAAAACAGATTGATTAAAGTTGAATTTGTCCTAGTGGGAAACTGGCCAGAGCATCTCTGGAGAGCCTCAGGCCAGCCCGGCTGGCTGTCAGGATGTGGCCTGGAGCCTGACTTCCCTTCCTGGCCCTCCTTTATCTTCCTACCCTCTTTCATTGCCTTCTGCTCCCTGACCCTGCTGCCCCCTCCATGGGAGCTGAAAAGCAAGCTGCTCAGAAGGAAATGGCTTTTGTTATTTAACCTGGATTAAGTGTCTCCATGTCCCTTCCCTGGAAATCTACTCATGGCTGAAGGAGGGAGACTGGGGTCACCTTAATGTGGCTTGTTTGTTTTGTTGGGGGCCTAAGAGCAAAGCAAAGGCAGCTCTTTACGTACATCACTGGTTTTGTCCTCACCTCCCTTACAAGCACTAAGTCCA
Organism: Equus quagga; assembly: GCF_021613505.1. NCBI lineage: Eukaryota > Metazoa > Chordata > Mammalia > Perissodactyla > Equidae > Equus > Equus quagga. The sequence continues at coordinate 68,255,726 of NC_060276.1, read as the reverse complement.
ACCCTGTTCTTTTTTTACTGAGATATAATTGACATATAACATTATATTAGTTTCAAGTGTATGATGTAACGATTCGATATTTGTATATATTGCAAAATGATCACTCCAATAAGTCTAGTTAACATCCATCCTCATTCTTATAAAACATAGGTGATAAATATACAGACCCTTAGCCTAGCATTTAAAGCTACCAACAAATCGGGCCCAAGCAGCCTTTCGTCTTATGATCGATCCACCGCTTCCTTATACAATCCCCATTTTCCTGCTGACCAAAATACCCACCATGGCCCAAAGGCTTTCTGGTCTCCTTGCTCCTCCTGCCTCTCCTATTAAGCAGCTTCATAGAGTATTAAGAGGGTTAGACTCTGAAGCCCTGGGTTGAATGTCATACCTACCAGGCTCATCCTCTGTGAGCTTCAGTTTACTTCTCTCTAAAATGAGATTAATGGCACAGCCCACTTACCTTTTAAAATGGTTGTCATGAGGAGACAGAATGATATGAGAAGCTCTTTGTAAAATGCAAAACACCATCCAAATGCCATTTCTTATTGTTAAGGGACAATGACCCATCTTTTAGGGGCCAGCTCTGTGGTACCTCTCCCATGAAGGCTCCCCCAATGCCCTGGGTGAAAGTGAGCATGCCCTTTTTTTGCAAGGCTTGGAGAGTCTTCATGGCACGCATCACTGTTTGCCTAGCATGAGCGTTAGTTGTGTCCAAGGCTGAGAGTTTATGTGGAGGGCAAAGAAGTGGCTTAGGCATCTTTGTTTCCCACAGGGCCCAGCCTTGCACATAGTAAATTCTCAAAAAGCATTTGTTGAACTAAGGAAGCAAAAAAAGAAAAAGCCAATTCTGTGATTTGGTAGCTAATCTGAGGTGCTACATATGTGTCCCCTCTGGAAGCTGTGAGGGGAGGAAAAATGGCGGGGTGGGAGTGGGATGGCTACAGAGGGAAGTGATGGAAATCTTTCAAATGACTTAAACAGTTTCATTGACTCCTAAGCTTTTTGAGATTTCATTCAATTCAGGCTGCAGGTTTCCTGGGAATTCTTAGGGAGAAAGAAGTCAGAAAAGTTAGTCTTGCGCCTATTCCTGGCTTGCTTTAGAGTACCACAGGGTGAGCCAAAGAGTGGGACACAACTTAGGAACCTTGCTGGTAGGCCCCAGGCCCTGCAATAGCTAGGCAGCAGAGAGGAGCCTCAAAGCTCCGGAAGGCCCAGATATGACAACTTCGAAGAAAGCTGCCTCTATGAAGCAGAGTGGAAGGAATGCTGATCTTGAAAAACAAAGCTACTTCAAGGCCACGTTAGCAATACTCAGGCCCTGCTAAGCTCTTCCTCGGCTCAACATTTGGGTCCCTCTCTGCTTTTTTACAATGTTACTGAGACCTTTGACTTCCAATAAATTTCACATATTCCAAGTGCACAAGTTGCCACATTTTGGTATATGTATGCACCTGTAAAATCATCGCCATAATCAAAATAATGAACATTTCCATTGTCCCCCAAAGTTCCCTCTTATTGGTCACCTTTAATCTTTCTTCACAGCCTAAGTTGAGGGAAAGAACATGGGCTTATTGGTGATGGGCTCTTCTTAGATTGGAAAACTTTAGGAGCAGTAGCCTTGGATTTGGGGTACTGGGGCCAGCAGAACCTCTGAAGTCAGTTCTTCATGAGAGCCAGCTTTTGTGGTGCTCGTAATAGAGACATTCCTCTGGCACTGTATGGTTTAGGTGGCCTGAGGCAGACTTTACCCTCTGGGCCTCAGTTTTTCCATCAATAAAATGAGACGGTTGGACAAGAAGATCTCTAAGGTTCCTGTCAGCCTGGATGACAGGAACCTTTCTGATAACCTTTTCTAAACAGCAATTTTTTTTAAAGTGTGAAAGAAGTGTAATCTATCTTCTTTGTTTTCTCATGCCCTAAATTACCTTCTGGCAGGGTCCTGGCTGGTGGCCAGAGTGCTGCAGGGTTCTCAGGTTTCTGAGTGGATCATGAACCCCATTTTACAGATGAGGAAGCTCAGAAAGGAGAAATGATCTGCCCACAGTTAATACATAGCTGAGTTGGGTTGCAGATCCAGCCCTGACTCCTAATGCAGTACTCTGAGCACTGCCCACCACTCCGTTCAAAGATAATATTCCCAAGGATGCAGGCTTGGTTCTCCCCATGTTGCTGGGATGAGTAAGGGTCCTTGCATCCAACAGATAGTTCTGCTTTCCTCCTGACTCAATCAGGGAGCCATAGCTCCCCTCTGCAGGCCTCTGGTGGGGCTAAGAGGGCAATGGAGTGGGCTCGCCTGGCCTCCAAATCAGGCCATAGAATAGAAGTCTTCCATTTTCTTAGACTGGAGGTTTCCAGAAAGCAGAAACTCTCTGGGCATGTAATTCATTGTATGCAGCCTCCTGGGACCACGTGCACATGTTCAGTAACCCCTGGCGGTGGGAGCAGAGAGTCAGCAGGAAAGGGTAGAAATCTTGGGATTGGGAAGGAACTCTGTCTGGCACTTTGTGCCTCATGGGTTGCCCTAGGGGTGTAACCCTCCAAGGGGACCTGGTATGGGCTGGAATTGAGGCAGCGCTGGGCTGAGCCGCACACAGTTGTTTTGGAGAAAGCACATGCTCCCAACAGCTGCATCTTTTGTAGCTCCCCTGAGGAAGGGAGGAGGGCCAGTTACTTCCCCTCTTTTTAGAGACCCCTCTGCCTGCTTGCTGCACCCCGGGGTGAGGTAGGAAAAACGTGCCTTGGAGACAAGTCTCAGCTAAGGGGAATTTGAGGTGGTCGCAGGGTTTCAAGCAGGCCCAGAGTGTCTACTTCCTGAGTACTCAGCAAGTACCCAGAGTAGGTGGTCAGTACATATTTGTTGACTAAATGAATGAGCTCTTACTCCACGTCAGGCACTGTGGGGTGTACAGAGATGAACCGGCCCCAGTCCCTGACTATAGTAGAGAAGGAGGGATAAGACAAACACATAAATAACCGTTACACACGACAGAATGTGATAAATGCCTTAGGAGAGGAACAACAAAGAGATGGAAAGGATAGAGGCTCACATCTGGCAGTGGTGGGGAAAGGGACTCCAGAGAAAACTTCCTGCTTGAGGTGACATTCGAGCTGATCTTAAATAGGGACGAGGGTTTCTACAGTGGATCATGAATGTTTATGTGGTGGGGGAGGAGAGCGAGGTTAGGTTCATTCCAGGCCCCAGCAGCAGGCTTATGGCCAGAAAGCTCCCTGAGCATGTCCCCAGAGAGCACAGAGAACTGCAAATAACTGATAATCTCAGAGCTTCAGTATAGCTGAGTTTTCAGCCTCCTTCCCACCATGCCTTGATCTGAGCCCCCAAGTAGCCAAATGGATTTAGCTGGGACCCTTGATGCCTCATGGACCGGCTAGCCCACACCAGAGGTGGTGGTCAATCCTGGTGGCCTGGTAGTAGTTTCCTCACGAAAGTCTTCCTTCGCAGCTCATCACATTGCTAGAAACAATAAAAGTCCCTGACTCTGGGAGAAGGCGAGAATGACAGTTAACTGGCTCGCTTCATCCATCATTTATGTGGCTGAGATAGGCAATTGCTGGGCAGCAATAGGGCTGAGTGGGGGCAGGGGGAGGCCCATTATTTTGTATGAGATTGTTCATTGGGCTGCCCCCAAACTGCACAGTGAGGAGTTGGATAGCAACATTCCTGGTTGTGCTATCCATAGGCATGAGCCTGGAAACATAACCCAGCCCTTTCTCTGCTCTCTGCCTCTTTCTCTGTTTCCTAATTTTTATCTCAAGGAAATTAGTTGCTATTACCTGGTAAACTGAATGGTTTCACTTAACAAGGGACGGGGTGTTGGATTCAATTCAACAGATGCTTTCAAATATAGTATCTCATTGAATCTTCAGAACAACTTTATACGTAGGAATTGTTATTTTCACTTTGCAGAGAGGAAACTGAGCTAGGTGACCTGCCAAGGGCACGCAGCTAGGAAGGTGAAATTTGAGCCCAGGTCTCCTAACTTTAGATTCTCTCAGATGCAGAGAGTCTGAAGGCTGGAAGTTATAAATTAATTACAAAATACCAAAATCCAGGAACTGGACAAAGGAGAAGAAGGGGGAAATGCAAGAGTTAGGCAACCACCAGAGCAGAGTGTGCCTCCATGGGGAATGATTGATCAATAAGGTTTCCATTCCAGAATGGAGGAGCCTAGAAGGCACCAAAGGATTGGGAAGAGCGTGGAGATGGAGCCCCCACCTATCTGGGCTCTCACCTGCCCACCATGCTACAGCCATGCAGCCACAGCTCTGTTCACCTCCTTAAGACCAAGAAGTTGGCCAAGGGGGGCCCCAGAGAGGGGCCACTCACCCTAAGCAAATTTAATCCACAAATATTTGTCACCTGTACAAGCATAAGACTCCGGGCTAGTATGCTTCTGAAATATATTTATACCGAAAAGTGTGGCCTAGTTTTAATTAAAGTATTTTTAACAGCTTTATTGAGATGTAATTTATATACCATAAAGTTCTCCCATTTAAACTATACAATTCAAAGCTTTTTACTATATTTAAAGAGTTGTGCAACCATCACCACAGTCAATTTTAGAACATTTTCATCACTCCTAAAATAAGGATGGGACCCTTTTAGCCAGCACTCCCAATCCCTCACCCTCCCCTACTCCTCTATTCTCCAGGACTAGGCAATGACTAATCTGCTTTCTGCCTCTATGGATTTACCTATTCTGGACATTTCAAATAAATGATACTATACAGTGTCTTCTTTTTTACATGGCTTTTTCGCGTAACGTAAGGTTTTTGAGATTCATCCATGTTGTAGGTTGTATCAGTATTTCATTCCTTTATTTTTGCTGGAAGATATTCAATTATATGGATATACCACATTTTGTTTATTCATTCATCAGTTTATAGACCTTTGAATTGGCAAGTTTTTGTGTGGATGCATGTTGTCAATTCTCTTGGAGCCTAGGTGTGGAATTTCTGAGTCATATGGTAACTCTATCTTTAACCTTTTGAGGAGCTGCCAAGTTTTCCAAAATGGCTGCACCATTTCTCCACATCCTTATCAACACTTGTTATTGAGTGTCCTTTTGATTATAACCATTCCAGTGGGTGTGAAGTGGTATCTCATTGTACTTTTGATTTGCATGTCCCTAATGAGTCACGATGGTAAGCCTCTTTTCATGTGTTTGTTGGCCATTTGTATATTTTCTTTGGAGAAATATCTATTCAAATCCTTTGCCTATTTATAATTGAGTGATTTGTCTTTTTATTGTTGAGTTCTAATTGTTCTTTATATATTCTGAATACTAGACCCTTATCAGATAAATGATTTGCAAATATTTCCCCCCATTCTGTTAGTTGTCATTTCACTCTCTTGATAGTGTCTTTTGATGCACAAAAGTTTTTAATTTTTATGAAGTCCAATTTATCTATTATTTCTTTTGTTGCTTATGTTTTTGGTATCATGTCTAAGAACCCATTGCCAAATCCATGGTCAATAAAGATTTACCCTTATGTTTTCTTCTAACAACTTCATAATTTTAGCTCTTCTATTTTGGTCATTGATTCATTTTGAGTTCAATTTTATATATGGTATGAAGTAGGAGTCCAACTTTATTCTTTTGCACGTGACTATGCAGTTGTTCCAGCATCATTTGTTGAAAAGTCTATTCTTTTCCTATTGGCTGGTGTTGGCACCCTTGTCGAAAATCAGTTGTCCATGGATGTATAGGTTTATTACTGGACTTTCAATTCTATTCCATTTGACTATATGTCTGTCTGTCTTTATGCCAGTACCATATGGTTTTTATTCCTGTAGCTTTCTAGTATGATTAGAAACCCAAAAGTGTGAGTCCTCCAATTTTGCTGTTCTTTGTCAAGAGCGATTTGGCTATTTGGGGTCCCCTGGAAATCCATATGAGTTTTAGAATTAGCTCTTCCATTTATGCAAAAAAAGGCCATTGGGATTTTGATAAGCATTGCATTGAATTTGTAGATCACATTTGGTAGTACTGACATCTTAATATTAAGTCTTTCAGTCGAAGAACACAGAATATGTTCCCATTTATTTGGGCTTCTGTAATTTCTTTCATCGGTGTTTTGTAATTTTCAGTGTATAAATCTTGCAACTCCTTGGTTAACTTTATTCCTAAGTGTTTTATTCTTTTTGATGTTACTCATTTTGATAAATGAAATCATTTTCTTAATTTTGTTTTGGATTGTTCATTGTTAATCTATAGAAATACAACTGATTTTGGTATGTTGATCTTGTATCCTGCAACTTTGCTGAATTCATTTGTTAGCTCTAATAGTTTTTTTGGTGAGTGTTCTAGGATTTTGTATATATAAGATCACGTCATCTGAAAATAGACATAGTTTTACTTCTTCCTTTCCTATTTCAATAAATTTTTCTTTTTCTTTTTGCTTGTACGCTCTAGCTAGAATTTCCAGGACAACTTTGAATAGAAGTGTCAAGAGAAGACATCCTTGTCTTGTTTCTGATCTAACGGGAAGTTTTCAGTCTTTCACCACTGAGTATGATGTTGGCTGTGCGTTTTCACATATGCCCCTTATCATGTTTCGAAAGTTCCCTTTTAGTTGAGTGTTTTTATCATGAAAAGGTATTGAATTTTGTCAAAGGTTTTTTCTACATTATGTGACATGATCTTTTTTCTTCATTCTATTAATGTGGTGTTTTATAATGATTGGGATTTTCATATGTGAAACCATTGTCGCATTCCTGGAATAAATCCCAGTTGGTCATGGTACATAATTCTTTCAATATGCTGCTGGATTTGGTTTGCTAGTATTTTCTTGAGGATTTTTGCATCTATATATGGGATATTGGTCTGTAGTTTTCTTTTCTTATGATGTGTTTAGCTTTGGAATCAGGCTAATGCTGGCCTTGTTGAATGAGTTAGGAACTGTTCTCTCCTCTAACTTTTTGAAGAGTTTGAGAAGGATTGGTGTTAATTCCTCCTTAGATGTTTAGTGGAATTCACCAGTGTAACCATCTGGTCCTGGACTTTTCTTTATTGAGAGGCTTTTGATTACTGATTCAATATCTTTACTTGTTATAAGTCTATTCAGATTTTCTATTTCTTCTTGAGTCAGTTTTGGTAGTTTGTGTGTTTCTAGGAATTTGTCCATTACATGTAGGTTGTCTAATTTGCTAGTATACAATTGTTCATAGTATTCTCTTATAATGACTTTTAGATAAAGCACCAAAGGCATGATCCCTAGGATGCCCACAGACACATAGATTTTCTCTTATGTTACCTTCTGGGAGTTTTATAGTTTTGTGTTTTACATTTAGGTCTGTGATCCGTTTTGAGTTAATTTTCGTGAAAGGTGTATAAAGTCTGTGTCTGGATTCTGTTGCTTTTTTTTTTTTTTTTTTTTTTTGCATGTGGATGTCCAGTTGTTACAGCACCATTTGTTGAAAAGACTGTCTTTGCTCCATTGTATTGCCTTTGCCCCTTTGCCAAAGATCAGTTGACTATGTTTATGTGGATCTATTTCTGGGCTCTCTAGTCTGTTTCATTGATCTATTTGTCTGTTCTTTCACCAATACCACGCTGTCTTGATTACTATAACTTTATAGTAAGTCTTCAGGTAGGGTATTGTCAGACCTTCAACTTTATTCTTCCCCTTCAATATTGTGTTTGCTATTCTGAGTCTTTTGCCTCTCCATATAAACTTTAGAAATCAGTTTGTTGATATTCATAAATTAACTTGCTGGGATTTTGATTGGAATTGCATTGAATCTGTACATCAAACTGAGAAGGACTAACATCTTGACAATATTGAGTCTTCCTATCTACGAACCTGGAATATCTCTCCGTTTATTTAGTTCTTCTTTGATTTTGTTCATCAGAGTTTTGTAGTTTTCCCCATATAGATCTTGTACATATGTTGTTAGATTTATACCTAAGTATTTTGTTTTGGAGGGTGCTAATGTAAAAGGTATTGTGTTTTTAATTTCAAATTTCACTTGTACATTGCTAATATAAAGGAAAGCAATTGACTTTTGTATGTTAACCTGGTATTCTGCAGACTTGCTATAATCATTTATTAGTTCCAGGAGTTGTTTTGTCGAATCTTTCAGATTTTCTACATAGACAATCATGTCATCTGTGAACAAAGACAGATTTAATTATTAATTTATTTATATTATTTAAGTAATTTATTTCATTCCCAATCTGTATACCTTTTATTTCCTTGTCTTGTCTTATTATATTAGCTAAAACTTCCAGTATATTGTTGAAAAGGAGTGCTGAGAGGGTACATCCTTGCCTTGTTCCTGATCTGATTGTGAAAGCTTTGAATTTCTTACCATTAAATATGATGTTAGCTTTTTGTAGATATTCTTTATCAAATTAAGGACAGTCTTCGCTATATCTAGTTTAATGAATGTGTAAAGCTCCCTGAAGTAAAACAAAACTGTGAGGCCCTCCTATTACCGGCTTCCCGTGGAATTTTTAACTCTCAGACTTGTCCACATTGAGCCACCAACAATTCATCAATTACAGTTCAGATTTTCCTACTCTGGTGCTGGTTTCTGCTCTCGTAAGTTGTGATTCTCTGTATCTGCTTGTCTGTCTCTCTAATTTTGAGGGCAGTAGTTTGCCCTGTGACCTCACTTCTCTGAAGGATCTAAGAAGAGTTGATTTTCAGTTTGTTCATCCCTTACTTGTTGTTAGAATAGAGTGGTGACTTCTAAGCTCCTTACATACCAGACTGGAAACTAGAAGTCAATGATTGGTTTGTTAAAAAATATTGTTCACCACTTTTGCTGGGAGTGTGTTCATAGAGCACCTCACGCTGTCATGCTGGAAGTTGAACCTCCTACTTCATTTTGTTTTATTGCCAAGTAATGTTTCAATGTATAGATGTACCACAGTTTATTAATCCATTTACCAGTTGATAAATACTTGGATTTTTTCCACTTTTTGGATATTATAAATAATGCTGCTATGAGTATTTATGTAATATGGGCTATTTTTACCTTTTCTTTCTTTCTTTTTTTTTTTTTTGATGCGGAAGATTGGCCCTGAGCTAACATCTGTTGCCAGTCTTTCTCTTTTTGCTTGAGGAAGATTGTTACTGGGCTAACATCTGTGCCAATCTTCCTCTATTTTATGTGGGATGCCACCAGAGTGCAGCTTGACAAGTGGTGCTGGGTCTGCACCCAGGATTCGAACCCGTGAACCCTGACTGCCAAAGTGGGCACGTGCACTTAACCACTACGCCACTGGGCTGACCTCATTTTTACCTTTTCTTGATGGTGTCCCTTGAAGCACAAAGTTTTCCAATTTTGATGAAGTTCAACTTGTCAGTCTTCCTTTGCTTGTGGTTTTTAGTGCCATATGCAAATTTAAACAATATAAAGTATCAAATTAGCCAACATCAAGAGCTTTGATTGTTCAGTGTTGACGGGATGGGGGCAGCAGTGCTCGAATGTACTGTCAGTAGACATGTAAATCACTACAGCTTCTCTCTTTGGAAGATTATTTAGCAATAGCTATAAAAATTACAAATGCACATAACCTTTGAGCTAACAATTCCATTTCTAGGAATACATGGTATAGAAATGCACATATGCCTAAAAATATTCATTGTAATAATGTTTGTAATAGTAAATCACTAGGAAACTATCTAAATGTCTCTCATTCAGTGCCATATATAAAGTATAGTACATGCTTACAGTAGAATATTCTCTAGGGAGAAAAAAGGAATGAGGTATTTCTATATGTGCTGATATGGAAATATCAATACGATATGTCTACCTATGCGTCGAAATTCTTAGAGATACCCAATGAAAGGTGGTTGCCCCTGATATGAAATTGGGCATCTGAAGAAAGAAGAAGACAAATGTGTTTTGATCTTGTATCCTACAATACAACCTTGTTGAATTTGTTTATTAGTTCTAATAGATTTTTGTGGTTTCCTTAGGATTTTCTACATACAAAATCATGTCATCTGCAAATAAATATCATTTTACTTCTTCCTTTCCAATCTGAATACCTTTTATTTCTTTTCTTTATTTTCGTTTCTTTTGTCTCCTTCCTCCCTCTCTCCTTCCCTCCTTTCCTTTTTTTTCTTTGCCTAATTGCCCTGGCTAGAACCCCCTTACAATGTTGAGTAGAAGTGGTGAGAACAGACATCCTTCCTTATCTTAGAGGAAAAGCTTTCAGTTTTTTACTGCTAAGTGTGATGTTAAGTGTGGTTTTTTTCATAGAAACCCTTTATCTGGTTGAGGAATTTTCCTTCTATTCCTAGTATATTGAGGTTTTGGGTTTTTTTTTTTTTTTTGTCGTATTAGGGTGTTACATTTTGTCAAAGTTTCTTCTGAATCTGTTGAAATGGTATAAGGTTTTTGTACTTTAAGGATTTTTAATTGATTTTAAGATGTTAAACCAACCTTAAATTCCTAGGATAAATCCCACATGTTCGTGGTATATCATTCTTTTTATATGTTACCGGCTGGGTCTGTTAATATTTTGTTGACTTTTGCATCTATATTCATAAGGGATATTGGTCTGTAATTTTCTTTTCTTGTGATGTCCTTTTCTGGCTTTGATATTACGATAAAGATGGCCTCATAGAATGAATCTGGAAGTGTTTGTTCCTCCTCTGTTTTCTGAAAGAATTTGCAAAGGATTAGTGTTAATATTTCTTTAAATGTTTTGTAGAATTCATCAGTGAAGCCATCTGGGTTTCGACTTTTTTGTGGGAAGTTGTAAAATTATTAAGTCAATCACTTGTTATGAATCTATTCATATTTTCTTCTTGAGTCAGCTTTAGAACTTGTTCTTTCTAGGAATTTGTCTGTTTCGTCTAAGTTATCGAATTTGTTTGCCATACAGTTGTTCGTAGTGTTCTTTTATTTTCCTTTTTATTTCTATAAGAGCGGTAGTGGTAAGTCTTCTCTATTTTTCTCTTGGTCAGTCTAGCTAAAAGTTTGTCAATTTTGTTGATCTTTTTCAAATGACCAACTTTTGAATTTGTTAATTTTTCTACTGTTTTTCTATTCTCTACTTCGTGTGTTTCCTCTCTAATCTTTATTATTTCCTTCCTTCTGCTTGCTGTCAGTTTAATTTGCTTTTCTTTCTCTAAGAAGTTTCTTAAGCCGTTTTTGCTTTTTTGTTCCACTGTTCCTCTTTTACTGACTTCTTTTGCATTAAATAAATATTTTCTAGTGTAACATTTTAATTCCTTTAATGACTTTTGAACTATGTTTTTGAGTTGTTTTCTTCGTGGTTGTCCTAAGGCTTACAATATACATCTTTTTCTTTTTGGCGTCGTATTGGTTTATAACATCGTGTAAATTTCAGGTGTACATTATTATATTTCAGTTTCTGTATAGACTGCATTGTGTTTACCACCAACAGTCTAATTTTTATCCATCACCATACATGTGGGCCCCTTTGTCCCTTTTGCCCTCCCCCACCATTACACTATACATCTTAACTTACCAGAATCTACTTCAGGTTTACACTAAGTTAATTTCATTGAGATACAGAAACTTCATTTTTATATAGCTCCCTTCCCTCTCCAATTTTTTGTGCTATTATTATTATATATATTATATCCATATATGTTAAAAATCCAGCAACACCTGGTTACAATTATTGCTTTATTTATTCTTATGTCTTTTAATGAACCTCATAAAAGAAAGGAGAGCACAAATATATTTATAGCATTTTTAAGACATTAACCTTTTTAATTACCATTGCTGCTCCTCTTCATTCCTTCCTGTGGATTTGAGTTAACATCTGGTGTCATTTCCTTACTCCAGTACAGCTTTGTTCCCAGCCGCTTTCTTTATGCTGGTATTGTCAAATATATTTCTCATTTCTATATGTCGTAAGACAAACAATATGATTTTATAGCTGTTTATGAAATTATTTTTAAATCATTAAATACAAGAAAGAAAAAGAAATATGTAATTGTATTGTCCTTTATCATTACCTACATAATTACCTTTACTGGAGTTCTTTGGTTATTTGTGTGAATTCACATTGCTGTCTGGTGTCACTTCCTTTCAGCCTGAAGAACTTCCTTTGATATTGTTGTAAGGCAGGTATGATAGCAATGGATTCTCTTAGTCTTTGTTTTGCTTTCATTTTTGAAATAGTTATTTTGGGTTTAGGGGTTGACGGTTTTCTCTTTCAGAACTTTGAATATGGCATCCCACTCCCATCTGGCCTCCATTGTTTCTGATGAGAAGTGAGCTGTTAATCTTTTGGGGGTTTCCTTGCACGTGATGAGTTGTTTTTCTCTTTCTGCTTTCAAGATTATCTCTTTGCCTTTCAACATTTCTGTATTTCAACAACTATGATGTGTCTGGGTATGGACTTCTTTGTCTTTGTCCTGCTTGGAGTTCATCAAGCTTCTTGAATGTGTATATAAATGCTTTTCATCAAATTTAGATTGTTTTCAGCCAGTATGTCCTAGAATACTTTGTCTGTTTTTTTCTCTGTCACCTCTCCTTCTGGTACTCCCATTATGTATACGTTGGTGCATTAATAGTGTTCCACATTTCTCTGAGGCTCTGTTTATTTTTCTTCTCTTCCTCCTCTTCCTTCTTCTTTTTTTTGTTGTTCTTCAGATAGCAAAATCTCTATTGACCTATCTTTACAGTTAGTTGTGTGTCTGTGGCTTAGAAACTGCCTTCATTGTTCAGAGAGTTTACAATTTTGCCCCACATTCAACCAGTAAGTAGTAGCTTAGAAATTCTCTCTCTGGTCATTCCTGAGAGGGCACAGTTTTCCAGACCACTAGGGATGAGTGTGATTTAATTTTAAGCCTGGCTTCATAGAGTGGCTCCTGAATCAAGGTAGCTTATTGCTTAATCAGTGCTTGGTCAAAGGTTGTGCTTAAGTCCCTTGAGCCAGTAAGGCTTCTGCCCTTTGCTGCTTGATCTGTGTGTGCCTTGAGGAGTGTTTTCAAGTCTGTCCCACATCATTCTCTGATTGCTCCTGAAGTGGGTGCAGCCTAGTGCATGTGCATAGCCATCCAGATCCATAGGGATGAATGTCATTCCACAAGGGGGTCTTCTTGGCTTTCTCTTTCCCTGGTAAACTTCAGGCTAGCCTGCCATTTTTCTCATTGCCACTAGTTTTGTGAAGCTACTAGCCCCCTCTTAACTTCTTGCCACCAAAATCTCCATTGTTTTTGACAGTGCCCTTAGGCACCAGTTCCTCCATGCTCTGCTCTAAATGGTTCCATTAAGGTAGAGCTGTAGAGCTCTCCATCCTTATGATCTGCCTTCACCTCTGGGCCACTGCACTAAAGCTGGGAGTGGGCACAGTGCCTGCCTCCCCTGGAGTGATACTCTCTGCTCTATGAGTGGGCACTAGGGAGAAAATGGTAGCCCCTTGTCTTCTCAGCTTGCTTCTCCTAGCATGGAACCTCCATCCTGTGAGTGAGCTGAGGTAGGATGATTGAGGGCCCAGTATTCTTGGCCTGCTGAGCCTGAGGTAGAGCTTCTTCCACCCTAGGATTTGGGGCTGGGTGGGAGAGGAAAGCCTAGTCCTCTTGGCCACTCCCACCCAGAATAGAGCTTCTGCAATACTGAGCTAGAGGAGATGAGAGATGCTCTTGGGGTGAAACTATAGCTCCAAGACTGGGAGCTGAGGGGAAAGGGAGCCCTGTTTTCTTGGCTACACTCATCCAGAAAAGTGCTTCTATAACATGAAGCTGGGGGGAGGGGGACAGAATTGGAACAGGTCATGGCTCAAATGCCACAGACTCTCACTGTTCTTACCAAGATTTAGTAAATTTTCTTGAATAAATGTTTCTCTACTTGCTGTATGCCCTGAGGACAATCTCCAGAGACTTTAATGGTTGTTTTTTAAAATAATTTTCACCAGTGAAATGGTTGTTTCACTGGGGAGTAGTACCAGTTTCCCATACAACCGTTCTGGAAGTCCCACAGTCTTAAAATTTTCCCAGTGGAAAAAAAATTTTGAATGGGGGCTCCATCTCTACATATTATCTCTACTAGAATTCAGTTAAGCCCAAACCCAAGATTTTTTCAGGGGGAAAGAGAGCATACAAAAAGGTGAAATAGGGTTACAATGTGAGACATTTCAAAAATAAACCCAATAAATAGTTTGAGGTTTATCACCTAAGTGCTGATATTTTGCAGAGTAGCTGTTCTCCAGAATCAGGCATTAATCAGAAGGAGAAAAAGCAGTAATTATGTGTAAAACATTGTGATCCTGGAGCAGCAGAAATAATCCCGTCCTGGGAACTACTTATGGTTGTGTAGGGCCTATTCTGCTGCTGATATGGCTATGGTTTTGAAACTTCATTTTAATTTTTTATAGGGAAAATTATTTTCACTAAATATTGGCAGGAGCACAAATAGTCCCTCAATTGATCTCTGGAAACATACAGGCTGAGTCCAAAATGCAGAAAAGCAGATTGTGACATTACTGTGACTTTTAACTGCTTTAGTGACCCTTTCCGTGCTGACTGTAGGTGAAAGATTATTTCTCTTCTCTCTCTGCCTTGCCTTCTCCCTCTGTGGCATAGAATTCTGAACACTAGACCCGCTGGGAAACTCTTAACTTGATGGAAAGTGTGATAAGGCTGGAGAGATGCCTTCTTCTAAATTGACTCCCTCTCCAATTGTATCTCTTCTTGGCCTGCTCATTCTGACCACTTTATCAAGGGAATTGTGAGTTTTAAAGAAGTGCAGGACCCTAAAGAGAAGAGGCGGCTGTAGCAGCTCTCACTTCTCTTCCCCCTTGTTCAGACTGTGTGTATCTTGATTCTGGGAAGCCACTGTTCCTTTGTGCCCACATCTGGCAACCTCATACCCTGGCTGCAGGACCACAGGGCTGGAGGGGCAGATACCAATCTATCTGTTCCCTGGGGACACTCCCTCCTTTGCCTTTGCAAAGGAAGCTCAGGCACACTGAGGATGACTGCTTGGAGACCATGGCCACTGCAGTACCCTGGCATCTCAGTTTCCTATCCTTCTGAACTCCTCTAATTTACTCTCTCCATCATTCATGGACAAATTTTTATCAAGACATCTCACTATTTAATTCTCTGTTCTGAACACAGTCTCTCCTCCCACAGCTTCCCAGCACAGCTGCAGTATGGCCTCCTTGCTTTTGGCAAAACCTTTGCATTTTAGACATTGCCTCCCCCATTCCTGCCTTTCTCTCTCTCTCTTTCACCCTCCCCCCTCTCTCCATCAGTAGTGCCTTCAATTGCTTCTCTAAAAAGCCTAGACCCCATGATGCCCTCACTCCCTTGACCTTTGTCCCTTCTTATCATACCAATTGTCATCTCAAGGCTGACTCCCTGCCCCCTTCCGCTAGCTTCTTTCTCTCCCCCTCTTGGCCCTGAGCTTTATTTACAAAGACTGTGTTTCTCTCTTCTTCCAAATTAGCTCCCCCCCCCCATCACCATTCCTCCCAGCCTCCCGGTTTGCAGCCTAACAAAATTCAGGGCCCCATTGGCCAACCAGGTAAGGTGAAGGGGAGAAGCAGGCCCTAGAGAGTTTTGGAACATGCCCCTCTGTCTCAAGAGGGAAGCTACTGCTGGGCTCCAGCCCACTGGTGTCCTATGGGATGCAGACCCAGTGCTGCCAGATCCTCTGGTTCATTAAGAGAAGACAGAAATCCAGGCATTAATGTAAACTGTCCTGTTTTTAAATGTTGACAACTATTCTTTTTTTTTCCCCAAGAACATGGGGGGACAACCCCCCACACACACATTTCTGGGCTAGATTTAACCCCTCTACCTCTCACATTAACTCAGTTGCCCAGTTCTAGAAGACTTTTCAGGGTTTGTACTGCTGCCTCCATTTCACTGGCCTTCTCACTTGGATAACTGTAATGATGTCCTAAGTGGCCTCTGTTTTCTGCTCTTCCCTCCAGTCTACTGTACAACCCTGCTTGATTTAGTTACCTTGAAATAGCCAAGCCTTATGGTTAAAGGAGTGGGCTCTGGGATCCAGCTATATAGATTTAGTCCTAGGTCTGCCATTTATAAGCTGTGTGATCTTGGGCAAATGAGTTCATCTTTCTGAGTCTCAGTTTCCACATCTACAAAACAGGAAAAATAGTAGTATCTACTCATAGGCCTGTTGTGAGGATTTAGTAAAGAACCAGCCTAACCTGGAATAAGTACTCAGTAAATGTTAATCACGATTGTGTCATTCCTTGTGTGAAGACCTTCAAAGACTCCATTGCCTCTCAAATAGTTTAGCCACTGTGTCTAAGGCATTCAAGACCCTCTTGCTCTGGTCTCAGCCCTCCTTACCTCCTCCTATACATACTTCAGCCACACTGGACTTCTTGTCATTCCCAAAATATGTTTTCCTTTCTTATTCATTTTTTCGTCCTCCCCTGAAGTACCTGGGACAGTACAGGGACTCAGTACGTGCATGACCTTGGAGGAGGAGGAGGGTGGGGTTGGGGGGGATGGCGAAGTAGCTGCCATGATTATCCTCATTTCACAGAGGAGAAAACTGAGGCAAAGTGGCCTGCCCAGGCCTCCCAGCCTGGAAGTGGAGGAAGCAGGATTTGAATCCAGATCTGTCTACCCTAAAGCTTGTTGTCTTTCCACTATATCGTAGAGAAGGAATGACACACAGAGGCAGGAAGACAAGGGAGAGGCTTGAGGTTCCTTTTGGCCTCTGGAAAATCATAAGACATCATTTTTTCTCTATAACAAGCCAATAGAAAACAGTGGTACAACTGTGTGACTATGGTATCAGGGTAGGTTGAAGCCAGGATATGTTGGTGCTTGTGAAAACTGCTGAAGTCAACACGAGGGACTTTTGAAAGTAGGTTTAAAACAAGTTGCAAAATGAGAAAGGGATTGGCTGGCTGTTTGAGGACAATAAGCTAATGTTACGATCTGGCTCCTTTTGTAGCAGGTGTGGTTAAGCCCTCCCTTGTAGGCTTTGGCAAGATCGGTTTAGCATAGCTGTCAGGTGCCCCAGATGGAGAGATGGACTGCCCGGGTTTGAATTTCAGTTTTGCTACTTATAATCTGTGTAACCTTGGAAAAGTTATGTCTCATCTTCTCATCTGTAAAATGGGGGATAATAATAGTACTTGCCTCAAAGGATTGTTTGATTATTAGATTTAAAAGTCCGTGACAACTCTTACAACATTGCCTCATACGTAGTAAGTTCTTTTATAAACCTTAGCTAATATTTGTCCTTCCAAAATATGTGTGCCCATACTAGATGGCATTGCAAACTTTTGGGTTAACTGATCTCTCTTGACCTGTTCCAAGAACTAAAACCAGTCCTAATCATGGCAACACCTTTTATTGGTAAACCTTTAAAAACTTTTCACAGTGCTCTTGACAGCTCACTAGGAGGGTGGTGGGAAGTTTTTGAAAGCTTAATGTAACTTTCTACAAGGAGGTGACTGTGCTGCTTTTTCCCACCCCCCTTATTTACATACTACATGTATTTGTACATTCTGGTAGTATAAGTGCACAGTGTTGGGAGCCAGGTGGCCTAGGGTCAGAGTCCAGCTTTGCCACTTACTTTCTGTGTGATCATGGGCAAGTTACCTACCTCTTTGCTTCAATTTTCTCATATGTAAAATAGAATTAGTGATAATATCTATATGACGGGGTTGTTATGAGGATTAAATGAGTTAATACATGTAAAGTGCTTAGCACAGTTCTTGGCACATAAGAAGCCCTAATTTAAGTAGCTATTATTATAACTATTAGAAGATAAACTAAGAAATCATTAGGCATCTCTCTAAACTTTTCTTTTAGGTTTTCCTTTACTAGCCAATTCACAAGTGCCCATGCATTCTCGGCCCCTGATCAGAGTGCTCTCCTTTACAAGGGAATCTTGGCCTGGTGTCACATCTCTCCCTTGGCCCTGCCAGCCCCTGCCCTTGGGCACTTTATATCCAACCCCAGTTATGGGGCCCTCATTTGGTACCAGGACTCTGCTCAGAACAGCGTCTCAGTTAATCCCTGTGGATTGCCAGGCCCAACAAACCACTTTAGGTCTTTAACCTCACTCTGTGTGAGGCTAGAAGAAAGACGTTTCCAAGCTATACGTTTTACTCAGTCGTGGAAGAGTGGAACAGCACCCACATCAGACCAGAAGCTGTTGGTGCATTCAGTACTCAATGCTGAGGCTACTGCTCTCCTGCCTTCTAGGTTGCTCCTGACCCTGGCCTCTTTTAGCCTACCCTGGGATCACATCCTGTGAGACATCAGCTGTTGTCAACAACCTGTGCTTATCTAGTCATTCAACCAACATATCTCAAGCACTTATTACATGCCAGATTTTGTGTGTGTGTGCACACGCGTGTGTGTGCACATGCACATAAGGACAAGTTGAGAGGAAGGGGGCAATGAACAGAATGACAACTACTTCTGCAGCCTGGTGCAGCACTATGAGTCTATGCTTTGGAGACAGGTGGGCCTGTTGCAAATCCTGGCTCTGCCTCTTGCCAATTGTACAATGTGGGGCAAGTTAATCTGTCTCAATTTGGTCAACTTTAAAATGAGAATCGTACAAAGGTCTACCTTAAAGAGTTGCTGTAAAAATAAGAGGTAGCATATGTGAGTACCTAATAGAGACGTAATCAATGATATTTGTGATTATTATGAGTCACAATTTTGCCTATACCCAGTTCTCAATGAAGGTGCAGCACTTGGAAATAAAAAGGGAGGAGAATGCTCACCAGAAAATGAAGTTGGACCCCTAACCTCACACCACATGCAAAAATTAACTCAAAATGGATCAAAGACCTAGATGTAAGAGCTAAAACTGTAAAACTCTTGGAAGAAAGTATAGGTGTAAATCTTCATGACCTTGGATGAGGCAATGGTTTCTTAGATATGACACCAAAGGCACAAGTAGCAAAAGAAAAAATAGATAGATTGAACCTTTTCAAAAGTGAAAACTGGGGCCAGCCCCCTGGCTGAGTGGTTAAGTTTGCGCACTCTGCTTTGATGGCCCGGGGTTTTGCAGGTTTGGATCCTAGGCACGGACCTGGCACCGCTCATCAGGCCATGCTGAGGTGGCGTCCCACATAGCACAACCAGAGGCACTCACAGCTAGAATATACAACTATGTACTGGGGGCTTTGGGGAGAAGAATTAAAAAAAAAAGATTAGAAACAGTTGTTAGCTCAGGTGCCAATCCTTAAAAAAATAGTGAAAACTTTTGCATTTCAAAAGACACCATCAAGAAGTAAAGAGACAGCCCACAGGATGGGAGAAAAGTTTTGTAAATCATATATCTAGTAAGGGACTTGTATCCAGAATATATAAAGAACTCTTACAATTCAATAGCAAAAGGATAAATAACCCAGTTTAAAAATGGGCAAAGGATCTGAATAGACAGTTCTCCAAAGAAGATATACAAATGGGCAACAAGCACATTAAAAGATGCTCAACATCATTAGCCATGAAGAAATGCAAATCAAAACCGCAATAAGTTGCCGCTTCACACCTAATAGAATGGCTATAGTAAAAAATATGGAAAATAAGTGTTTGCAGAGATGTGGAGCAATTGGAACCCTCATACACTGCTAGTGGGAATGTAAAATGGTGCACTTTGGAAAACAGTCTGGCAGTTCTTCAAAAGGTTAAATATATGACTCCGCTTACCATATGACCTGGCAATTCCACTTCTAGGTTTATACCCAAGAGAATTGGAAACACATGGCCACACAAAAGCTTGTCAATGTTCACTAGAGTATTATTCATAATAGCCAATGGATGGAAACAACCCAAATGTCCTTCAGTGTGTGAGTGGATAAACAAATGTGGTACATCCAGATCCAAATGATGGAATATTATTCAGCCATAAAAAGGATTGGGCTATTGATGCATGCTACAACATGGATGAATCTTGGAAACAGTAAGCTAAATGCAAGAAGCAAGACACAAAACCCTACATTTTGTACGGTTCCATAGGCAAATCCATAGAGACAGAAAATAGATTAATGTTTGCAGGCGGCTGTGGAGGAGGGGATTTATGGAACTAATGGGTATTTTTTGGGGGACGGGGATGATGAAAATGTTCTAAAATTGACTGTAGTAATGGATACACAACTGTGAGTATACTTAAAGCCATTGAATTGTCTGCTTTAATTGGTTGAATTGTATGGTATGTGAATTATATCTCAGTAAAACTGTTCAAGAAAAAAATGGAAGGAGAAAAGAAGTATCCAGAGCCGCCATGTCAGAATTGACAAAGAGAAAAGAGGTTATCAGAGATAATCAGGAGGTGTGTCTATGTGGGTATATATTCCCTGGTTGTGTGTGTGCATGTGCTCACATGCGGGTTTCAGAGTATTCTGGTCCTGGCCTGGCCCCAGGCAAAACTGTCACATAGGCAAAATTTTCCCTGGCACTTTTCTAATTCTCCCTCTGCCTAAAGGTGAAAAAGGTTTAACTTACTCTCCCTTGAAGCAGTCTTTGCACTTCTAGAGGGCACTACAGCTGTGTACAGATTAAGCGTCAATTGATTCTTTCTGGATGAGTGAATTTTCAAGAGAAGAGCCTCCAGGAAGCCTCCAGGCAGAAGTTTCAAGCAGTAGAATGGAGAGTGGTGGGCTCCTTCTGCGCTGGAAGTCGCCATAGATCTTACCACCTACTACTCCTTGAGAGCAGGGCTGCAGAAAGGTGGTGTTGTGGAGCCATATGTGCCATATCCTGGCACATCAGGATGCTGTCTATGGTCAGCTAGTGTGAACTGCTCATCATACAGGGGACTCAGGGGCGGGACAGGTAGACCTTCCCAGTGGAAAAAATGTGTTTGGTAAAAGGCTTCTCAAGTTGGCCTGTGCCCCATGCCGCTCAGACTGCCATCTCTGCTCCCTTGCTAGGGAGCTTCTTTGAGCAACTGGCCCAGTCAAGTTTCTCTCCTTTTTTAAGGTTTTGGTTGGCCTCAAATGAGGGATATGCACAGCATGCAGGGAAGGGGACTAAAGCTGGAGCATATGATGCTGTGGCAGCCATGACGCTGTGGGCCATTCCTTAACGTGGTAGACATGAGTGCTACCCAGACTTCTTATATTATTCCTGGCTGGGTTTTTGTAATCAAGTGGAACATGCCCATGGAGAGAAACAACAGTACCCTGCAGGAACCCCCCCACACCCAGTCCTCCTTCTGGGAGGCAACCAATTTTACTTCTTCCTATATTTGCCCTCATTTCTCTAAATAAAGCACTTCTACTTTTATTCCTTCAATTACCAATTTTGGGAAATTATCTGTTGACTTCCTGCTAAGCTAGTTGAGGATTTATCGCCATTGTATAGCTGTATCACCATTTTAATTTCTTTATTGGTTAATCTAGTAATTTATGCAATATACAAACATTTTTTATGTTTTGTTCCATCAATCATTGGCTGCATCTTTTGAATCCCCACTTGGTAAGATAAGATATTGGTACCCTTTCCTTTCCCCTCGGTTCTCCTCCCCACCTACCTCTCTTGCCAGGTGATATTTTGGTACAACGTCTGATCCTTATTGAAAGAGAGCTCATCTTTAAAAGCAGAAGATATGAAAGGTGAAACTAACTTTTGTTGAGCATTTGTCATGTGCCAGGAGCTGTGCATGCATCATCACATCTATTCTTCATAGTAACCCTGAAAGGGAAGTATCATAATTGCAATTTTACACATGAGTAGGAGGCCAACCTGAGATTTAAACAAAAGCTGGACTCCAAAGCCCCTGCTCTTTTTTCCCCATGCATGCTTCAGCTTCAGCCTCATCTGCAGCTTTTCAAGTCCCCCTTCTGTGGCCAAGGCTTGGCCTGGAAGTCTTCATCTGTTTTTGGAGCCCCACTGTAGTTCTGGTTTGTTCACTAATGCTGAACCCTCTTCCCAGAGAGAAAAGAAAAGGGTGACTTGAGAGGGAACAGAAGGCAAATGGACCCTCCCTTTGGGGTGTGTGAGGCGAGTGGGTCATCTGGATGGGCTTGACGGTTCAGTCGCATGGCTGGCAGGCCTCTCTCACCCTGGTGGCCCAGGCCTTAGAAGCCAGTGTAGAAGTCCCAGGTAGCCCCTGAGGTGACACTGGAAATTATTTCACGGCATCACCAGGGCTTTCCCAGCCAGCATGCTGCCTTTGATATGAGAAGCAAATACAGAATTTTGAAGGGCGTAGCTGACTCAGACCGTTGCTCTGGCATTGCGGTCATAGACACATGTGGGAAATTCCCAAATTGACTTTCCCACAGAACTGTTTTGGAGTAGGGGACAGAAAGAGGACGGGGGTGGGGAATGTATTTTAGTTATTTATTTGATTAGTATTTGTTAAATCGTTGGACCATTTCAACCAGAGACACTGAGTGGGATTTCCCCAGGGGTCACTTCCGGGCATATGGAAGAGTCCAGAGGTCAAGAGGCCCTGGCTCAATTTTCCATACTAAGGAAGGAGAGGCTACAATAACATAAAACAGACAATCCAGATTCTTCCTATTGATCTCAAGGCTACTGTCACAGAAAAACATTTGGACATCCCCACCCACCTACTCTACCCCAACCCAGGTCCCCTGGTTTCTTCCTCTCTGTTGGCATTCCAGTCATCCACCCCATCTTGGAGTCATCTTAATTCTTCCCTCTTCTTGCCTCTTGCCAACCCATCTCCCTCACCCCAGGCCCATCCCCTCATACACACACACACACACACACAAACACATGTGCACACACCCTGGAAAGCCCCACCCTATTGATTTGCAGTGTCTTACACATTCATCCTTTCCTCTCAAGTGACCCCCAACCTTGTTACCTCAGGCCTAGACTATTGGTTTTTTCAGCCACTCTCTGTGCCTCCAGTTATACCTCCCACCTCACTGACCTGGCTGCACTCCATCTTGTCACCACTGCTGGATGAATCTTCCTACAGAAAAGCTTTCTGAGATCTGCTCAGACTTTTCCAAGGCTTCTCTGCTGCTTACAACATAAAGTCCAAATGCTTTGGCTTAGCAGTCAAGGTCCCATGCTTCCTGCTCTCAACCTCGATTTCCGGGCTCAGTTCTTGCCACTTGCCTACTGGACTAAGAACTTGTTGAAGATGAAAAACATGTCTGGTTTGCTTCTGTGGCCCTGACAGCCCAGGAGGAAGCCTAGGACATCGTGGGGGTCAGGACGTGTTTGTTGAAGGAATGAAGGAGCAAATGAGATGAAGATATCACAGGACTCATTTTGCCAAATAGTTGTCAGGGGCCTCTGTCACTGAGTAGTTGGGTGACCTTGGATAAGTCCTTTCCTCTCTCTAGGCTTCTCATCTCCAACAGCAATCCCAAACTTACAGTTCTTAGGCCCTAAGGGCCTGCAGACGTGCTTTGTCAGTTGGTACATTAAAATGATTTTAAATGCCTTTTTGTAAGGCATGCTTCGTCTAGTTCCCCACCCCTCCCCCATTTTCTTACACCTCCCCTCCTCTCTCATTTTCATTAGCTGCTTGGTGCCTAAAGGCATTTGTGACCCTTGGATTAGATGGTGTTTATGTACCTTTCAACTCTGCAAGGCAGGGATTCTCTGTTTGACATGCTTTGAAATGAAAATTGCAAGTGCTTTGCTTAAGTGGTTTCCAATGTCATCTAATATACAGCAGCCAGGCCTGACTGGCTCTGCTCTCCCAAAACAGGCCACCAAAGGGCAGTGGTATGTGCCCTTAGTATTTCTGACTGGCAGTCAGCTGCAGAGGGAGATGTTATTCCATTGAAAGTGATTGTCTTCACATAGCCCAGCACAAGTAGGGCCCATTTATAGTCTAAAAAGGACCAAGCACAGCGTGCCCATTGGCAGCCAGCTGAGTATACACAGAGGGCATTGGTTGTAGGCACAAAGTATGAATTTAGCCCAAGTTCCCTGGCAGGATCCTTTCCAGGGCAAAGTGCTGAATGCAGAGTGTGTGCAAGCGAGCATCGCTCGCGCTCTCTGCCTGGCTCTCAGTGGCCCGATGCATTGAGACTCTATAGAGAAGCGTGAGGTGGGCAGGGAAGGTCAGAGACAGCATTCTCACCACTGGGCTCCTTTGCCTTAGCCGGTCCCAAGGGCCACATGAGCTGCAAATCTGCCTGGCCACAGACTGGCAAGGCCCAGCTCACTGGGAGATTCTAGACAAACACAGCAGCTGCTGGAAGGTACTCGCCCAGCCTGGATGGCACTTGAGCCCCACACGTTTGGGCAGCGCCTGAGTGAAAGGTACTGAGAGCTGGGCAGAGGGCTGGTGTGGGTATAAATGCCCATCGCTGGGCACAGTCACTGGGTAAAAGTGGAACCGCTGGTGGCCTGTGGCACCAAACAGCTGCAGTGACTTGGGAGTGCCTATAGCCTGGCTGTCCCCTAACTCAATGTGGAGGTAGAGGGGCTGTTCATTTAGGGGACACACATGGTGAATCCACCCCGTATGTAGCAGTTGTAGGCATTTGGGATGGGGACAGGGACAATGAATAAGGCAGAGGGAAGAAGACAGATAGTGTTTCTGACTAAGCTGTTTCATGTGTCCCGAACAACTCTAGGGAGCTTCCTGGGGTAAAAGAGATTGCCTCTGTGTGGTTTTGCCTTCCTGTTTCTGCCCTTTCCTGCTAAGCAGCTTGTGAACTCAGGGAGACGAACCCCTAGTGCTGTTTGTCAAAGCCAAACTGAATGCAGAGGGTAAACTTTCCCAAAAAAACTTCATGGGACACATTTCAAAGCCCTAGAGAAACAGTTTTAGATTTTTTTTCGTGTTGTTGGTTTCCTTTGCATGACTGCAACCAACTCACGTCAGCAAGGGTTGGGTGAGACACATACGCCTGTCGCGTGTATGAGGGGAAATGGGTACACTTGCTTGTGGAAGACAGCACGGCCACTGAAGGGTGGTAGAGGCTGGCTGGGCAGGGCTCAGCTGTGGCCAGGACCAAAGACCGTGCACACAGGGGTCGTGATGTGGTAGGTGATGTGATTGTGGGTGTGCTGTTATGTACATGTTTGTCATATGACTGGTGGTAGCTGTCATGTGTGGATTTGTTGCATGCAGGTTGAAACCAGGATGTTCTGGCAGTGACAGGAGCAAGCATGGGAGATGAGGCTTGAGAGCCCCAGTGTCAACTAGATGGACGTGGAGTGACGCGCTCTCACCTTCATTTCCACATAGCCAGCTGGGCCTGTGGCTGGCAGTGCTTGCTGGTGTTGGAGGGCTTCCGTGCCTTTTCTAGTTGGCCTGCGGTATTTCAGCTGGAAGCCGTGGAAGTCCACACATTGAGTTGTGCCACTTCTGGCACACTCTGCTACCCCCAGTGCCCTAGAAGCCCAGCTCTCTCTGCATATCAGGTGGAGGATATCAGGCCTGGCACTTGGTTGCTGACCCATACCTGCACCTCATGTTCAGCCAAGAGCCTTGCCATCACCACACAGTGAGGCTTCTTGCTGAAATGCAGTCTCCTGCTGAGACAGGAGCCACTGAGGGTATTCTGGGGTTGCTGTTCTCTATCTTTTGAGCAAGTGGGGATCGGGACAAGCCAAGCCCTGGCCTGGGCTCTGCAGCTGCTTCCTATGCACTGCCCAACCCCTGCTTCTCCTCCTACCGTTGTGAGGACAGCTCTTGCACACCTAGGGGGGTTTGAGGTAGAAATGATGGTCCTGTCGTTGGCAGGCATTCGGATCTTCATCCCCTTGGCTACTAACCAGCTGGCTAGGCCTGGCATGACCATGGGGCTTACATGGCATGGGGACCCTGTCCAAATGAGCCAAGGTTGTTCTCCCCTTAACAGTAGGAATTTGGGCCAGTGAGCAGGTACTGGGGTTCCCTGACTTGGGGAGGCAAACTCATTTGCATTCAGGGTCACATTCCCCACCCTACCCTTGGCAGGTAACATAAGGGTGAGAGTTAGCCAAGTGAAGGACAACTCGTGATGTGACCAAACATAACGCCTGTCTCCTCACATTATTTTTGAAAACACTGTGCAGGCCAAAAAAAAAAAAAGGCCCGACCGAAAGCATCTGCAAGCCATATTCAGCCTCCTGGCTGCCAGTTTGTAACCAATGTGAGAAGCAAAATTTAGTTGCACATCACTGAGTATTCTTTTTGCCTGACGAAATCTTTCCTGATCTTCCAAACCCAGTTTAAATGACATCTCTGTGATACTTCCTCTGACCCCCCTCCTTAGGCCAAATGAATACTTCTCTCTTTGATCCCCTGGTATCTCTGTTGTAGCATATTAGCCCATTCATTCATTCAATAAATTTTTATGGAATACTTTGGCAAGGGCTGCACTGGAGTACAGAGATGAATCAATAAGAAACAATCCCTGCCTTCTAGGAGCAACTAGTCCAATGGGAGGAGAGATGGGAGAGCAGACAGCCACTCTCCAATGTGTAAAGGGAGCTCAGAGCTCCCTGAGGGAGGCTCCCTCTGGATCTGTGTAAAAGCTGAGGAGAGCAGGCTTCCGTGAGAGGAGGCGGCTTGGCCAGGTACTGGAGAAAGGAAACAAGTAAACCAAGCTGAGGAGGGGGCAGGACTCTCTTGGCCCAGGGGAGCCCCTAAGCAGACCCTTGGAGTTCTGCTCGGGCCCTGGTAAGTAGCTCTGTGACTGGTGTGAAAGGAATACGGGGCTGGGAGTGGCAGGAAGCGGGGTGGATCATTTAGGGCCTCATGGGCCATGTTACATATCTTGGCCTTTATTCCAGAGGCAGCGGGGAGCCAGCTGAGGGCTTGGAGCAGGGGCGTGACGGATCTGACCTCGGCTTTGGAAGGCCCACACTGGAGTCTGCATGTGTTAGGTGGAAGGGGGGTCAAGAGCCTGATAACAGGGAGGCCAGCTGGGGAGCTGTATCCCAGCGCCTGGGCTCACTCCCTACTTGCTGAACAAGTGAGTGAGTGAGCGAGGTTGGACGGGATGTGTAGAGCTGCTGCTGCTCCTGGGCACTCTGCTCCCTCTGCTACCAGCAGTGGCTTTCACAGGCATGCAGTTGGGTGTCTCATAGGCATCTCAAACTTACCATGTTCAAAGCCAAACTCCTGACCGTTCCCCCCAAACCTGCTGCTCCTGCATCTTTCCCCATCTCAGCTAATGGCATCCCCAACTTTCCAGTTGCTCAGGACTCAAAGCTTAAAGTCATTCTTGACTCCTCTCTTTCTCTCATATTCCACATCCACTCCATTAGCATATCATGTTGTTTCCTCCTTCATAATACCCAGAATTGAACCCCTTGTTACCACCTTCATGGTCTGTGCCGCTATCATCTCTCACCTGGATATTTGCAACAGCCTCCTGCCAGGTCTCCCTGTTATGTAAAATTATATACCTTGGATCCTCTACAGTCTACTCTCAACACAGCAGCCAGAGTGATCCTGACAAAACATAAGTCAGATCACGTCCTGCCTCTGCTCAAAACCTTCTAATGGGTCTATTTCAGACTAGAAGCCAAAGTCCTTACAATGGCCCACAAGGCCCTGCGTGATCTGTTCCCCCATGACCTGTCTGGCCTCATGTTCTACTGTCCCCCTCGCTCACTATGCTCTAGCCACACTGGCCTCCTTGCTGTTCTCCAGACCGCTTCAGGGTCTTTGCATTTGGTATTCTCTCTGCCTGGAATTCTTTTCCTCTGAATATCTACGTAGCTCACTCCCTCACTTCATCCACGTTTCTGCTCGATGTCACCTTCTTAATGAAGTCTTTTTTGACTATCCTATTATAAAACAGCACCCCCAACTCTGCTGGTCCCCCGAGACCCTCCTTGGTTTCGTTTTTCTCCAAACCAGACATTGCCTTCCAACTTACTACAATTTTACTTGTTTATTTTATTTATTGTCTGTCCCCCTCCACCAGAATGTAAGCTCCATGAGGGCAAGAATTTTTGCCTGTTTTTGCCTCTGCTGTATTCTGAGTGCCTGGCACATAGTAGGCCCTCAATAAGGACTTATTGAATAAACAGGTAGACTGTGGGGATCAATGAGGTTGTCCTGGGCCATCTCTGGGCCATGCGACGTGGGGTTCTCAGGAGCAGATTGTACAGAGGAAGCAGAGAACCCACTGCACCATAGGAGTTGGCAGGTCTGGCCAGGTGACCTTGGGTGAGTCTCTTCTGCTCACTGATCCTCAGTTTGCTCATTTATGAAGTGAGGGATCACTTCATATCGATGATCACTTCATAGCAACAATCTCTTAGGGGCAAAGTGAGGGTCTGGCCAACTGGGCTTGCCACTCAGGCCCTATGGGAATGAGGGCAGAGGTCCTCACCCCTGCCATTCCCTTTTTCTTTCTTGACTTCTTCCAGTGTGCCATCTTATTTTCAACCCACATCTATAAAAACACCACATTATAGCTGTTCAGGTAATGATGTGAGGAGAGGGGTGGCTGCCTGGTACTGCATTCAGCCAAGCCGGCTGCGCTCCCTGAAGTGTGCCTGGCTGTGGCCCAAAGGCCTGGCGCAGGGCAGAAGTCTGGAAGAAACCAGCGGTGGGATGATGTCCCACCCCACTTTCCAGAGCAAAAACTTCTACCGCACCTACCACTCAGGTAGGCCCATCTCTGGAGCAATCGCATCCCCTCTTCTGGACCAAACTTTTCTACCTAGTCTAGTTGAGGCCTAGCATTTTTCAAGCATTTCTCACTTCAAATTTTAATCCTCACAATAACAATATGAAGCAGGCATTCTTAGACCCGTTTTTCAGAGGAGAACACTGAGTCTTGGAGGGGTTAAGGAATTTGCCCAAGGTCCCACACAACCTCAGTTCTTTCTGGAGGAATCCCTTGGAAATATGCTGACCAAGGCCTAGGAGGCTCATCTGTGTGGTTGGAGCTATGAGAAAGGCAGAAGGGGGAATGCTTCGTTCTTCCTTCTGCTCCATCTAGGCCACAGGTGGAGCCCAAGGGGTGGAAAACAGGCCAGCCCAGATGGAAGTCATCACTCTCCTGCCGGATCCCTGAGGGCTGAGCAGAAGGGAGGCGCCTTCCACGTCTAGCCCTGCCAGGAATCTGGGTGTCCTGGGAGACTGAGACCAGTGAGCAATGGGGGTGGTGTGTGCAGAGTACTCCATGTGATAAACTATTTTCTTTTCTCATTCCAAAGATCAGAGAGCACTTGTGAGCTGTTCTTTGTTCCAATGGAAACAGAAAACTAGAAAAGCCCAGTGGGGGTTGGCCAAACTTTCCTTTGTCCTCATGGACTGGGAGGCTGAATGGGAGGACTATGGCAAGGGGGGGTGGGACAGGGACCCCATAAGGGCAACAAATCAGTAGAAGGGGGACCAGGACAGAACTCTAGCCGCCCCCCCCCCCCCAAAAAAAAGACAAAGCTAAGCATGTGCTGGTGGGGAGGGCTTTTCAGCCTCCTTCATGAAGCCTTACTCCACACGAGTCTGCTAAGTCTGGCAGTCTCCAGCAAGGGGCCAACAGGACCCCAGAGACACAGCACAGCTAGTGCCCTCCTGGCCCAAGAAGTGTCAAAGGCACCTCCGAGACCACTGCTCTCCATGTATCCTCTGAGCCCTTTGGCCTAGTCTCTTTCCTGCCCCTACAACACACCATGCTCCCACCAAGAATAGTAGAAACCCCGTTTGTCAAAGTCATTCAAAGTTCGCCAAGCACTGCCCCACATGAGAGCTCTTCAGTAGGCAAGGGGGCCTGTTGGTTAAGAACACAGACCCACTCCCGGCCCAGACTGCCTGGCTCTGCCGTTCCACAGCTGGGTGATCTCGGGCAAGCTACTCAGCCTCTGTGCCTCAGTTTCCTCATCTTTAAAATGAGAATAATCATAGGATTGACATCTTAAGGTTGTTTTCAGATTAAATGAGCTAATATTTCAGCTCCCTAAAAGCGAAGATTTTTGGCTTTTATTCACTGCCATATCTCTAATGCCAACACAGTGCCTGGCGCCTAGTAGAGACTCAACAAATATTTATTAAATACATATCAAGTGCTTAGAATGGGAACTGGCACTTAGTGCGCACGATAAATGTTCATTGTTCCTCTTTCATGTTCTCACAACAGTTCCAAGAGGAGCACTCTGAATTTCATTCATGTCAATTTTCTTCCTCCATGTAAGGTTCAAGTTCTGAGTCAAGGCACCAAGGGTAGAAAACAGATTTAAAATTGAGGGACACAGTTTGGGCCACAGAGGGTTAGGAATGCAGCCCTCAGATCTGAGCGATAGCATCCTTCCACCCATTCCTTTATTCACTTGTTCATTCCACAAATATTTCACGAATACCCCTATAGGCCAGGCCCTGAGCTGGGAGCTGGGGATATACTGATGACAAGACAGATAAGGATTCTACTTTTGAGGAGCTGAGATTCTAGTGGAAGGAGACAGGCAAACGCAAGTAAAAACAAATAATTTCAGATAGTAATACATGCTATGAAGATAATAAAGCAGTATCAAGAGAGTGGCGGGGAGTTGTATGTAGGAAGTGATGTAGGAGCTCTTCTAGGGATCCTGGTCTCAGATCAAGGGCCCCTGCCTTGAGTTGGTCCCCAATACCTTGTCAACACTACCTCATCCTGCGAGGATTTATAAGCTGTCTGCCCAAGGTAGGGGTCAGTTGCTAAGTGTAGCTCCCAGGGATCTGTACATGGGGGTCTGAGTATAAGAGGCCGGAGAGAGGGGGGCTGTGAACATGCGGTGCCTGCATAGGAAGGTTCTGGCATCAGTTGTCCTCTAGCAGAAGCTATTGGTTGTACTAGGTAAAATGATGGTAGCAGCCTGAGAGTTTTCCCCAAGATCCCTCTGCACTCCCAGGGAGGAGGCGTCTGGCTAGTGCTTTCATGCCTCATGCTTGTTCATGGCACTACTTTCACACGTACAAACACCGCCTCATCTTAAAGACGGCCCAGGCACCATCTTGTGCCATCATAACCCTTCTCACACTTGAGTGCCCTTATTCATTACATGTTCGGGCATCTCCAGAGTGCAGTATAGAATTGATGCCTAATAAATGCTTATCTGATGAAAGAATAAGTGGGTGTCTCTTTTTCCTTCTGCTTCCTCAGCTGAACGGTCATTCCCACTCATGTATCAAGACTTAATTCAGACATCATCTTATCTCCTTTCGTTCCCCCTGGGGAGCTCTTGCTCCTCCTTACTTCTCTGTGAAGCCTTCCTTGACCTCCCCAGGCAGGGTTGGTCCCTCCCGCCTCTGAGTGCTCCAGCGCGTTCTATTTCCCCTATCATAGCCCTGATCACTCTAGGGGTATTGTCTGTTACTGCTCTGTCCCATCTCCTAACCTGTAATTTTCTCAGTGACAAGGGCTATTTTGGTCATCTCCACATCCCCAGCACTAGCCCCTAGAGGGCGCTCAATAAATATTTGTGGAAGTAATGAAGAAAACCAATGAATTGTTTGTCAGTTTTGCTTAGAGCATCCTAGGTAGCCGTGTGCTGGAGCTGGCTTGTTGTGGCTGGTGAGAGCCAATTGTTAACACAGCCGTCGTTAAAAATTAAGTTATATGAGGAAACAGAAGACAAGCTGAAATTGAGGGACATTCTGCCAAATAAATGACCAACTAAATACAACCTGGGATCCTAGAACAGAAAAAGGACTTTCGTGGAAAAACTGGTGAAATCCAAATAAGTTTTATACTTTAGTTAATAATGTTGTGCCAAGGTTAATTACTCAGTTTTGGGAAACGTTTTATAATGATGTAAAATGTCAACATAAGGGGAAGCAAGATGAAGGATATAGGGGAACTCTCTGTACTGCTTTTGCAACTCTTCTGTAAGTCTAAAATTATCTCAAAACAAGAAATTAACTGTTAAAAATATTAAATTATATAAACCTACAATTAAATAAATTATATTAAAAACAAAAATAAGTACTTAAGGGGCCGGCCCCGTGGCCGAATGGTTAAGTTTTCGCCCTCCACTTTGGTGGCCCAGGGTTTCGCCAGTTCGAATCCTGGGTGCAGACATGGCACCGCTTGTCAGGCCATGCTGAGGTGACATCCCACATGCCACAACTAGAGGGACCCACAACTAAAAATACACAACTATGTACTGGGGGGCTTTGGGAGAAAAAGGAAAAATAAAATCTTTTTTTAAAAAAAGTACTTAAAATTCGCTGCTTCTTAATTATTTTACTATGATCTGTACTCGTAAGCGATTCGCATCTACTGCATCTCAGTGGGGTGCTGCTGAACATCTTTTCCCATTCTGTGTCTGGTGATGTCACATAGGTAGCTTGAAATAGGCCACAGTGGGAGTATTTATCTCATGGAAACCTGAGAATGCTGCAAATCAGGGCTTGGATTCTTGTTTTGTTCATTGTACTCTAGACTTAAGAAAGTCATGAAGATAATGTTAATGTACATTAAACTTAAAAGTGTGTTGTGTCTGCAGGTGTTACTTTGTGAATAGCACACAAAAAATTGAGGAAATATGCTTCCAGTACATGGAAACTATTATCTGATTCAGCAAAGAAGTTGTTCCTATTATTGATGAGTTTGTCAAGTTCCAACACTTCTTTATTGTTGCACTTTCTTCTTACTCATTAACATAAATGAAAATATCACCCGCCATCCATGTAGGAGCTATACTCGCTCTTCTGTTGCAACTGTAGGTTGGCTATGGATATGAGTTCAGCAAAATCAATGAAGGCGTTATATGAAAATCAATTGACTATACGGAATTTGCAATAAAGAATGTTATATATTTCATTATTATTCATAAATTGTGTGCTTTACATTATTATAAGTAAATTTATGTATATATATATATATATATATATATATATATAGGCATGCATTTTTTTTTGAGAGCCGATTGCTCAACATTTACCAGAGCACCACTGGGCCTAAGTATTAATTACTGTTTCATCAAATGCATTGAGAGAAAGAAGAGAACATTGCTGGATTGCTGGATACCTTCTCTGTGCCAGGCTCTGCTATCTCTTTATGTTCATCATCTCAGTTGCTCTTCACCTCAACTCTGTGAAGTAGGTATTATGGACGGCATTTGTGAGAATGAGATGAGGATATTGAGGCTCAGAGAGGTTAAGTGACTGGACTAAGGTCAAGTAATTGGTATGTAGTAGAGCCAGGATTAAGCCCTACATCTGTCTGAGTCCAAAGCTAGTTGTATGAGTTTCCTATTGCTGCTGTAACAAATTTCTACAAACTTAGTGGCTTCAAGTAACACAAATTCATTATCGTACAGTTCTGGAGGTCAGGAGTCTGAAATGGGTGTCACTGGACTAAACTCAAGGTGCCGGCAGGACTACATTCCTTCTGGAGGCTCTAGGGGAGAATCTGTTTCCTTTTCCAGTAAGTAAGGCTTCCAGAAAAAGCCTTTTCCAGCTTCTGGACACTGCCTGCCTTCCTTGTCTTTCGTCCCCTTCCTCCATCTTCAAAACCAGCAATGGCCGGTCAAGTTTTTCTCACGTCCATCTCTCTGCCCTTGCTTCTGTTGTCACATCTCCTTCTCGACCTCTGCCTCTCCTACCTCCCTCTTTTACTTTATAAGGGTCCTTGTGATTACACTGGGCCCACCTGGAAAGTGCAGGCGACTCTCCCCATCTCAAGGTCAGATGATTAGCAACCTTAATTCCATCTGCAAATCTTATTTCTGAACTTGCCGTTTAAGGTAACATATTCACAGGTTCTGGGTCTTTAGGACGTGGACATCTTTTGGAGGGCCATAATTCTGCTTACCACACTTGTGTTCTTTCCATGACCCTTACCACCTTGCCTCTTGTTTTAGTGGTTACATAATCTGATGCAGAGCCGACATTATTCTCCCCGCCACCTGCACGCCACACGTCCTCACGCTCTCCACTCTGGGGTAAGATGCCTTTTTTCCTTCAGTCACTCTCCTAGTCTGCCAGAGAGCCCTGTGGGAGAACGGTTTCTAATCCCTAGGGCTTTTAATTCTGGACATATATTTTACCTTTGCTCTTACTAAGGTGTTTTTAAAATAGTTTCCAGGATTTTTGTGGATTGCTGGCTTTTTCAAAGCTCCTGTTCATTTTTTCCTTTCCCCAGTGCTTGTATGGGGCCAGAGCCCCCCTTTCCTACGTGGTAGGTCTCACTGTACTGTGGTTTACCAGCCAGGATCGTGCATTATTTTTTTGCTCTTCTCACAGAGTTTTACATCGCTGTATTCTAGAAAGTCCCTGGACTTAACTAAAATGTCCTTTTCCCGTGCCTGCTGTGGAGGCATCTGTCTGTCTGTGTTTAATATTGCTCTCTGACTGGCTTTTCAAAATCAGACTCTCAAGTACTAATTCCCCATCTTCTCTTGTTTCCTCCATGCTGAAATCCCTGATTCCGGTCATGAGAAACCTCCTCCACTGAGACCAACCAATGGCCAGAAGTTGCCCCTCCCCCCAGGACGTCTTCGTAACAGCCAGACGTACCTCTTTGCTGGCTCTGAGCTCTGACTACAACCTTCTTGTTTCCCCCTTCCATCTTTATGAAAAGCTCTTTGCCCTTCACTTCTGCCTACCAGCTTCACACCCACACTTTTGGGCCCAGTCTGAAGTCTACCACCTTGAGGAAAACTTTCCAGATCATACCAGCCCAAGGGACTCACGTCCTTCTCTGTGCGCCTCCAGAACTTATTGTCAGTAACGCTTATTTTGATACTTTATCCTCTCTCATTATGGAGAGGTCACAAACTGGTGGCTAGTGGGCCGAATAATGCCCAAAGATATGTTTTGTTTGGTCTGTACCTGGTTTCTTTCTTTTTAAAATTATTTGCTAACATGTAAAAATTAGCAATCTTTTCCTACAATCTGGATTTCTGGCTTCTTTGAAAAGAGAAAGTCTACTAGTATTGGCTCTGCCTTCCCACATGATGGTAGCTAGCTGAATTGGGGTGGCAGCTTCCCCTTTAGATGGAGCATATGCTCTCCAGCTTGCCACAGTCCCCACCACTCCCTATTTTTGTATTACTCCGGCCTCCTTCACTCATTTATAGTACTTGCCTGGCTCCTAAAGGCATTCTGCAATTCTGGAATATTCCATGTGTGCCTGAATGTCCACCTATATTACAGTCTCTTGGAGGAAAGGAACTTTATTTTGAATGTATTTTGTTTCTTCCATGCTGCTCTGTACGCAGTAGATGCTCCATAAATATTAAGAGAATAATTTCCTGAAAGAGTGGTCATCCTCTAGATGATTCTGGAATGTGTAAAAATTTACTTTTACTACAAGGTGAACCTTTATAAATGTAACATTTGTTGAGAAAGTACCATGTACCTGACTCAGCGTTACATGGCTCGGAACAACAGAGGAGGAAACTGAGGCCCAGAGAACCTGTACAGTAGGGCTGGGGCTGTGGATCTGGTAGTTTCTGGGGTAAGGGCCAGCACCTTTGTTCAATGAGGAAGCTTTCCTGAGCATCAGTGCTGGAAGCAGACAGGAGCTGCCCCTCGGGCTCTCTGGTAATGTTTGTCCACAAACTCTTTAGAGTTACTTCGTTTGGATAGAGATTAAGCATGTATTAAATGCCCTTTCTGTGCTGGGCATTTATTAAATAGCTCTGCACTTATTCACCGACTATCAGGAATTCTGAGCATCCTGAGCAGCCTACTGAGAAGATGAGGGAAATATAGATAGATTGAAGCTAATTGTTGATGGGATTTGGAGCCCATTTGGTGAGTCACGTTCACTTGAGAGAAGCATCTGCTGGTTCCCTTGTCCATATGCACACGGAGATTGTGCCATTCTCGCAGGCCGGCACTGGTGGTGCTGACGTGTGGTGCGGATGGGAAAACATGGAGAAATTATGCATGTTTAATTGCGCAGCAGCAAGCAGAAAGGAATGTGAGAATACTGAAGACTCCTACTGGGGCAGAAATCTGGTGTCATGTGTTGCTGAACAGCTGCGGGAAAATTTGTGTGGACTTTTGGATGCGGAGGTGGATTTGCCAGACTGGTTCTGAGTAACTTTGAGGGCAAGGAGGTTGTACAGGAAGCAAATATAGTGCATCTAGAAGCTTGATTCTGGCATCTTTGTCTCCCTTCTTTGACACCCTGTCTCTCCAGCCACCACCAGTTCCAGCCATGGCTAGGAGGGGAGGGAGGGGGGAAGGCTTCAGCCCCAGGACCACTAGGTTCCTCCAGGCCTGATGTGTTCACAGGCCCTGCTTAGGGCCACCTGGGTGGGCTGAACCTCTGGGAAGGAGGAAGTTCCTGGGCCAGTCCTAAAGGAGGCAAGATAGGGCGGCAGGGGGTGGGCAGGGGGGCGTTGGAGATACAGGGCAGAGACTCAGCTAAGGGCACATGTAGGGGCTTTTATCTTTTAGACTCTATAGGAAGCATGGAATCCGTAGCCTTGGAATCACCTAGAAATGGGTTCAAGCCCCTCCTCTATTCCTACAAGTATGGCCTTAAGCGAGTCGCTTAATCTCTCCAAGTCCAAGTCTAGTTCTCTCTCTGTGTGAGGAGTCATGCGGCAGTATTTGTCTGGGGCCTGGCCCATATTTCAAGAGATGGGGGCTGGGAGCTCTGTAATGATGTGACTGAGCAATAAACTACCACATCAGCCACTATTTCTTGTAGGCATACTTTGGGCTAGACACTGTGCTAAGCCATTTAAAGTCATTATCTCTTTAATCCTTAAAAGAAGATAAAGAAATTGAGTTACCGAGGGGGAGAGTGATTCATGGAAGGTCATCCAGCTAGCCAAATGACAGAACCGGCACATGCTCTATGCAGAGCACTTCCAGAGCCAACACTTCTAACCAGACCACCTCCCAAGCATTAGCTCCACTTCACGCATGAGGAAACTTGAAGTTTAGGAGGCACTTGCATCAGCGATAGAGCTTGGGGCTTTAGACTTCTGACTCTGCTATTTAACGTCCTGTGTGACCTTGGGCAAGTTACTCAACCCCCTGAGCTTTGGCTTCCTGATTTAGAAAATGTCCAAAGCCTCTGGCAGCCTATACAGTGAGAAGTAGTATCCTGTGGGAGAAGCGGAGGGGAGGAGCTCAGACTCTCCTGGAGACAGAGAATGAGAAGACATGGGTGTGACTGTGCTTTATGAAGTGGCTGCAGGTCTGGAATGGCAACTTGCCTGAGTGAACGTGCCTGGCTCGCACTACCCATCTAGCAGCTGGCCTGAGAGAGCCCAGATGACCCAGGTAGGCAGGAGTATGGCCAGGCTCAGTCAGCACACCCACACAGTGAGCTGCTGTTGCCACCTAGGGGACAGGCGGTGACCAGGAGCCCAGGCTGCGGCTGTGGCTGTGGCCGCGGCTAAGCAGTCCTGCACATTCCCCGTCTCCTGCTGGTTTCCGGAGTGGGAAAGGGCAGCCAAGGCTTGCTCCAGGAGTGGGGAGGAGAGTGAGGAAAAGGAGCCGAGTGCTGCCTCTGGTTTGGGAGTTATAAATGAATCCATCTGGAAGTGTTTGGGGCTGTGGGAGCCTGAGGCCGGCCCCTGCAATTCAGGCCATGTGGCACAGATTTCCATTCACACCAGACCCCCACCCCAATCCCAGGAGACTGTCTGATTGGGGCTGTCTGTTCCACCCCGAGCTGGGCAGGAACCTCTCAGGCCCCTACTCTGCTTCCAGCCCCTGCCCCGACCCTCGTCTCCTCCCAGCCTGACTCCAGCAAGATCATGTCTGAGAAAGTGCTGTGAAGTTTCATGTGCAATTCAAGTGGTGATTGAATGAATGAATGAACTGTCCACTCAGCATTTAACTAGTAGCACGTTTACCTTGCTAGGAAGGGGCCCTGTGGTAGTCATGGAAGGTGAGGCATTCTTGACTTTTAGCCTCCGTCTCGAGATCATCTTTACCCTACCCAGCTAGAGTTGGCTAAGGTCCAAAGGCACTGCCCAAGTCCTGTTCATCTTTCTGGCCCCAGCACCAAGGGTAGTGCTCAGTAGGTGTTGGTTACATGAAGGCATGAGTCAATTTATTAATTTAACGAACATTTATTGCACACCCTTGTGTGCTGTGCACTCTGCTACATGCTGGGAACAAAGGAGAGAACAAAACAGACGGAGTCCCTGCCCTCAGCGAGCTTGTGGTCACAGTGGTTCTCAGTGAGAGCACTCTTGGCGCTCAGGGTGAGATCATCCTTTGCTGTTTGGGAAGCACCAGAGCATTGCAGGATGGTTATCCTGATTCCTGACCCTAAGTGCCACTAGTAACCTGGAGTCATTGTGACAACCAGAAAGGCCTCTACACATTTCCAAATTCTTCCAGGGCCGGGGAGGGCCCACCCCTGGCCGAGGGCCACCGCTGAGGAACTTGACAGTGAGTGGGTGAAGGAAGGCCATCCCCAAGGTGTGAATGTGTTGAGTCCTCTAAGTCCACATATAAATTGGTGGTTTAGAACTGGGAAATCATGTCTGCCCTAGAAAGGTGTAAAATGATCCTTCAGTCCCTGAGTTAGGCCCCTGGCTAATGGTGAGCTGAGGTACACGGTTCTCCTGAGCTGGTTTAGGGCTGAAGCGCAGGCCCCACAATGACAGTTTTGAATGTGCTGATGAGATGGTTACCTGGGAATGTCCAGAGAGCAGCCAGAAGCTGGTCCCAGGGGCAGATGAGAGGTCAGATCTCAAGATATGGATTTGGGATAAATCCACATTGAGGTGGGAGTTGAGGCCCAGGATCCGTTAAGATCGTCAAGGGAGAAGGCACCGGGGAAAGGTGAAGAGTGAATCCAGGATAAAGGCCAGAGCTGGAGAAGTAGGCCCCAGAGGTATCTCTTCTCTGCCACTTAATTTCCATTCCCATGGTCAACACTCAAGTTCCGGGCCTCAGCTTGTGCCAGGACCATTGCAGCAGCCTCCTAACTCGTCTCTGTTCTTCTTCTGGTCTCTCTGCCTTCCAGAATTATCTTCTTAAAACACAGCTTTCATCATGTCCCTTCCCAACATTCACCAGATCCAGCCTCCTCAGCCTTGCACTGTAACCCCCTGCAATCCAGCTTCCCGTCAGCCTGGCATGCCCTTGGCGAGCTGGCTCCAGATTCTCCTTCCAAGGCTCATTGCTGCTTATCTCCTAGACCTTACCATCTGGCTGCACAGAACCCCAAACACACACTGCCCTTCTCTCCTCCATGCCCCCTCCTCCCCTGAGATGCCTGTTGACCCTCTCTCTGTTTGGAAAAATATACTCAGGCTTCAAGGCCAAGTTCAAGTCTCCTCTTTTTTGTAAAGCTTTCCCTGACCCCTCAGAGGCAACCAGACACTTTCCCACCTCTGCAACCCCCTCTCCAGCTCTTCATATACACCATGGGGCTGTCTGTCTCTCCCACTAGACTAGGAGTTCTCTGAGGGCGGTAGCCATGTCTCGTTTTGCCTTGTAATCCAAACCTGTGAATGAACAGAAAGTGGGCTTGGGGATGGGCTGGTACAACAGGGCAAAGGGGAAGTGGAATTGTTTACCCCAAGCCTGACCATGGGTCCACCTGAGCCACCTTTAACTGCTCTCTCCCCTTAAGCACTGTCTTCAGATGAGGATTCGAGCAAGAGCTTGGGAAGATAAGGAAAAAGATGGAGAACCAAGGCAAGGGACAGGCAGAGGGAGCAGTATGGAGCAGAGGGGAGAGGCTGAGAGGATGAGAGGAGAGCAGGGAGCAAAGGTCTGCGTCAGCAGCTTACATACATAAGGGATTCAAATAACCTGGAATGGAATAAGAAAAGATTTGGGATTCTGGAAATGAAAAGCAGCTGCTTAGGCAGGTCAGCTGAATGTACAATTAATTAATAGGCATTAGTGCCCTTCAATGCCAAGCTGTGCATGGTACCATGTCCTGCTGGGATCAAATGCCAGCTACCCAGGATGCCCATTCAGTAAAGAGCAGAAAACAGCATTGGCATGAAAGAGCTGGAAAATTCCTCAGAGAGCTCTTCGTAAAGGCACGGGGACCACTGGAACCCCATAGTTGCCCTACGCGACTGGCCAGGCTCTTGCCAAAGAAAAGTGGGCATGAGAAGAAAACCAACAGGTAGTGAGCAGCTAGTACCCCAGAAGCTATGCCACATACATTTTATACACGTGAGCTCATTCGATCCTTAATGCAACCCTATGAAGTAGGCATTGTCCCTATTTTACAGATTAGGAAACTGAGGTCCTTGGAGGGTTAAGAATCTTACCCAAGGGCACACAGCTTGAAACTGTTGGATCCAGGATTCCAGTGCAGGTCGACCCCTCCTTGGTTGGCAGCAATTTGCTCCCCGGTCTTGCTGACTTTGGCTGTGGGGCTGATCTCTTTGGATTGATTTCTTTGAACATAAACAAAATACCATCAGTTTTTCCTGGCTCTGAAATGAGCCCTCAGAATCATGTGCTGTTCTCCACTTTCCAGCTGGGTGCCTTTGCTGGGGGTTCACGAATATGAAGCAACAGGCGTTATCCTGAGAGTTAACAGTGTGCACGAAAAAATGCCGGGGTGCTTTTGTTCCCAGGAGATATTTCAGGCTGGAGCTTTCAGCCCGTGGGGCCAAGCTTTCTATTTTTCCCTCCTTTCCGATGATCTGTCTATGGTTGATGGTTGCCTGCTTTCCCGGCAAATTTTAAAATCCTTATTAAAGTCATGGTACCTGAGATGTTGCCCACACTGTGTTCTGACTGCCCCTGGGACCCATCTCTCTCTGCTTAGTGGTTGATGGATGTGATCTGTCTGCTGCCAGCCTGTGAGTGATGATGAGCAGAGGACAGGAGGTATGGACAGGGCAGGTGTGGACAGTGTTTCCCAGAATTCTGATGTGACATGGTTAGGCCAGCTCATGGAGGAGCCCATGGAGATAGAGTGGCTGGAGCCAATCGGGACAAAATGGCGCCTAACACGACCCTTATAGAGTTCTGGCTTTAGAGTGGGGTTGCTTGGCTAGAAAGTCCGTGATGATAGTTTTCTGGAGTTGTTCTGGAGTCAGGTACAGTCTGGGGAAACTTTGAGGGTTGGCCTTTGGCCTAGAATTGTGCGTCCCACACAAGTAGTAGGGTATTGGGATTGTCATGCTGAAATCTTACTGAATAACAGAATTTTTAGTGATATACAATGACAAGCAGGGTAGTAAGTCTCTGGTCTTGGGTTTGGGCTTTTTCTCTGGTCATTTTAGTTAACAGGATTCTTCAGCACCCCCTTTAAAACCTATTTGGAATCCGACCACTTCTCACCATCTCCATTGCTACCACTCTAATTTAAGCCACCATCCTCTCTTGCCTGTCACCAGTCTCCTAAAGCGATGCTGTTAAAACATAGTTTGAGTATGTCAGTCTTTTGTTCAGCATCCTCCAATTGCTCCCCATCTCACTCATGTTAAAAGCCAAAGTCTTTCCGGTAGCCTGCAAAGCCCTCATAGTCTGGCCTCCCTTACCTCTTGACATTATCTCCTACCAATCCCTCCGTCACCTCTGCCATTCCAGCCACACTAGTCTGATCATTCTTTAAGCTTTCCAAGCACATTTGTGCTTTGTCCTTCTTTTCCTTCTGCCTGGAATGTTTTCCCCCAGTGTATCTGTCAGGCCCCTGGGAGAGAGTGGTTATGGGAACTGGGGAAGGGTTGCTGTATGGTGAGGGCCACCTGACAGGAGCTATGCTCTGTGGTAGAGGGATGCAGCCAACCCCTGATGAAAAATCTCACTTTCTTTTTCCTTCTCATTTCCTTACAGGTGCCTCCCATTGGTCAAACCTAACCCAAAGCCAGAGGACAAGGGAACCT
Organism: Equus quagga; assembly: GCF_021613505.1. Lineage (NCBI taxonomy): Eukaryota > Metazoa > Chordata > Mammalia > Perissodactyla > Equidae > Equus > Equus quagga. The sequence continues at coordinate 68,214,152 of NC_060276.1, read as the reverse complement.
GTTGATGCAGTCCATACAGGTCAGCCTGCCAGGGCACAAAGCTGGGTGGAGAAGGGTGGACAAGGTCTGGAGGGGCAAATGGAAAATATCCAGAACCACTGGATAGCTTTGTAGCTGGCTCCCTCGCTTCCTTCAGATCTCCACCGAAATGTTCCCTTCTCAGTGAGGCCTTCTCTGACCACCATTTCCAAAATTTCAACCCCCTGCACCCAAAACTTTATATCCTCCTTCCATGCTGTGTTTTTTATAGCACTGAATACCATCTAACATATAATTTGTTTACTTGTCTTGCCTATTGTCTGCTTGCCCACCAGAATGGGTGCTCCACGAGGGAAGAGATTTTGTTTTATTCACTGCTATTATCAGAGCCTAGAATAGTGCCTGGCACATAGTAAGTGCTCAGTAAATATATAGTGAATGAATGAATGCACTCTCAGGGGCCTCCAAGAGTAAGTCGGCTCTCAACCAGGCACAGCTGCGTGTAGGTATCTGATCGTTAATCATACCTGCCGCTCTCAGTTTCCTCCAAAGAGGCTCAATTGCTGTCATGTTTCAGGTCAAGAGGGTGAGGAGACCTTTGCTGCCCCCAGAGTTAAAACTTGCATCACAGTTTGTTGACTTGACCCTTATGGAAACTGTTGTCGCATTGATTAGTGTGGGCTGAGCTTCCTGTGTGTTTTGTAAGTTGTCGGCAGCAGTGGGTAGATTCATAGTCATAGGGACATTGGCCCGTCCAGGTGGTGCTTCCATACCTCAGAGGTAATCAGCTAGTGAGGCTGTTTCCAGATTAGGTAGGCTCAGGAGCCACTTCCTTGAGGCTCAAGGGCAGTGGGCGTGAGCTGGGTCCCCTGGCCACATGGATGGTGAAACAGGGATAGGTCAGATCAGGACAAGCAAAAAAAAGGTTTGAATTCCTAGAACACTGCAGCTGTGTCCAGGATAATGTTTTTACTATATGAGTACCATATAAGATATTCTCATTGTGAAAAAAATCAAACAATCCAGCCACAGTGAAAATCCTCTTCCCTCCCCAGCTCTGCTCTCCAGAGGTAACCGCTGTTACCAGCGTAGAGTGCCTTCTTCCAAATCTTTTCCTGTGTATACAAAGTCTGCTTGTGGGTGGGTTTTTAAAAATAAATGGTATTTCACCATATAGACCGGTCTGTAACTTGCTTTTTTCACTGAACAATATATCTTGGAAACTTTGCCATGTTAGGACATGTGGCCCTAGCTCATCCTTTTTTAATTTAGCTTTTTATTTTGAAATAATTATAGATTTACGTGTAATTTGAAAAATAATACAGAGAGATCCCATATACCCTTCACCCAGCTTCCCTCAATGCTGACCTCTCACAAACCCTAGTACACTATCACAAGCAGGATAGTGACATTGAGAGAGTCAAGATACAGAAAAGCTCCATCACCACAAGGATCCTTCAAGTTGCCGTTTCATAACGACACCCACTTTCCTCCCACCCCTACCCCCTCCTTAACCTCTGGCAACTAATAATCTGTTCTCCATTCTAAATTTAGGTCGTTTCAATAATGTTTTGTAAATAGAATCATACAGTATATAACATTTAGGAACTGTGTGTTTACTTCAGCCAGCATAATTGTCTGGAGATTCATCCATGCTGTTGCCTGGATCAACAGTCTGTGCCTTTTTATTGCTGAGTAGTGCGTGTTCCATGGCTTGGATGTACCACAGATAGTTTATCCATTCACCCGTTGATGACATCTGGATTGTTTGGTTTTGGCTGTTATAAATAGAGCTGCTATGAACAATCATGTAACAGGTTTTTATGTGGACCGAAGTTTTCATTTCTCTGGAATAAAAGTCCAAGTGTGCAACTGCTGGGTCATATGGTAGCAGCAAGTTTAGCTTTAAAAGTAACTTGCCAAACTGTTTTCCAGAATGGCCATACCATTTTACCTTCCCACCAGCAGTGTGTGAGGGATCCAGTTTCTTGGCATCTCTACCAACATTTGATGTGGTCACTATTTTTTTTTTTATTTTAGCCATTCTGATAGGTGTGTAGTGGTATCTTATTGTGGTTTTAATTCGCATTAAAATGGCAAGTGACTGAACATCTCATGTGCTTATTTGCCATTCATGTATCCTTTTCAGTGAATTGTCTGTTCATGTCATGTTTTGATTGTCAAGTGTAAGATCTAGCTTATATGCCTAGCTCTAGATTCCAAACATTTGCCTTTTTCTAAAAATTTTATAGTTTTACATTTTACATTTAAATTTGCAATGCATTTTTTCCAGCTTTATTGCGATATCATTGACATATAATGTTGTATAAGTTTAAGGTGTACAACGTGATGATTTGATGCACGTATATATTGCAAAATGATCACCACAAGAAAGTTAGCTTGTGATGCATTTTCAGTCGATTTTTGTATAAAGTATGAGACAGGTCGTATTAGTTTCCTGAGACTGCCATAACAAATTGCCATAAACTTAGTAGCTTAAAACAAGAGAAATTCATTCTTTCATGGTCCCGGAGGCCAGATGTCTGAAATCAAGATGTCAGCAGGGCCATGTTCCTTCTGGAGGCTCTAGGTAAGGATCTTTCCTTGCCTCTTCCAGCTTCTGGTGGCTGTCAGTAGTCCTGCGCTTCCTTATCTTGTGGCCACATCACTACGATATCTGCCTCCGTCTTCCCATCACCTTCTCCTCTGTGTGTATGTTCTCCTCTGTGTGTCTGTCTCATAAGGATATTTGTCATTGGATTTAGGGCCCACTTGAATAATCCAAAATAATCTCCTCATCTCAAGATCCTTGACTTAATCACATCTGCAAAGACCTATTTTCTAGATAAGGCCATGGACATATCTTTTGGGGGCTACCATTCAACCCACTACACAGGTCAAGGTTCATTTTTGCCTATGTCCAGCTGCTTCAGCACCATTTGAAAAGGCTGTCTTTCTTCCATTGAATTGCTTTTGCACCTTTGTTGAAAATCAGTTGGGCTTATTTGTGTGGGTCTATTTCTGGGTTCTCTACTCTGCTCCATTGATTTATGTGTCTATCTCTCCACCAGCACCATACAGTCTTGATTATTGTAGCTACATAATAAGTTTTGAAATTGGGTAGAGTGATTCCTCCCACTTTATTCTTCTTTTTCAAAATTGTTTTGGCTATTCTATTTCATTTGTCTTTCCATATATATTTTAGAATAACCTTGTCTATGTCTGAAATATCCTCCTAGAATTTTGATAGGAATTGCACTAAACCTGTATATGAATTTGGGAAGAATTGACATCTTTACTATTTTGAGTCTCTAATCCATGAACACGGTATATTTCTCAATTTATTTAGGTCTTCTTTGAATTCTTTCATCAGCATTTTGTAGTTTTAAGCATACAAGTCCTATACATGTCTTCTTATATTTACACTTAAGTATTTCATTTTGAGTAAATGGTATTATATTTTTAATTTGGCATCCACTTGTTCATCGCCAGTATATAGAAATACAATTTATTTGTGTATGCTTATTTTATATTCTGCAACCTTGCTGAACTCATTTATTAGCTCTAGAAATTGTTTTGTACTCCTTGGGACATAGCACCATTATGTCGTCTCCAAATAGGGACAGTTTTATTTCTTCATTTTCAATTTGTATGCCTTTCATTTCCCTCTCTTGCCTGATCGTACTGGCTAGAACTTCCAGCCTTATGTTGAATTAGAGTTGTGAGGGCAGACATCCTTGCCTTGTTCCCAGGCTGAGAAGGAAAGTATTCAGTACTTCACCATTAAGTTTAGTGTTACCTAAAAGTTTTTTGTAGATGCTCTTTTTAAAGTTGAGGAAATTCCTTTCTTCTCCTATTTCTGAGAGGGTTTTTTTTTAAGTCATAATGGGTGTTGGATTTTGTTAAGAGCTTTTTCTGCTCTTGATCTTGATTGATATGATCATGTGATTGTTCTTCTTTAGTCTGTTAATATGGTAGATTACATTGATTTATTTTCAGATATTGAAACTGTCTTCCATCCCTGGAATAGACCCCACTTAATAATGGTGTATAATTCTTCTTACATATTACTGAATTCTATTTGCTAATGTTGTGTTGAGGAGTTTTGCTTCTATATTCATGAGGGATATTGGTCTGTAGTTTTCTTTTTTGTGTGTGACTGTCATCTGATTTGGCATCAAGATAAGACTAGCTTCATAAAACAAGTTGGGAAGCATTTTCTCTTTTATTTTCTGGAAGAGATTGTGTAGAATTGGTGTTAATTCTTTAAATATTTGGCATAATTCTCCAGTGAAATCATGGTACTTGGAGATTTCTTTTTTGGGAGTTTTAAAATTATGAATTCAATTTTATTAATAGTTATAGAGCTATTCAAGTCATCTGTTTCCTATTGAGTGAGTTTTGGGAGTTTGTGTTTTTCAAGGAATTGTCTAGTTCCATCAAAATTCTCAAAGTGTGTAGAGTTGTTCTTAGTGTTCCTTGATTATCCTTTTGATGTCTGAAGGGTCTGTAGTGATATTCATTTCATTCCTGATATTAGTAACTTGTTTTCTCATTTTTTTCTTTGTAAGTCTTACTAGAGTTTGTCAATTTTACTGATCTTCTCAAAGAACCAGCTCTTTGTTTCATTGATTTTCTGTTTTCCTGTTTTCAATTTAATTGATTTCTGCTCTTATTTTATTTTCCTTTCTCCTGTTTGTTTTGGCTTTATTTTGCTCTTCTTTTTCTAGTTTCTTAAGGTAGGAATTTAGGTTATTGATTTGAGACCTTTTCTCTTTTCTATTATAAGCATTTGATACTATAAGTTTCCCTTTAAACACTGCTTTGGTTGCATCCCACAAATTTTGCTATGTTGTATTTTCATTTTCACCCAGTTCAATGTATTTTTTAAATTTCTTTTGAGATTGCATCTTTGACCCATGGATTATTTAGAAGTGTGCCATTTAGTTTTCAAGTGTTTAGATATTTTCCTGTTATCTTTCTGTTATTATTGGTTTCTAGTTTGATTCCATTGTGGTCATGGAATACATTCCATTTCATTTCTATTGTTTTTTAATTTGTTGGGGTTTGTTTTATGGCACAGGATATGGCCTAACATAGTCTGTGTTCCATGGGCACTTGAAAAGAATGTGTATTCTTCTGTTGTTGGAGTGTTCTATAAATGTCAAATTAGATCCTGTTGGTTAAGGGTGTTGTTGAGTTCTTCTGTGTCCTTGCTGATTTTCTCTCTAGTAGGTCTATCCCAGCTCCTCACTCAGCCCTCTCTGACATCACTCCAGTAGCGAGGTTTAGGGCACCTGGTTTCAGCTTAGCAAGGGCAGAAGTCTACGTTTTCAACCCTTCCTTTGCAGGTAGGGTTGGGGATGGGACCACATTTTTTTTTTCCTGTGGTGTTTGGCTGGAGTAGAGCAATTATTGTCTAAAATTTTCTGTCTTGCTAGTCTACCTCCTTTTCTGGTCCTTTGGTTAGAGAGATAGGCTTTTGTTTTTCGTTTTTGTTTTTGTCTGCACCCACTGGTGTTTCTAGGTTGCAGCCTTTTTGAGCTTCAACTCTGGGATATATGAGGCAAAACAGGATTCCAGGGAACTTACCATGTCACTCCTCGAGTCCTGAGGTCTCTTGCTGACGTGCCTTCTTCTCTCCACCTTTCAGAGTCTTTTTGTGCTTGTTTTATTTATAATGTTCAGGGTTTTTAGTTATACTTAGTTTTTGGTTTTACTTAGTGATAAGAATAGGGAAAAGTATATTTATTCCATCTTCCCAGAAGCAGAAGTCCTAACTTATTCTTTTAAAATGTTACATTATTAGTATGACTTTTATCAGAGTTTAACTATTTACCTATTGGATGAACTGAGGTTGTTTCTAAATTTTGATGACCGATATTTCAATAAGCATCCATTCAATAAACATTTGTCTACATGTGCAAGACTTTCTTCAGGATAAACAATAAGAAGTGGAGTTGCTAGGTAATAGGGGATGTGCACTTTACATAATAATATACGTTGCCAAATTCCTACCCATATTGGCTCTACTCCACCCAGCAGTGTATGAGAATAGCAGTTTTGCTTACCTACATACCAACACTTGATACACTAAAACTTTTCATTACCAATGTGATGGATGAAAGATGGTATCTGATGGTTGTTTTCATTTGCCTTTCTGTGATTACTAGAGGTTGAGAATTTTTTCAGATGTCTACTGGCTATTTGTAACTCTCCTTTTGAATCAACTGACCATATACTTTGCCATATTTCTTTTGAGTTGTTCACCTTTTTTATTGATTTACAGAAATTCTCTCTATATATATCAATTTTTTCTCTAACACACATATTGCTAGTAATATATTTCCCCCAGTTTATCATTTGTCTTTTAACTTTATTGATGGTGTCTTCTGTCTAAGAAATTTTTTTGATGTAGATTTATATTTATCAATCATTCCTTCATGGCTTTTGTGTTGTGTATGTGTGTTATTTAGAAAGAATTCCTTTACGCCAAAGTCACAAATATATATATATATCTGCATATTTCTCATTGTGGTTATAGGTATGTTTTATTTTTTATATTTAGTTGTTTGAGCTATCTGGAATGTGTGCGTGTGTGTGTGTGGTATGAGGTAAGGATATAAGTTAGTTTTTTCCAAATGGAAAGCCAATTTTTCCAACACTATTGAATAATCCATCCTTTCACCACTGGCTTGTAAATGCCACTTATGTTATTTATTTAATATCTTTACAGAAGTTGGTTTGGGGGCTTTCTGTTCTCTCTCACTCATTTACTTGTCTATTTCTATGCCAGTACTACACCCTATTAATTACTATAGATTTGATACCTTGTATAATAAATCATCCTTCATTGTCCTTTTTCCCCCAAAATTGTTTTAGCTCTTCTTGTACATATTCTGTTTCATTTGGGTGTTTGAATCAGTGTGTCAGGTTCTATGAAAAAATTCCTGTAGAAATTTGATTGGGATGACAATGAGTTTATAGATTAAGTTAGGGAGAATTGACATCTTTTTTCCTTTTCTCCACACAACTTTTCCTCCTTCATAAAGAACACTGGGGCCCACATGAAAGATGTTTAGGAGCTAAAGAACCCACACAAGCCCCCCCTCCACACACACGCACATGTGTGTTTCTGCGTATTTGTGAAAGCCTACACTTCAGGCTCCCAGGATAGATATTTATTAGAAACGTGGGCTCTGAGCACTAGGTCTGTTGTTCAGTGGCACTCCCAAAGTGGCGGCAACACCTCTTCCTTGTCAGGAAAAAAACAAAAAACTCCCCAAACTCTGGCTTGATGACATACTTTGTTGGACTTCAAGGAAGGGAGGAGTGGATGAAGTAGACAAGGCAGCCCATGGTAACATTAGGAGACAGCAGGGTCATGATTTTCTATGCAGGAGAGCCTAGGATGACAGCAAGTATGAATGGTGAAGGATGGGAAGTACCAGGAGTTAGGAGTGGCCCCCTATTCCATGCTGGTGTCTATGGGGTGGAATCTTGAGGAACTATGGAACCACCCATTCTCAGCAGGGTGCTCTCATTCATTGTGTCCATCTACATAGGGTATTTAGGGGAAGATGGGCTCAGTTAGTAGCTGGGCCTATAGGGCCTGATGTGCTGGATAGACTACAGAGTGGGTTTGGAGATGGATCTGGCTACCTATGGGTCCACTGCCAACATAACACTCCTCAGTTCTGTGGAGTTTCTGTCTTGGTGGGGTGTTGATGCCTAGATAATTTACTCTTGTATAAAAATGGCCCATTCTATTGCAATAAAGCCATGCTTCTGCCTAGTGGTGTGTTCATTCAGTGTTACTAGCTGGCAGCAGGTACTCACAGCCAGTTGCACAGGTCTTGATGCCTGGCCTCAGGGTCGGGCTGCCTCAGGGCTGCCAGAATGACTCAACCTACCCACTCAGGTGCTCCAGCAAACTATAGGCCCAGAAGGGTACTTAGTAGCATGAGGTAGTCTTGGAGTTTAGCTGGAGCCCTCCAAACTTTTCTCAAGGAGGAAGCAGGGGCTGTTTAGGGGTTCTTTGGCATGTGCAGATACTGCCTGGGCAAGCAGTTCTGCCCTCACCTATGTTCCATCCAGCTGACCAGATGGACACAGCCCCCAGACATCTATATTCTGCCCCTACAAGGTCATGGTCTCCAAGGCAGGAGTGAGACCTGAGCCACCAGCATCACTCCATGGATCTTAGCATCTATCAAGGCCAACAGAATATCACTCTAATAAAGAAGGCAAAATTGATTGTGGTAAATACCCTAGGAGAGGTAGGAAGTGCTATGTATTTTACTTATCCCACTTTTTGAAATCCGGTGTATCATTAATCTTTTCCTGCCCCAATGTCTCTTGGATCTGTACCTTTTTTTCCCAGTTTCATGACCTCTGATTTAGACCCTACTGAGCACCGCTGGACTACCTCAAGTGTCACTTCTCTGATCTATTTTCCTTTGGTGCATCTTCCTAACTAAAGCTCTGATCATGTCCTTTGCTCGGTGATAAAACATCTTTACAGAATCAAGCCCAACACCCACCTGACTTTCTTCTTAAATGTCGTTTATAGCTTTTCTTTTATTTCCAAAATAGTAAATGTTTACTATAGTGCTTGACTTTCAAGGTCCTATATGATGTGGTCCAACCTTCCCTTCCTGTGTATGTGAGGGGAGAGGAGGGCGGTTAGGAGGACATTGCAGCTTGATGCTTTGGAAAACACACCTTGAATTTTGGAGTCAGAGATAACTGGTTAATATAGTCCCTCTTCTGCTTCTTAGGTGCTTGACCCTGGCCCTCACTTCACCTTTCTCTCGCCCTCAGTTCCCCACTCTGTTAAGGCTGTGTAACAAAACGACCCTCATTTGAGGTTAGAGGTGAAGACTCATTGAGAGTGGAGGTGAGCTGGGCTTCCAGCGCCGGAAGCTTCCATAGGGCGAGGGTTCAGTCAAGACGACACACCGGCTGGCAGAGCAGGTGCTGCGGCGCCGCTGCCGTCGGGAGGCCGCCCGGGGCTGCTTTTCGTGCGTAGAGCAGCTCCGCGCGTCTGGGTGAGTCACCAGGCGCGTGCGGAGGCTGCAAGCCTGCGGGGGCGGCCGGTGCGGGCGCAGCCGGCGGGATGAGTCACGGTCCCTCAGCACCGCCGGAACAGGAGGCTCCTTGGAAGCGGCCGGGCCCCCGCTCGCGTTCCTCCCCCGCTCCGCACGGCGGCTGAGCCGGCCCTGCACACGACAGAGGGCGCTGCAGTGCAACCGCTCCAGCTGCCAAAGGCGGGAGCTGCCTCTGGCTCAGAGGGAAAGATCCGGGGGCCCAGGGCTGGGGGTGGGTGGGGAATGTCCCTGCAGTCCCAGTGGTGGTTTTGTTTCTAACAAAAACTCTTGTTTTTAACACAGAAATGAGACGTACCTCCAAATGATCAGTCCCTGTGCAGAGGGAGGGGCTGGCAGGACCCTGCTGGAGAGTGCCTCTTCTTGCTTGCCCCAGGCTTTTGAGCAGGGCTGTTGGAAGCTGACAACTTCCCCACTCTCCCCAGAGAGGGTCCCTGAGAGGGTGGGTCGGCCCTTTCCCAAACAGATCTGCCTCGGGGACCCAGCCCTTTATTTCTCCCCTCTGATGGAGGTTACAAAGATTTGGGCTGACTGCAATGGAGGGCTGGAGAAAGGGATCTAGCTATCGGGGGACCAGGGTTTCAGTAACAGCACCATCTCGAGGTTGCTGTGTGACCTTGGCCATTTCATTATTTATTCATTCAGAAAACATTCACTGTGTCCACAAGGCACTGACTGTGGGGGGAAGGGAGGAGGCCAAAGCTGTAAACCATTAACGTCGACCTTAAAACAGTTTATGCCTCACACAGGGCCCCACACATAGGTAATCCATAAATATTTGCTGAATGAATAAATGCTCTGATTTAATCACTGCACACTAGGGCAGGGATTTTGGGGCACTGATGTGTCTCCAGTGCTTAGAACTGTGCCTGACACACAGTAGGGGCTCAGTAAGTTGTCAAATGAATGATCAAGGAATGCATAGAATGTTTTGTGAACAGAGGAGAGCACCTAACCCACAAGAGTATGTGATGTTTGAACCAAGTCTGAGGAGGAGTGGGGATTAGGTAGGCACACAGCGCAGAGGGGCAGGCGATACGGGCAGAGAGAAGAGCCTGTGCCGAGGTTCAGAGCCCTCAGTGTCCTCCTCTAAGAAGAAAAGGCCAGGGTTAGCCCTGTGATCTCTCAGATTCTTCTAGTTCTCAGATTCTCTGATTCTGGAAATGAATCCAGTTACCCGGGTTAGGGCCGACAGTGCTAGGCAGCTTTGCAGTCCAAGATTCAGGGGCTGGCGATCTTAGGCGCCCCTTTTCCATCCCCTTGCTCTGTCTTTCACCTTGGAAAACTCCCTCAAATCCCCATACAATAAATTATCTACACCACACAAGTCAGCACTTACTTGTATGTTGCCATGATTTTTCTTTGTATTAATTTGGTTTTTGAAATAAAGCCTTTGTTAAATACAGATTTTAAAACTAATACAGATTGATTGTGGGAAAAACATAAAAGTGCAAAGAAGAAAATAAAAACTACCCATACTTTCCTTACCTGGTATAGTTCCTTGAGGATTTGTTAGCCCAACGAAATCATGAGCTGGGGGCAGTTCTCTCTTACCCTCCATTAGTTGTGTTTCTGATGAGAAAAGATGCTGGCTGGGAGCCTCACACTCTGATTCTTTAGCCAGCTGCAGACCATCATGCTAAGTCCTCAAAGAACACACTGCTCAGAGGATGTTTTATTCTGAGACAGGGCTCTGGGCCCAAACCACCATGTGGCCTCTTCACCCTGCTGGAGTTGAGCTACAGTTAGGCTAGATTATGTGGGGGCCACCAGGACTCCTTTGATCCAGACCAGAGACAGCGCTGAACAGCTTTCTAGGGTCCTGGGGAGGGGCTGCTTGGGAACTTACTTCTCTACCTGCCTGAAGGGCACCCCACAGATAAACCCATCCCCTAGCTTACTCAGTTTCCATTAGTCCCTCCCGTTAAACGCTCCATCCCCAGCACAGTGGCCCCTTTTTGTGTCCTAGTTCCTTGATATTCAATGTGTGATGCATGGGCCAGCAGCATAGACAAACAAGATCCTAGATGATACTGTGTATGTTAAAGTTTTAGATGCAAAGTGCAAGTTCTGTTTTAGAAGGTCTGGGGTGAAACCTGAAATTCTTCATTTTCTAACAAGCTCCCGAGTAATAGTGATACAGCCGGTCCATGGACCACGCTTTGAGTAGCAAAGATCCAGAAGCCTCTTATGTCCTTTCTTGTCCTCCCTGAAGGTGAAGGGGCAGGAGAGGCCTCAAGTGTTCCCTAGAGGTTAGAATGTGTAGACAGATGCGCGCGCGCGCACACACACACACACACACAGAGTTGAGGGCTATTGTCCTAGGTGTTGAGTAAATAAATGTTTGGTGAGTGAATACATGAAGTAGAGGAGTGAGAAGATTTAAGGCTCCCACCCCTCCAATGATTGCCCATTTCAGTGGCGATATCATCAGCTTCTCAGTCACCAGATGGAAGTGCTTCCTTAACCATTTTGGCCCTCGCTCTGTCTTTCCTTTCCCACTGCTTGTGTTCTCTTTCAGGTACTTCTCATCTACCCCCTGCCTTCCTGTCTCTCGTCCCTTTCCCCTCCGGTTTACTGACAGGGCTCTGCAGCTACACACCAGGCCTTGAAGAAATTTTTCCAGAATCTTTCTTCTCCACTCTGAACCTGCTTTTACTACCTTGGTGTCTCTAGTTCCTGGAAACCACATCTGGTTTTCCTAACTCCCCCCAACCCTATTATAGCCTGACACTTAGCTTGATGCCCCCTTTGACCCAAGATGCTGCCTCCATGACCTGTCCTGCCACGCCCTTGCACTCAACTGCTTTGGCCTTCTAGCCTGCTTACAGTGCCCCGGGCCCCTGCTCTGCCTGCAGGGAAAGTCAACCATGGCTACCTGATTCTCTATTTACATATTTCTATGACTTTCTAGATCTTGTCTTCATAAGTAAGCTCTAAGCTCCTGAAGGGCAAGACCATCTATGTCTTATTCCTCTCTTTATCCTTTGCAACACCAGCATCTTCTGCCATTCATTCATTCATTCATTCCTGAAAGACTGAATGTCCATTCTATGCCAGGACTACTACCAGGTGCTGGGGCAGCAGAGAGGAGGCAGACACAGTCTAGTATATTCTAGGAGATTCAAGGCAACAGGGAAATCCAATAACATGAGATTGGCAAACTGATTGTGGGCCCAGGCCAGTAGAAATACTTGTGAAAATGGCTGGTGAACAGGTAGGGCCTGCCCATGCCTAGAACAGACAAGGAGGAAATTCCGGCTGGCAGATACTGGAGGCCTACCTTAGGGGCCTTGGGGAGAAGTGGGAGAAGGACATAGAGTATTCTCTGCTTTTTCCAAAATGAGCGCATGGAAAGGGAAGTAGCAATTATGGTCCTGACAAAAACAATATTTCCAGTCGTTACCTGAAACAATAGGATTTGGGGGTATAATTCTGAGAGGTGAGTGATGTAATGGGAATAACAGTAAATGAAACTTCTTTCTAGAACTCAGATTCCACAACCCTTTGACCTGGGTTTTGGTGCCAGCTCTCCCTCTTGCTTTCTGTCAGACCTTGGCCGGCTCCATTCCCCTAGCTTGGCCTCAGTTTCTTTCTCTCTGACATGGCAGGATGTGGAGTGGGGTGGTGTGTGAGGAGCTTGGGCTCATAAGCTTCCTCCTAGCTCTTGACATGCTTGGCATGCAGCAGGGACAGAGGCACGGATCAGGAAGGTTCAAGCAGGAGAGCAGACTAGAGTCAGGGAGGCGGTGAGGAGTGGAGGGCGGGAGGGCCTGACCCCAGGCAGGTGTGGGGGCCTGGAGAGGGGCCGATGGATTGGTGACATATTTAAGAGGAAATGGAACTGACAGAAACTGTCACCTGACCAGATGGTGGGCAGGAAGGAGAGGTCAAAGAAGATGGAGATTTTGCTCCAACCCAGGAGGACTGATTGAGTGAAATCTTGGATCCTCGGCCCAGCGCTGCCAGCAAACTGCCATGTGGCCTCAGGCAAGTCCTTGCCTCTTTCTGGGTCTCAGTTGTCACATCTGCACAGTGAAGGGATGGCTTTGATCCTCCCAAACCCCCTCCCTGACCCATGACAACGGCAATAAGTTAGGGAGTGCTTCAGGTTTCCAAATTACCCTTTAGCTTGTTAGAAGTTTGTAGGTGCATTCCAGACTCTTAAATGGGAAGCCCGGGGCCATGGCAGGGTCTGTAACTGCATAACTGCAGTGCCTTGGGCAGCTGGGGTGGAGCAGGGGAGTGGATGATGAGGTCACGGCTGGGGCTACAGAGAGAGGCCTTGGGGACTCTGTCGAGGGGAAGCCCAAGGGCAGGCAGTCCCTAAAAAGGAGCTTCCTTCTTGGCCTCAGAAGACCTGGCCTTGGCAATGTTTTAAAGAAGACGTTTAAAGATCCCAGGTCCCAAAAGAATACAAATGCCATGGCATTACGCGTGGTGTTGGGGGTAGAGGAACTTAGCTGGAGGTGGGCTTTGGATAAATGAACTCTGCGCTCTGATCTATGGAAGCCCATTTGTAGATGACAATAAGAGCTAACACTTAAAGAGCATCTGCTGCGTCCTAGGCCAGGCTTTAAGCACTTTTACGTGTGCTCATTAATTCCTTGCAACCTCACAGCAGCCCCCATTTTACAGATGAGGAAACAGGCACAGAGGGGCTAAGTAGGTTGGCCCAGGTCACACAGCTAATGAACAGAGGAGCAGGCAGACCTGTCTCCAGAGCAATAAACCACAGTGCTATTAGCAGCTTCTGTGACTGTCACCAGTAGAATTACAGCTCTTTTCATATCATATTACAGTTGTTGCAGGTATCTCAAAAAAAATCATTTATGCTCATCACTACCTCAAAATTATGGTAGTCATTAGACCCACTGCTAGATCTTGTTAGAGTGAATGTGTTAATCAAGAAGCACATATGCCTAGATTGTAAATTGCATTTCGGTATACAGTAGTCAGGTTCCTTTGTAATTCTAGGTAATTTATTTAATGCATTTAAAAGCATTTTTTTCTGAGAAAGGGACCATTGGCAGCACCAGACTGCCAGAGGGTCCGAGGCATGCCCTTGAAGACTCTTCTGATAGGGGTCGGCTGGAGCCTTGGGAAGCGTGTGCACTGAGCACCTCTCTGTGCCAGGCCTTTGCCATGACTCCGGAAGCTAGGCGTGAATATCCCACTTGACACACCAGGAGACCAGGGAGACTTGTTTACAGCCACTGTCAAGTAAGTGGCCGAGCTCAGAGATGCATCCAGGTCTGTCTGACCAGAGACCATTTTGTAACCGTGGCAGCTGTCTGTCTTCTCTGGAAGATGAGTGCCAGCCCTCAAATGCAGTTCCCTCAAATACAAATGACCCCCTTAGGACAAAGCACACTTTAACGCACACTAGGTGACACCACTTTGTCAGCTCCAGCACATCTCCAGACCTGGAATATGGGATGAGGGCCCTTCCAAGAAGGAGGGGAGCATCTGAGAGCAGTACCAGGTTTGACGATTGGCAGCCAGGGCATGTGGCATAATGGCTGACAGCCGCATGCCGGAGTTGAAATCCCAGCTCTGCCCTTGTGTACTCTTGGACTGATTGCCTAACCTCTTGATGCCTCAGTTTCCTCAACTGTAAAATGAGGGTGATGATAGTACCTCCTAAGGTGGTTGTGAGGACTCTGAGGTAACACAGAAAGCCCTTGGCACTGTGTCTGGTACTATGGTGTGAGCCGTTGCCATTATTTTCTCCTAAGAGAGCGATGCGTGGAGGGAGCCCAAGACTTCTGGAAGAACTTTGGGACATGCTGACCCTCTGTATTTCCTCATACCTGGTATCTGGTCACCTTTGCTCTGATTCCCTGATGTAATAAGCATGGGAACTCTCAAATCCGTAGTTTGCGCCTCTGACTGCACATGAGAATCACCTGCGGACCTTTTACAATGACAGCACCCAGGCTGAACCCACCCCAGACTAATGGAAGGTGGGGCTTGAATAGGAGCATTTTTTCCAAAGTTCCTCAGGAGATTCTAATGTGGAGACAGCTGAGAACCATGGCGCAAAAGGAAATGGGGCTGTGTGCTGCTATTTGGAGACAATGAGGAAGGAGGGGGAAACTTGGAGACCGCGCCCTGCTCTGCAGACAGGATGAAAAGGAACAGAAGCCCAAGCGTGGAGAGGAGGCCGGCGGCTATAGGGGAGACGAGCAGCTGGAGCCTGCAGTGAGAAAGAGCTACAGAGGGGCCACCAGGGCCAGAGCTTGGCCCCAGCTCCTACCCGGCTGATGGCCTGGGTGGCTTTTCCGCAGGAGGAAATGGGAAATATGAGGGCGAGGGGAAGATGGGGATGTGCTCACAGCCTCTTTCTGTGCCCTTGAATGGCAGGTCCTGAAGAGTTGTTAACACCTTGTAAGGAACACTGGAGACAGTCTGTTCCTCCTCCTCCCTTGGCACACACACAAAATGGCTCCCCATCTACCCACTCACAGGCTCACACCTGGATTCCACCCCTAACCAACCCAAAGGAAAGTCCCAGCTCTGATCCATGTAAATATCTGGCAGCTGGAGCAGGACAGCATGCTGGGTGTCAGACACCAGGGCCCCAAGGGTGCTGCCTTCTGCTGTAACAGGAGACTGCAGCAAGCTGCGAGCTCAGCAGGGCTGTGATTATTGCCTTTTCGTGTGTCAAGAAAGGAAACTGTGGCCAAGAGGAGGAAAACGACTTGTTCATGGCGACACAGGAAGTAATGATAGACATGGGACTCCTGGTCCAGTGCTCCTTTTCCCATACCCGCCTGCAGACTTCAGCTTTGGCCCCTAATCTACCAGTCCCGGGAAACTGACCTACTTCCTGCCATGGCCCTGTGGCTCTAACAGGGTCTCTTGAGTCACCCTGCAGAGGTTTGGAGTTGGCTGCTCTGAGAGAATCTCAAATAAACCTCCAGCTTTGAGTCTGGATCAAGAGTGAAGGTGTGGGGCATTTTGGGTTTTGTGCTTGTGTTGCCTTCCCCCCCGTCTTTTGTTCTGGGACATATTTCGGCCAGGTGAAATTTTCCTCCCCACAAAGTGGAGACTATGTCTTTAAGAAAGGACGAGTCAGAGCCACGGGGATCAGTTTCAAGCAGCCCTCAGAAGGCAAATCTGGATTGAGTTTAGGAAGAAAAAAGAAGGGGTTAGCTTTGGTCCTGCCTCCTTTCCTTTCTCTCCTTTGCTCGTCCCTCCTCCGGCCTTAGTCTGGAAATTCGGTTAACTTGGCCAGGAGGTTACAGAGCCCAGGGCTTTCCCCAGCAGCCTTGTCTCTCACCTTGTCCCTCCTCCAGCTCCCAAGCACACGATCTGGAGGACTGCTGGGCAAGTTGCTGGAATGACTAGGTACGTAGTCTGAACATTTTAACCTTTGCCCTGTCAGTGAGGTCTGGGGAGTGTCCAACACGGACCTGGTGGGAGGTGGGAGAGAGACCCCCAGTACCACCAAGAACCTTGGTAACTGAGGCAGAAAGAAGATGGGTGGGCTTGGCCATACTCGTCTCAATGACTCCACCAGGGGCTCTGTGTTCGGGAGTCTGTAGGCTCAGAGAGAGCCTGGTCCATGCAGCCCGGCCCACCACCGCCCTTGTGGGTTGCCAGCCAACCCCTGATGGGTGGGAGTTTGGGAGTGTGGAGTCTTGAGTTTGTTGCTGCTGCTGCTGCTGCTGCTGGAAGAATTGAGGCCGGGGTGTGCTAGGAACCCCATGAGAAAGGCAGATGGGAACATGTCCAGCCTCAGCCCTCTGTCTGTCTGTCCATGACACACTGGTGGCATGTAACCTCTTGGATGAGGTGAATGGGATTCAGTCTGCTCGAGTTGCATGTGCAGAGGGCCAGGAGCCACACAAGGTCTTCTTGGGCTTATTTTCAACTTTATGAGATGACTACAAGCAAGGCTTTTAGTTTTTAAGGACTTCATTTTACACCTCAGAGAAAGAGACTTAATGCTACTTAGCTGAAAGGGGGAAGCACAAAGAAAGAGGTAAAGAAAGCAACGTGGGCCGGTGATAGAGATTCACGGAGAGCCTAAGATTTCTGTGAGCTCAAGAATGTCTTTCCCCTATATTTTAGGATTCATCCATGCATTTATTTATCTATTTATTCAACAAACATATGTTAAATGCCTATTGGCGCCCATTGCTCGTGTGGGGGAACCAGCAACCCAATATGGCAGCTGATCCTCCCACCTGGCCTCCTTCTCTAGGTCTCTACTCCCCCTTTCCCTCACCCCCTCCCAGCCCTTTTGAGAGGGGAAGAGGCACCAGCTTCTAGTGCACTTAGGTGACCTGATGAGGGCATGATAAGTGCTGACGTTGTTGGCACTAGAGTGGGTACGTCTCACCTGACAGCAGTCCCTCTTGAAAGAGACTTGGGCCTGAGCCCCAAACATGATCTCAACCGCTGGGAAGGACTTTGAAGGTCAGGAACCAGCAGGGATGCAGAAGTTCAACCTAACCCCTCCCAGACAGAAGGGGCAGGCCGGGCCTTCTTTGGACATTAAGGGTAGAGCTGGGCCCCTAGTCAGGCCTTTAGCATTATATGTGGGCCAAGCATTGGTTGGATTTGCCAAGAGCATCTGAGGACTTGGTTCTCTGTGACTTAAGCAAGTTGTCATAAATTAGGCAGGAGGTGTGCTTGGATCTCAGCCACCTAGGCTGTTGAGGAAGGGGTGGAGTTGGGAATGCTGGTTCTTGGGTGGTCTTTTGGGTGTGGAAGGCTTAGCATGGCCCAGACAGGCTTGTGTGTTTGTGTGTGTGTGTGTGTAATATAGGAAGGAGTCCCTAGGAGAAAAAGCCTGGCAAAAACCAGACAGGAAGTGTAACCCTATCCAAGTAGGCTTGGGATTTAGGACTGGACTCATAAGTGGCAGGTTGCACAAGGGCCCAGTGACTACAGTGAAGGAGCAATGCCAGGGCCTGCTCACCCCGCTGGGGGCAGAAATGGGAAGGGGGCTGAGCAGATGGGTGAGCTTCATGACTTCAGCTGAGGGGGCTGAGTGGGACTACCAGGAGCTACCACCACCCTACTTAAAAACAAATCCTCATAGCAATATCTGTCTACACTGCACTCTGGGCATTTGGGCTTGAGCTGGGCTTATCTGAGGGGTTATTTCAGAGCCTGGGAGAGAGATGGGGAATAGACTGTATGATTTTGTGAGGCTATGACCGTGACACTCTGCAAATTTATCCTTGTCCACCCTGCAAACCCCACTGTGGCTGCGCCTATCTCCCCATGAGGGGCTATCACTGAGCTAGACCTCCTGTTCCTGCAGGTAGGCTCTCTGCTCTCCCACGTGCTATGCCCACTTCCTGGATCGGGGCTCTAACCTGCAAGCTCCTGTCATTCCCTCCCACAATAAAGCACTTGCCCCAAGCAGGTTGTTCCACTGGGTTGAGGGGAGAGGGTCAGGGAGTTGGAGGCGGGGATTGTGTCAGGAAGGCTAAATGCCAGGCAGCATCCTAAAGATAAAATAGGGAGCTGGGCCTTCCCATCTAGGGCAACTTCATGGAAGAAGCTCAGTAAATGTTTCCTCTCCCTCGTGAGGATGCATTTTGGAGAAGCACTTAGTTTCCTCTCCGGTTTCTCTACAAATCTGATTGTCTGAAGGGAGCAGGTTTTGTGTACTATTTTTTTTAAGTGGAGAAAAATCACCCTTTAAATGTAAAGCTGAGTAATTCCAGTAAAAAGATCCAAGCAAATGAGGCTTCTGCCCAAGTATGGGAAAATATCCATCCATCTCTCCGCTTAATTAGAAAAATGATCCGCCGAGTAGTGAGTCATGCTGCCCGTCAGCAAACAGCACCATCCCTAGCCACACAGCCAGAAATAATGTAGGTGAGAGATGACAACAGCCGTGATGAAGAAAAGACGTGAAAGGACTCAGATTCCTGATGCCAGCAGCTGTTTGGATGACCTTTGGCCCCTCCTGGGCAATAGGTAATGCATTGAACTGGGCTGCGTCATCTGTGATGCAGATCCACACGGCTGAGGTGTGTAGTATATCTTGATAAGTGGGGTCTCTGCAGGGGGCACTCAGGATCAATCCATAGCTCTTTGCATAGTCTTGGAGTTCTTGTTTATTGAGGAGAACATATATACAGTAAATTGTATAAAGTGCACTAGTTATAAACGTACACCTCACTGAATTTTTACGTATGTATACATCTGTGTGTAACCACCACCCAGAACAAGATGTAGGACATTTGCAGCACCCCAGAAGTCTCATTTTTGCCCCTTCCACTTGGGGGTTGTTTATTTACATGCACCAAAGTGCTGCAACCAAATGTTTGTGATCAGTGGTGTGCTGGTAAACGTTTAACAACCAGTTATGGTGTGTGTAGGGGGGTGCCCTGCTTTGTAGCGTTTGCCAATTTTTGTGGCGTAAATATTGTTGCCATGGCTGATTTCAAGCTACAGACAGTTTAACAACTGGCTTGCAAAATTCTGAAAATTTACCAGTCGGCTCTGGTGAGGCTCTGGCCAGGGCAAACTGGCTCCAGTACACCAGTGGTTGTGATGTGGGATCAAAGAGAGCCAGGTGGGTCCACCCGTCTACCCAGCCCCGCCTAGTCCAGCCCGCTTAGTGAGGAGAGAATGGTTCACACAATTTAAAGTGATCCTAACTTCTTTCATCCATGCACCAGACATCAATTGTGCCCCTATGTTGTGGCAAGCTCTGGGGTCACAAACATGAGTAAATCATGGCTCTGTCTCTCAAGGAGCTTCCATAATTCAACACTTGGACGGAGAGGCAGACATGTGGAGGTGTACGTGCAATAAAGGGTTCTAGGGGCTGGGGTCGGAGACTACATGGATCATATTGAGGGCACCAAGGAGGGCTCATTTCGGCCTTGGAATCTGAAATGCATTTCTTACCTCACTTTATGAGTATTAAACGAGATAATTCATGTATAGGACATAAGCACTCACTAATTATTAGCTCCAATTAGGGATTACTAGCTACTAACTTGGGCAAGCCCTGGGCCTAGGTCTCATTTTCTTCATCTGTGAAGTGAGAATAAAATGCCAACCTTGTCCGAGTTGTCTTGAAAATTAAATAAGATCATATATGTGAATTGTCTGGTGCAGAGCAGGTTCCCAGAAAATGCTGATTTTCCTCCCTTCCCTGCTTTCCGATATAGTGACTTACGACCTCTCCTGAAAAAGCCAAGCTCTTACCTCTTAGGAAATAAATGCCATCAAGTAAATATACCAATTCCCCCTTTCTTAAAAACTTTTTATTTTGAAATAATTATAAATTCACAGGAAGTTGCAAAAAAATGTACGCGGGGTCCTGTGACCCTTTACCCAGATTTCCTGGGACATTGATATTGGTACAATCCACAGAGCTTATTCAGATTTCACCAGTTTTACATGCACTCTGTATGTGAGTGCGTGTATGTATTGTGTGTGTATGAAGTTTGATCACATGTGGAGATTTGTGTAACCATCCCCACAATAAAGATGCGGAACTATTTGATCACCGCCAAGATCTCCTTGGTGCTACCTCTTGGATTCACATCCACCCACTACCCACTCCCTCCATTGCTAACCCCTGGCAGGCAAGACTCTATTCTACATCTGCATGGTTTTGTTATGTCAAGAATGTTATATAAATGAATTTGTGTAATATGTAACATTTCAATACTGATTTCGTTCAGCATCGATTTCGTTCAGCATCGTTTTCTTGAGATCCTTGCAAGTTGTTGCATCTATCAATGGTTTTCTCCTTTTTATTGCTGAGTAGTATTTCATGGTATGAATGTACCAGTTTGTTTAGCCATTCACCTCTTGAAGGACATGTAGGTTGTTTCCAGTTTGGAGCTGTTATGAATAAAACTGCTATGAACATTCATGTAACAGGTTTTTCTGTGAACATAAGTTTTTATTTCTCTGGGATAAATGCCCAAGCGTGCGATTGCTGAGTTTTATGATATTTGCATGCTTAATTTTTAAAGAAATTGCCAAACTTTTTTTGGAATGCCTGTACCATTTCACATTCCCACCAGCAACATATGAGTGATCCAGTTTCTTGGCATCCTCACTGGCCCTTGGTGTGGTCACTATTTTTTTTAAACTTTAGCCATTCTGATAGGTGTGGTGATATTGCACTATGGTCTTAGCTTACATCTTCCTGATGGCTAATGACATTCAACATCTTTTCATGTGCTTATTTGCTATCTGTATATCCTCCTTAGTGAATGTCTGTTCATGGCTTTTGCCCATTTTCTAATTGGATTGTTCAGTTTTTATTGTTGAGTTTTGAGAGTGCTTTACTTATTGTAGATACTAGTCCTTTGTTGGTTATGTGGTTTGCAGATACTTTCCCCTACTCTGCAGCTTGTTTGTTCATCCTCATCACATGAGCTTTTGCAGAGCAAAAAATTTTAATTCTGATGAGATTCAGTTTATCACTTTTTCCTTTTATGGCTTGTCCTTTTGGTGCTAAGTCCAAGGACTCTTTGCGTAACCTTAGATACCAAAGATTTTCCCTTTTTTTCTAAAAGTTTTATAGGTTTATGTTTACATTTAACTCATCATCCATTTTGAGTTAATTCTTTTGTGAGGTGTGAAGTTTAGGTTAAAGTTCCTCTTTTTTTTTTTTGGCCTGTGGATGTCAATTCCTTCAGTACCATTTGTTGAAAAGGCTATCCTTCCCCCATTGGATTGCTTTTGCACCTTGTCAAAAATCAGTTGCGTGTATTTTGTGGGTCTATTTCTGGGTTCTCTATTCTGTTCCATTGATCTGTACATCTATCCCTCCACCAATCCCACACACTATTGATTAATGTAGCTGTATAGTAGACCGTACCACTGAGTAGAGTGATTGCTCCCACTTCACTCTTCTTTTTCAAGATATTTTTAGCTATTCTAGGGCCTAGTGTCTTTCCACATAAATTTTAGAATAATATTGTCTATATCTACAGAAAACCTCGTAGGATTTTGATAGGAATTGCATTAAACCTATAAGACAATTTGGGAAGAATTGACATCTTTACTAAGTTGAGTCTTCCAATCCATGAATGTATGTGTCTTTCCATTTGTTTAGGTCATCTTTGATTTCTTTCCTGAGCATTTAGTAATTTTCAACATAGAGATCCTGTACAAGTATAATACACAAGTACTTCATTTTCTTTGGGATGACTGTAAATGGCATTAGGTGTTTTTAATTTGGTTCCCACATGGTCAGTGCTAGTATATAGAAGTACAATTGTCTTTTCTGTGTTGATCTTGTATTGTGCAACTTTGCTGAACACATTTATTAGTTCTAAGAGAATTGTGCTTAGGATTTTCTACATAGACGATCATGTCATCTGCAAATAGGGACAGTTTCATTTCTTCCTTTCTAGTTTGTGTCCCTTTTATTTCTTTTCCTTGACTTATTGCAGTGGCTAGAACTTCCAATAATATGTTGAGTAAGCATGGTGAGAATAAACATCCTTGCCTTCTTCCTGATCTCCAGGGGAAAACAGTCAGTCTTTTACCATTGAGTTTAATGTTAGCTGCAGTTGTTTTGTAGGTGTTCTTTACTAAGTTGAGAGAGTTCCCCCCTCTTTCTATTTTTCTGAGGGGTTTTATCATGAAAGGTGTTGGATTTTGCCAAATGATTTTGCCACAGCAATTGATCTGATCACATAATTCTCCTTTAGCCTGTTGATATGGTGGATTGCATTGATTCTTCAAATATTGAACAAGACTTGCATTCCTGGAATAAACTCCCACTGGAATAAAATATCCACTTTGTCATGGTGTCTAATTCTTTTTACATATTGCTGAATTCTATTTCCTAACATTTTGTTAAGCATTTTTGTGTTGATATTCGTGAAGGGTATTGGTCTGTAGGTTTTACTTTTGTACTAGGTTTGTCTAGTTTGTGTAGGGTAATACTGACCTCATAAATGAATTGGAGGAGCATTCCCTCCTTTTCTGTTTTCTGTAAGAGATTGTGTAAAATTGGTCTTAATTTTTCTTTAAATATTTGGTAGAATTATCCAGTGAAAGTACCTGGGCCTAGAGATTTTTTTGGAAGCTTTTTAAATTTTGAATTCAATTTTTTAAATCGTTGTAAGAGTATTCAGACAATCTGTTTCTTGACTGAGCTTTGTAGTTTGTGGTTTTGAGGTATTGGCCCATGTCTTCTAAGTTGTTGAATTTATGAGTGTGAAGTTATTTATAATATTTGCTTATTATCCTTTTAACTGTTTCAGGATCTGTACTGATATCCCTGTTTCATTTTTGATACTGGTGATTTGTGTCTTCTCTCTTTTTTTACCTCTGTTAGTCTTGCTAGAGGTTTATCAATCATATTTTTTTGAGAACTAGCTTTTTGTTTCATTGATTTTGCTCAAATGCATTCTCATTTTTAATTTCATTGATTTCTGCTCTTTATTATTTCCTTAATTCTTCTTGCTTTGGGTCTATTTTTCTCTTCCTCTACTTTCTTGGGATAGGAACTTAGATTATGGATCTGAGGCCTTTCCCCTTTTCTAATGTAAGCATTCAGTGACATAAATTTCACTCTAAGCATTGCTTTAGATACATCCCACAAATTTTGATATGTTATATTTTAATTTTCATTCAGTTCAATGTATTTTTAAATTTCCTTTGAGACTTTCTCTGTGACCCATGGATTGTTTAGAAGTGTGTTGTTTAATTTCCAAGTGTTTCGAGATTTTCCTGTTGTCTTTTTTATTAATTTGTAGTTTGATTCCATTATGGTCAGAGGACATACTCAATGTGATTTCAAATATTTTTAACTTATTGAGGTTTATTTATAGTCTACGATGTGGTTTACTTTAGCGAATGTTCCATGAATCCTTGAAAATCTGTGTATTCCGCTCTTGTTGGGTGGAGTGTTCTGTGTATATCAGTTAGATCCTATGGGTCGATTGTGTTATTGAATTCTTCTGATTTTCTGTCTAGTACGTGTATCAATTATTGCAAGTGGATAACTATAATTGTAGATTCATGTACTTCTCCTTTCAGCTCTATTAGTTTTTGCTTCTTGTGTTTTGCAGCTCTCTTATTTGATGCATCCACATTTAGGATTGCTACGTCTTCCTAGTGGATTGACCCTTTCATCATTATGTAATGTCTTTTTCCCTAGTAATTTTCTTTGCTCTGAAGTCTACTTTATCTGATATCGATATAATCTCTCTTGCTTTTTAAAATTAATGTTTGCATGACATATCTTTTTCCATCTTCTTACTTTCAACCTACCTGTGTTGTTATGTTTTAAGTGAACTTCTTACGGACAACATATAGTTGGGTCATGTTTTTTAGTCCATTCTGCTAATTTCTATCTTTAATTTTAATAATAGACCATTTACATTTAATGTAATTATTGATACATTAAGACTTAAGTTTGTTACTTTATCTTTGGTTTTCTGTTTTCCTTTCCCAGTCTTCATTTGAGTTACTTGAACATTTTTTCAGAATTCCATTCTGATGTATCTGTAGTGTCTTTGAGTGTATCTCTTTGTATAGCTTTGCTGTAGGCATATATATATAATCGCAGGTACTAGTGTTGTCATTTTGCCAGTTCAGGTGAAGTGTAGAAATCTTACCTCCCTCTATGTTCTTTTATCTTTTTTCCATTTATAATTGTCTTAAATATTTCCTCTACGTATATTTAGAACTATATCAGGCAGGATTATCATTTTTGCTTCAACCATCACACCATCGAATGTAATTTAGAAAATTTAAGAGAAGAAGACTTTATTGTATTTAGCCATATTTTTGCTTAATAATTGCTTTCTTTTCCTGCTATTCCAAAGTTCTGTCTTTAATCATTTCCTTTATGTTTAGAGAACTTTCTTTAGCTATTCTTTCAGGGTGGGACTCCTGATGACAGGTTCTCTTAGTTTTCCTTCCTCTGAGAATGTCTTGATTTCTCCTTCATTCCTGAAGGATATTTTCATTGGATTTAGGATTGAGGGTTGACAGCTCTTTTCTTTCAGCACTTGAAAAATGTGCTACTTTTTTCTGGACTCCATGGTTTCTGATGAAAAATCAGTCAGTTGAATTTTTTTTCCACTGTGGGTAATGGATTGTTTTTCTCTGACTGCTTTGAAATTTTTTTTCTTTGACTTTAGTTTTCAGAAGTTTATTTATGACTTGTCTTGGTGTGAATTTCTTTGTGTTTATCCTAGTTGGGGTTTGCTCACCTTCTTGAATCTGTAGGCTTATGTCTTTCACCAAATTTGGAGCATTTTCATGCTTTATTTCTAGTCTCATTTTATTTCTCCTCTCCTTCTGGGGCTCTGATCATACAAATATTAGATCTTCTGTTATTGTCTCATAGGTCTCTGATGCTGTGTTCATGTTTTCTTCAGTCTATTTTCTCTCTGCAGTTAAGATTGTATAATTTTTACTGTTCTATCTTCAAGTTCACTGATCCTTTCCTCTGTCATAATTCTTTCTTCTATTGGGTCTATCCAGTGAGTTTTTGTTATATTTTTCAGTTCTATAACTTCTATTGTGTTCTTTTTCTTATATCTTCTATTACTGTGGTTGAGATTTTCTATTTTTTTCAAGAGTATTTGTTAAAGCGTTTTGTGATGGCTGCTTTAAAATCTTTGCTCAATAATGCCAACATCTGATTAATCTTGGTATTGGCGTGATTGATTGTCTTTTCTCATTCATGTTGTGATTTTCCTGATTCTTGGTATGATGAGTGACTTTTTTAGTGTATCCTGGACATTTTGCTTATTATGTTAGGAGACCCTAGATCCTATTTCAATCTTCTATTTTAGCAGGCATACATCCTTTTTAGGTTCAACAGGTAGGTCCTGGCCTACTTCTGAGGGCTGTTGTTCCAATGACAACTTAGTTTTCAGAGCCCTTGCAGTGCTATTCTGGTCTGCTTTATTCACCCTACTGGAGCAGAATGTACTTCCCCAAGACTGGTACTGCTAGGTGGGAGTGGGAGACACCAGGCCTGTGAAGAAGGAAAGCTCTTCCCCAGGCCAGATTTCTGTGAGGCTCCCACTTGACCCCTACTGGTGCCCCCAGTGGTGGCAGAAGGTGCTTCCCCAGGTCTCTCCCTGAGTTCCCCTTGGTAAGCAGTGAGAGATGCCAGGCTACAAAGTAGAGAGTGCCTCATCCAGCCAACTCCCTGGGCAGCCTGGTGCCAACAGGGCTCCCACTCAACCTCTGCTAGTGCCACCAGGGAAGGAGAGGCCTACCTAGGCTACCTTCTGTCACTGGGTGGAGGGATGGGAGATGCTGGATAAGGGTTACCTTCTGCCACTAGGTGGGGGATCAAGAAATGCTAATGAATCTCTTTTAACACAGAATCCAAACCACCAGAAAGCTCAAGTATCCCAGTTTGCTTTGGCAGCATAGGAGTCGTATTTCTACATACAGGATATGAGAGTGGGGCCTGGGATCTAATCACAGTTCTTGTCCTTGGACAAGTCACTTCACCTGTCTGAGCCTCAAGCACCTCCTCTATAAAATGAGATGAATGCGGTACTTCCTTTCCAGCACTGTGTGAAGGTTTAAATGATCTATGGTCTGTGACAGCCCTATGTTGCCCCCAGCCCCATGCCTGCTGCAGCAGGCCTTCAGCGAAGGAGCCTGTGTGTAAAAGGATGAGGCAGGGGCAACCAGAAGCACTTTTCGTCCCACATTTTCAAAATTACAGACTCTTTCAAACACACAGCAAAAGTAGTGAGAAAAATGTAAAATCTTAATGTTCTGCCACGTTTGCTTCAGATCTTTGCTAAGAAACAGCTCATTACAGATCTAGTTGTGAGCTCCACTCCATCCTGGCCTAGAGGAAGCCAGGATGCCAGATTGGCTCTTTCTAATTCCCTTGCATGTATTTATACTTTCACCATGTACGTATGCATCCATAAACAATATATACTATTTTGCATATTTTTAAGCTTTATATAAATGACATCATACTGTGCATACATATTTTTCTGCAACTTTCTGGTTTTTAACTATGCTTTTGAGATTTATCCATGCTGATACGTGAGTTATAATTTATTCATTTTTATTGCTGTATACTATTCCATACAATGGCTATATCACAATTTATTTATCCATTCTCCAGTTGTTAGACACTTAGATTTCTTCTCATTTTTTGCTGTTTACAAACAATGCCACTATGAAATGCCTTTTGAAACATTCAAAAAAGTCTCCAGCTTTGAGTTCAGTCAAGTTCAGTGGCAGATACACTTCCAATCAATAATCCCCACGTGGTGTCTGGGGAAATCTCACAAAGATCCATTAACCACAATCTGGCCCTTTTTGGTTGGGTGGGAACTGGTTGCATCAGGTAGGCTGGGTCCTGTGTGGAGTCATGGGTATTCAGGACTCAGTTAGAGACCCTACACACATTTAGGACCCACACATGCATCTTCTTTACCCATTTTCAATCCCTTGGCTTCATCTCATCATAGCCCTATTCAAAGTCCTCCTGTCCCTGTCACTTTCATGCCCACCTCCTTCAGTACATGACACGTCCTCAGTGTCCCTCCCTCTGCCATTCTTTATTTGTTATCCCGCAGTCCTGTGGCCCCAGGGAAGGGAAAGGGCCTAACATTTATTGAGCATCTGCTCTGTACATTAACACCAGGTTAAGTGCTTTTAAATACCCAGTCTCATTAATGGTTCCACTCGCCCTTCCAAGCAGTTAATATCTTTTCCATTGTAGAGATGAGGAAACTGTAGCCAAAATGGGTTAAGCAAATGCTGCACGCATACCTATGGGCTCTGTGGGCACTATGGAATGGGGATTGTGGTGGGGCAGAGCTCTGCTGTGCCAATGAGCAGCCTTTGATGGAGGAACTGGACTTAGCTCTCTCTTTGGAGGTTTTGTTGACCATCCTGTAGCAGGATTCTTCCTTTTAGGGGATGTGCCCTAATCTTCCCTTGAGAAGATATCTCAAAAAATCAGATCTGGATAGGAACACATATCATATCTATGCAGTTCCACATGTCATTTAACATACCCACTCACTCTCTCTCACACACACTCTTTGTTACTAACCTACACCAACAAAAGGCCCAGACACTTATTAACTGTCTGCAACATGTCACTTGACCTGGAGATACCTTGTTTACTCCTCATACCTACTCTGTAATGAAGTATTATTATTTCCAGTTTTTTTCTGGTTTGGACATTGGACCTCAGAGAGGTTAAATCACTTGCCCGGGGTTGCAGAGCTTGGGGGTGCTGGAGGCAGGATTCGAGACCAGAGTGACGTGTAGTGGCCCCTGGCGCACCCCAACTCCAAACGAAAGTGCAAGTGTCATGCTCCTTGGTCAGGTAGGCTCCGTTCTTTCAGTCTGTGAGCACCTGGAGCGTGACAGGCTCTGTGCCAAGCACTTGGTGCAGAATGTGATTGACCTCAGGGAAACTAGAACAGCTCTGACACCACCCAACTTGCCTCTGGCTCCCATCAAGGGACAGTCACTCTCTATATTGAGTGAGCACTTTATACCTCTCTTTTCATCCCTTAAGTCAGTCATTCTATCACTTATTCAACAAGGATTTGAGGGTCTCCTGTGTACCAGGGCCCTGTGATTCAAGCTTAAGGAAGATCCAGTCCGTGCCCTCAAAGAATGCACAGTTTAGCAGCAGAAACAGACATATAAATGCATAATTATAATCCAATGGGTAAATGATAATAATGAAGCATTAGACTAGATGCAGTGAGAATGCAAAGGAGGAAATCCCCAACTCCGCGGGCATGAGTTAGGGAAAGCTTCACAGGGGAAATGAGGCTTCAGTTGGGTCTTAAAGGATGGGTAGACATTTTCTAGGTGGGCTGTGGGGTGGCATTCCACACAGAGGGTAGAATAAAGGCAAACAAGGAGGTGTGCTTTGGAAATAGCTGCTGGATGTAAATTAGGGATCTCAAGTGAGATGCTGTGAGGGCCCAGGAAGGTAATATAAGTGAGGGAAGCATGTCATGTATGAACAAAGACTAGCACGAGCACGGAAAGTGGCCCTCCGGGCCTGGAGCACCACAGCGAGATGTGGAGACTGTGGGAAACTGGACAGTCTGTGCCCTGTGTAAGGAGACAGCCGCTTCTAAGCCCTGCTGCTCATTGTCTTCTGGAATTACTGGCCCAGTGTTGCCACATTTTCCAGTTTTTTGAGATGCCAGAAATTCAGATTTTTTTAGTGTAAAATATTGTCACTTTTCAACATTGACAACTATTTCAAATTTGTAAGCTACACTGTCAAAACATGTCTACTGGCCACTCCTTCATGGCATTTGACATGACTGTAACATGGAGAGCAGAAGGAGCAGGAAAGAAACACCAGGGCCAGATTCCCTGCCCTTCCCCTCTGCAAGTAGCCTGACTCCTGGATGAGGCAGAACTACATCCACCTGACTTTCCAAATTGGCTTTAAAACAGAAGACAGCACAAATAAGATCCAAGAAGTTGCAGAAGAAAAAAATGGGAGGGTTTCATGTCACCTCCCTCTTTCCCTTTCTGCTTGAAACATTTAGTTTCTGACTTATTTACTCATCTGATTCTGGTCCTCAGCTATTGATTCTCAGCAGCCTAGGGGTGGGGATAGGATGAAAAACAAAAGGAGTACAAGAAGGGCGTAATGAGGACTTCTCTCAGAGGCTGCCCACGCAGGATGCTGCTTGCCTTCTCTTTCCCCTCCTCAGTTCTGGGCTTCCCTGCAAGGCCTGCCAGCCCTGACAGAAACAGCTGCCACAGATCCCAAGTACTTTCTTTCAAGTAACGGGGGTAGACTGGCCGTGGGTGGAGACTAGAAGAGTCAGGAGGCCTTGCCTGGGGACAAAGGCCCTGCAGGCATCATGGATGAAACCACGCCCTCAGGCCCTGCCACTGGCCATTCCACTCTCCCCTCCCAATCTCTCCAATCCCTGGTCCCTATGATTTCAGCAGGAAAACATCTAGAATGTGTTCAAACCACAGGGTCAGGCAGATTGAGCTAGTCTTTGAAACAAAAGCCTGAAGCTCCATTCGTTGGTCTCTAAGTTCATGTGGTGATGGGGTGGCCGGCAGCCCAGTGTGCTGCCTCTTGTGAGAGATTGGCAGGTCCAGTTCGCCCCCAGTAGAGGTCCAGGAGAAGACTGTCACCAGTTGACTTCCTGCCCTCGCTGTTTCTCCATGCCCTACTCTGCCTGCCATCCACTTCTTCCCCGAAAGCAGGGCTCAGTTGCTCTGTTTTCTCACTCTGTGAGTTGGTCCTCATTCCCAACCCTTTTTCAGGTCAGTAGGAGCCTGGGGTGTTAGGTTGGGGTGGGGTGTCCTGGAGCTGGAGGGGGGTTAGGAACTGGACTGTACCTAATTGTAGGCAGTAATGGGAGGAGCCAAGGGGGAGGATTTGAGAGGCAGACTCTTGGGAAGAGGCAGAAAGTCAAAGCTGAGCAGAGTGTTGGACCAAGAAGACAGCCTTGAGCCAAAAGAAGGAGCTGCCAAGGGCTTTGTAGCATGAGCAGGGAGCCTTGGGCCTGGGTTGAAGGTGTGGACCTATTGTGTGCCTGGTGTATTGTAGGTGGTTTACTGAATAAATGAATGGATGAATGAACGAACCAGGTGTAGATATGTGATTCAGGCCTCTGACAGACCCAAGCCAGGTAGCTCCTGTTCAGAATTCTCTGGTTACCCTCTCCCCTCATGCGTCTGTTCTGTGCCAGGCCTGGGCTAAGTAGGCAGGGCGGTTTGGCAGAGGACAGAGGGGAGTTGGTCTCAGTGCTGCCACTGGGGTGCCCACAGTTGACTTGAGGGAGATGGGCATGCACACACGCAACCAGAACACGCATTTCCCTACTCCCGCAGTTCTCAACCCTGTCAGACCTACGACCCCTTTATAAATAGCCAGTTCACTGTCACTTCGTTTACTATCCTAAAATGAATTTCCTAGAAAATATCACCTGCCTACACACATAATTCCACTCTGAAGACACTGCTTGAGGTCTCTGCAAGTTTAACCAGGTTAAACTTTGTGCATCAGCATCAATCATGTAGATTTGCAAATGTTATTAATGATATTATTAATATATGCCATTTGTGGAGAATGTTCTGTGTTACAAGGTAGTTTCTATTTATTATTTTTAATCTTTGTGCTAACTCAATGAAGTAGATAATGTTACTATCCCCATTTTACGCATGAGGAAACTGAGGCAGTGAAAAATTCCTTGTGAAATTGCCTACAGTCACCCAGCGCATGGCAGACTGGGAGTGGACCCTTGCCACTCTGGCCTCAAGTCCCTACTCTTTCTGTTACACTTTGCTCCCTCAGAAACAACTTCTTCAATGCCCCTGTGTGTATTTCAGCACCCTTTACGCTGGCGGCCCCTTTTCTCAGGGCTGCCGTGCATCAAGACTCCCTGAAGCCTCCTCTTGACCAGTGTGGTCCCTGTCCTCTTGGGCCACTATACACAGTTGGTTATTTTAGCAAATATTTACTCTACATCTCACCTGGATCCTGTGTTCCTAAGCCCTTGTCCTTCCCCCACTCCAGGCAAATGGACATCCAAGTTTTAGGTGGGATCTTTCCAGAAAGGAGTAGAAATTCTGCAAGTGCAAAATAAACTGACCAAGCTGTGGGGAAACCAGTTTACACTCAAAGCTGAGTGCATGCATTTGTTCTGCCAACACTTATCAGGCCCTCCGTTATGTCACATACCCTGCATGTGGTCACTGGCTTACTGAGACTAATGAGGCCCAACCCCTATCCTTGAGGAGCTACCAGGCTAATTGGGAGGGTGGTGGGGAGCCAGTTCTAGAGGGGCACGGCCAGTGCTGTGATAATGGAAGAGAACGTGGAGCTGAGGGGACACAGGTCAATCTTAGGCCCAGGAGACTGGAACTCAAGGCGGAGCTACTGGCACAGTGGGGGACGTGAGTGCAAATCAGAAACCCAAAGAAGCAACAGAAGCCGATTTCCAGGGCCAATATGGTAGCGGTGGAGGACACTGTGGCTTTTTGGATTCTCACATACTTCGGGCTCACCTGACACAACCAGAGACTGGGATTTAGGACAGGGGGCTGAATTCAGATTCCTCCTAGTTTTGGAACTCTTCCTCCAATTCAGTGGAAGGGAAGATGCTGCTCCCTAAACAAGAACTCAAGCCCTCCTCAGCATGAGCGTCAACCAGTATCCTTGTCAGGGTGCCCTTCCCACCCCAGCATGGTTTGAGCCTCCAGAAAACTCTAGAGATTGCATAAAGAGAGTGTCTCATGGAAATTTCCTAACTGATGTGGCCCTGGCTGTAAGCATTCTGGAAGCTCTCACATTGGGGTATGGGACCATCAGGGTCCAAACTGGTGCTGGGCAGAGGGGCCAGGAACAAATAAGACCTAGCAACCTTCCCAGCTTCTAGCACACAGTAGGTGCTAAAATTAAAGAACAGCCCAGCCAGGGTTTGAGAAGCAGTCTGAATACAACGTCTAAGGGGTGTGGGAAAAGCTCAAGGCAAATTTGGTAGAGATGACACTCTCTGAGGAGCATGGGGAGCAGGGTACAATAGCAGTACTTGGCATTTGGTGGGAATCTGGTCACCCATCCCACTGGCGCACACAAGCCACGGAGTCTCAGCAGAATTCCAACATTGAGGAAAGGGAGGGGCTGGCAGACCTGCCAACTGGCTCCCCAGCAGCCAGCTGAGGCTCCGGACTGAGTACCAAGTCCCTTGTGGGGTGGGGCTGTTGGAGAAACCAAGGACAGTGGCCCCATGCACAATGGCTGGTCAGAAAAACCAGCCCCTCATGGTAGGGGTGCAGGGGTAGTGGGAGGTGGGAGGCCTCTGAGGCCTCCGGGGCTCAGCTCACTCCCAGCCTCAGATGGAGTGCCCAGAGCAGCACACGCTATTTGCAGTATGCACTCATACCACTTGCTGAGGAGGGAACCCTTAGTGCCCTGTAGGGCCGGGTTCACATTGATTCCAGAGCTGGGCCAGGTTAAGTGGGCAGAAGGTCTTTGACCATCCTTGCTGACTGAGACAGGCCTGGGACAGGCAGAGCCCAACATATAAATAGCTTTTCCTTCACTCGGGGCTTTAAGGTGACCATGTGTGTCTTTTCATATTGTGTACAGGCCACATGCCTATGGCCTGCACAATTTGAATTTGTGCAGACCTGGCAAAGGCAAAAGTCTGCTAAAAACTGCTTTAGGTTTTCTGATATGACTGAGAACTTACTGATGCCAAAGGTCTGAGTGGAAGCTCCCCCAGTTTTCTTAAGCCCCCTCCACGGACAGGTATAAGCACCTCTACAGAGCTGCAGACCCCTCCTCCCCTGCCCCTAGTTCAGGGAGACAGTTTCATGTTCGGAGCCAATGAAAATCAAGACTGCCTCTTGGTAACAGAGGGGATCACCCACCATTGGTCCTTGGATGTTGCTAAGCGCTTTCATTGGTTCATTTCCCCTAACTCCCTGGGCCCTGCATTCCTAACCTTTTAAGGTTTGGAGTTTCTTTGCTCCTAGGCCTGCCCACAGCTCCATCTAGGTAAAAGACAGAGTCTCTTAGAAAACACCAGGAAGCCTATCTTCCTGGAAAAGTATCAAATGGCACTAGACCCTAAAAAGCCATCCCTAAAATTCTAACAGCAATAAGGCAACTTCATATATCTATAAAAGGGATTTGACCAGGCCAAGTGTTGGAAATGGCAGAAAGCTTGTGCTTCCCAATTCCCACATCTTTAAACAAAGAGAAAAGTACTTCTTGTGCCTCCTGAGGGCTGATGTGAGAACGAACTAATCCAAGTGATCACGATGCACTTTGCCAATATAAAAGTGAGCTGGCAGTGCTCATTATCGCTAAGGAATCTGGCCCATTTCCTCCTCTTCCTGTGGTTACAAATGAAGAAAGCTTATTAAAGTCGAGAGTCTGGTGGCACTGATAAATGGGCCATGCCATCTGGATTCTGGCTCCCAAATCCTGGGCTGAGGATTATGCTCTCTTCTCTGGGGACATTTCAAGGACAGACACTGCAGAAAGAGGGTTCAGGGGTCACCTCTGCCCCGTATTTCTGCTTCTCAGTGTCTTTACATTGCTGGCAAAGCCCCTATTGCTGGCCCAAGGGCAAAATTCAGGCGTAGCAGATAAGTGACTGCCCCTGTGCCAGACCCTGGGCTAGTTTCTGTCATACATCTTTTCTCATTTAAGCCCCAAAACAACATTACCAATTTGTTGTTTTATTATTGTTATCAGGGCTAGATAGATGAGAAGACTGAAGTTCAGAGAGGCAAGTGACTTCTCCAAAGTCACACAGCTAATAAGTGGCAGAGCTGGGATTAAAATCCCAGGTTTGGGGCTGGCCCCGTGGCCGAGTGGTTAAGTTCTCGCGCTCTGCTTCAGCGGCCCAGGGTTTCACCGGTTTGAATTCCCGGTGCAGACGTGGCACTGCTCATCAAGCCACGCTGAGGCGGCATCCCAAATGCCACAGCTGAAAGGACCCACAAGTAAAAATACACAACTATGTACCAGGGGGCTTTGGGAGAAAAAGGAAAAATAAAAATCTTAAAAAAAGAAATCCCAGGTTCGTTTAATTTGAAGTGGAGTATGATGTGCATATGCTACAGCTGTTGTTCATCCTGAAGGTGGTAAAGTTGAAACATGGCTGCACCCTTAGTTCCCTCCCCCTTACGCACACACCGCCCTCACTTCACCGTCCTTTTCGCCCACCATCCTGAAACCATATCCAGGAGCCTAGTTGCCCTCATACTTGCCCCAAGGGATCTCCCCATTGTGCTTCCCTTACTTGTGTTTGTCTTCATTTCTCAGTAGGTGTTGGCAGGCCGAGCAGGGGGAGAAGGGAGCTGGCACCTGTTATGTTTCTCACTTTTGCAGAGACTTGGCTCAGCAAACTGTTCCTCTGAAGCTATCGACGTTGGAGACCGATTCACTGTGTTCCCATCCTCAGGGCTTTTGCACTCTCGCTGGGAGCGATGGCTACGGCCGTGGAATGAAGCATTCTAACAGTGGAACTTTAGGCAACAGCCACTAAATGACAGGAGACACTTTGAGGTCTTTCTCTTGCTCCTCAAATCCTCTCTGCCTATATTGAGCCTGGTCCTGACTGCAAGTTTTTTAGCTCAATAGTTGTCTCCCCAAATTGGGTTCCAGGGAGCCTCAAGTGACTCAGGATGAGAACCGTTAGTAGATTTCTCCCAACCATTGTGAGGTCTAGTGTGCTGGGCTGGGCATGAAGAACGGGTGCCTCGTGCCTTGGTGCAACATGGTACCTGAGGCCAGCTCCTAGGGCTAGTGGCCCTTGGAGTTGCCCAGTCAGTTCAGATCAGGGGAGCGAGTCTAAAACAGGCAAAGAGGAGGCAAGATGGGAAGCCAAAAGTGTCAGGAGGAAAGGGTTGTGACTCTGCTATGCAGAAGAATGCACCCTGAGGGCTCCAGGATCCAGCCTGGCAGGGGCCAGAAGCCTTCTTTGTAGGACCTCCATCCTGAAATAAACCCTGGTTTTGGAGCTATCCCACCCAGACCTGGCTGTCCAGACTGGTTGAGCGCCATTAACACTTCATCGCCCTTAACTGTGTCCTTCACACTCAAGATGATGATGATAATAATAATAGGCAACATTTATTGAGTGCACATGGCAGGCACTAAGCCAAGCACTTTATGTGATTATCTCACTCAATCCTCATAAGAACTCCATAAGGTAGATACTGTTTTCTCCCCATAATACAGATGAGGAAGTAGAGGCACAGAGAGATCAAGTGACTTTCCCAAACTTAGGTTCAAGGAAAGGTAGTTAATAGGATGGGATGTCATCCAGCATAGGGGTGGACGGGGATAGCCCTGAGAAACAATGAAGGACCTGTCGTCCTGGGGAGAAAGGAGCTCATGAAAAGCAGATGGAGATAACTTTGTTGGTGGGAGGGGCAGAGTGATAGTTCCCATCTGATGGCCACCACTTTCTCAGAATTAGGAGGCTCTATTCTCTTGCTTGAGAAGAGGCAACATGCTCCCACCAGGGTCTTGGGGAGAGTGCTGATGCTCTGTCCCCAATGTTTACATTGCAGATGTTTTGGCAGACTCAAAGACTTACTAGCGGATGGTCATGGGGAAGCCTTTTATTTCTCCCTCAGAGTAACAGGAGAAATGTCGTCAGCATTTCCTTTAGGCAACACCAGGGGGTGCAGCAGCTTATTTCTGGCCTCTAGCTTCTTGGACTTGACCTCTGTCAGGAGGGTAGAGAAGCATGTACCTCCCTAACTGAGGCATTTGAGATGTTCCTGATAAGAGAACACAGAGTCTCTGCACGTAGAATAGTATTCAAAATTCACCCAATAACTGATTTTTGTCTGCTGGCTCAATGGACCTTCCCGCCAGGGCAGGTCCTGCTATAATCCAGGGCAAGGTGGACTGGCAGGAGGTGCAAAGCAGGGATGGCAGCCAGGGTCGTGGCAGTGCCCACAGCAGGCGGCAGTGAGCTGCAGAATGATGGGAGACTAGGAAGAAACCCATTGTCGGAATGCTGGTCTGGGGGTCAGGGCTGCTGCGTACAGTTCTGCAAGTTGTGCTCTGAGCAAGGGCACTCAAGTGGGTGGGGACTGAAATCCAGCCCCAGCTCCAATAGCCAAGCCCTATGTCCTGGGGCCAGTTTTTCCTAATTCCCCCAAAGTCGTTGCAGCTCTCCAAAGTGTACATCCAGCAGGAGGGGGCGCCTTGCTCAAATTTGCGCAAAGGCACCTTATGAGCTAGCAGTGCCCAGGGGAGTGAGACTCCTCCTCCCTTCCTTCTCTCCGGTGTCCGCTTTGCTTCCCAAAACACTCTCCCTATATCTATTTCTACTCGTGAAGATTTTCATTTTTCAGGGACATTTCCTGCCTGAGCCTCCTGGCTCTTTACTTTTCCTGTAGCCTCATTCCTCTATGGCTGCATCACCCTTCCTTCTGCTGATGCCTCAACCCCAGTCCCCAGCTCCTGCCTCAGGCAGCAGGATAGATTCGCTAGAAACACTGTGAATGCCTGCCTTGGCACATCTGAAATCTGGTCACTTGAACAATCAAGCTGACAGAGAGCTGGGGGCATTCAAGGCTCCTCCCTGCCACCCCCTGCTCCCTGTCACTGGCTCAGCACGTGGTTAGTGAGCATCTACCATGTGCTGAGCACTGTTCTAGGCACTGGGGGACACAGCGGTGAACAAAACCGACACAAACAAATCCTCCTGGAGCTACATTCTAGTTCTGGCGAGATTATCTTCCCTTTGATTTCACCATCCTTCTCTCTTGCTCCGATGCCCTGAAAGCCCCCCCTCCTCTCGCTCCCCTCCGGAAGGCCCCATCCTGGCCCCTGGCAAAGGTTGGACCTGACACTTTGGCTGTGGCGCTTGGACACCCTGCAGGGGTGAACTATTTCTCATGTGGGGAACATATGTGTAATTTTCGCTCTCCAAGTGCCTTTGCGTCCGGGCCTGGCAGAAGCTCTGTATCATTGTTTTCCAACTTGGGTCGCTTTTGTGCACTATTTATTTATTGTTTTCTCACCAAAGGCCAGTGAAGCTGGGGTATGGGCAAGGGTGGCTGAGCCCAGGCTCTGTGATGTGGCATTTATTAGGAGCTGTGGGGTTATTTTTCTGATTGTGGCTGGGGGGTCCTTCAGTATGGGTCTGTAGGCTTCTAGTTGCTAGATGTGGTAGTGACCAGCTCTGTCTCTTTCATCCCTCCCTTCCTTTCCTTTTTTCTTTTTTACTTAAAAGAAATGCTAAAAAAAAGTCAGAGGATAATGTAGCAAATGCTCATGTACCCTCCACCCCAAATCAACGAGTGTTAACATTTGCGTCATTTGCCTGAGATTTTTTTCTAGCAAAATAACGCATTAGGGATACCCTTGAAGTCCCTGCGCGGTGCTACCCAGTCCCATACCTCGTTGACTTGACCATGATGTGAATCTAAACCAAGTTTATGTGTCCATATATGGTGCGTCGTATTAGTTTTTGTACATTTAAAATTTGTGATAAGTGATATTCCATGTGAAATAGTCTAAAATTTGCTTTTTTCACTCAGCGTTATGTTTTTGGTCTCTATTCCTTTTATAAATGTGGATGTAGGTTATTCACGTTAACTACTACGTGGTATACCATCATATGAATAATAAAATCTATTTCTCTGATCCCTTGCTGATAGAAACTTAGGTTGTTTCTTTCTTTTTTTACCATTACCATCTAAGCTGCAATGAACATTCTTGTGCATATTTCCCCACACACATAGAAATTTTCAACTGTATGCCCCTAGAAATCAGATTGCTGGGTCGAGGGGTACGTGTACGTATTGCAAAGCTGCTCTTTAAGATGGCTGTGCCAATTTACAGTAATATATGAGAGAACCTATTTCCCCACTTCACCACCAACCTTTCCCACTCCGCCCTCCCTACTTGTCTCCCAACCACCACACATCCCAGACACTGCCGTGCCACGTGATCACCCTCTACTTGACCTTCCTCGCTCTTGCTTCTCCCACATCACTGCCAAGTCAATATTAATTAAGATTTCCTTCTCTACAATGCTTTCCTAATCTGTTCCTCCAGCTGGAA
The DNA here is from genome assembly GCF_021613505.1 of Equus quagga. NCBI lineage: Eukaryota > Metazoa > Chordata > Mammalia > Perissodactyla > Equidae > Equus > Equus quagga. The sequence goes on along the minus strand of NC_060276.1, from coordinate 68,175,557 downwards.
TTCAAGGCCCTTCATAGGATGGGACCAGGCAACCTCCCCAGCCTCACCTCTTACCACCTGCTTCCAGCAAGGTCCTCCAACTACACACACCTTTGGTCATGCTACTGTTCCCTACGCCTAGCCACAGTGTTCATTTCCACCTTATAAAACCTCATTTATTCCTCAGAACTTGCCTCAGTGACACCTTCTCTGGAAGCCTTCCCAGATACCTCCAGGCAGAGCCCCCTCTTGGTTCCCACTGAGCTCAATACAGTCTTTACCTCAGCAGCTTGAAAAAAGTCAGACAGAAAGCCCTTGACTCTCTTGCTTGGAAAGGAAGTTTGGCCAACATGGATCTTGTTTTCTCTTGTTGTTTAGAATTCCTTCAACAAATTGAACAAATATATTACATGCCCACACTGGGCCAGGCTCTGAGCAGTGGCTGAGCCCAACCAGGCCCCTGCCTTCATAGGAGCAACATGCATGCCTGTCATCCTCTGAGAAAGTTACCCCCAGAGCCTCTGAGGCATGCCTGACTGGATGCCCAGTTCCCCATCTGGGTCCCTAGTGCCTGGCACCAAGTAGGGATGAGGGCAAGCTTGCTTGTGTAAAAGGTCAGGCGCTGAAAGACTTGGAGAGTTGAGGGGAGAGAAGCATGTTTCAGTTAGGTCACAGAAGTTCCAGGAGGCCTCCAAGCCAGCTGCCCTGGGAGTTGCCTGGGAGGCCACATGATTTCTAGAACAAGGCTGGGGGTCTCAACTGAAGGAGGTGGACTTGGGGGTGCGGGATGAGACGGAGCTGGCTACTGCCCAGTCCTCCCCACCCCTGCCCCTCCTGGTCCACCTTCCCCTGTGTCCCTTTCCCGTTCCTCCAGGAGCACGGGACACTCTCACCTGCCTCTCCGACTTGGGCTGATGGCCCTGGTGGTTTCCAAACTTGACATTTTCCTGTGTGTGACGACGGAAGGCTCCCCCCCAGGTTGCAAATGGAAAAGGTAGGTGGAGGCGTCTCTCCCGGCTTTCCCTCCAGGCTGATCAGGCCACAGAGCTGGGGCTTGTCACTGGCTTGCTCCCCGAACCCCTCTGCTCCATTCCTGGGCTGCTACCCAAAAAAGGAGAATTTTCTCTCTTATTAACACCTGTTGAAGGTGCTGCTGTGCTCTGGCCCTGTGTCCCCTGTGGGAGGAGGCTTGATTTCCACTTGCAAGAGGCAGCAGGGGTCTGATGCAAGCATTTCCTGTGGGGAAACATTTCCTGCCATTGCCCAGTCAGGTTGGCACCTTGTTTAAATACTCATAACAATGTGTCCCAAATTGGGGAAGGGAAATGGAAAACAATACCCCTCAATGTTGAGAAGAACATAATGGCCAGAATTGAATGTGAGCCCTGCCTCGTTAGGATTTGAGTGCCGCAAACCGGGAATTAAGAACCTGTTCTTTAGTCAATCACTTCTCCCCACACACTGCAGGCCTCTGGGCCATTTCTTTTGAGTTGAGGGCCCCATCCCCTCTCACTGGATTCTTGTGATAGCCTCCTGACTGGTTTGCCTGCCCTTATTCTCTCCCCCTCCAATCTTCCAAATTCTGGAGATAGAGCCTTCAGTGGCTCCTTATTACCTTTGGCACAATTTTCCAAAACACGGAACCACCACCACTGGCATTAACTGAAATGCCTTCAAGAGGTACAGGTGAACTTTTCTTTTTGTTTGAATGCTCATGTATTTATTTTTCTATACATTAGAGAAAAGTATGACCACCCTATCAAATAATATGGAGGTATTATTGCTTAGGATGAGGCTGAAGTTCAGAATCATAGACTGGCAGAGCTGAAAAGGGCCTGAGAGATCATCTCACCCACTGGCATGTCTTTGCCTTCACTCCCAATTCTCATGCCCCCTCCACCAGACGACATCTCTGCCTACTGAACTCCTACTCAAGCTTCAAAGCTCATCTCAAAAGTTGCTTCTATCTTTCACAAGTTCTGTATTATTTCCTCCAATAGACTGGGAACTCTTTGTAATAAGCTCCTCATTTGGGGGTCCACTCCTCCACCCCCATCTCATGCCAAGCACGTAAGAGGTTTCAAGCAAAGTTTGTGGGAGAAGTGAATAGATCTGACATCTACAGAAACACAGAACAGGTTTGCTTCCCTGGGTGAGTCCCTTGAAGGCTACCTTGGAGCAGGGACTCCACCTAAGGACTTGGTCATTGCAAAGAGACCCTCACAGACTCTTCAGCAAGGCCTCATGGAGCACCCTCTTACTCTGGGCCAGGTCTACTCTAGGTGCTGGGGATACACCATAGCCCTCTTCCCAAGGAGAGGCTGCAACACGTTCTCTGCTGTACCCCTCCCTCTACTCTGTATGGGAAGCAGAGCCCTCTTGCTTGCACGTGTCAATGACAGGTTCCAGTACCATTTTGATAGGTTGTTCTAAATCGCTTGCTTTTAGTTGGGTACGATAAGCTTTAGGAGACCCCCCATTCCCATCTCCCCAGTGCAATAAGCAGGACGTTTTCAAACTCTCTCTTTCCTCAGCAACTTTTGCAGTTGTCTGAGCTGATCCACATTCTGTGATTCTTAATAACTGTTCTTTCAGAAAATGACATGTTCTTCTAGTCTCCTCTTTTCCTAAACAGAGTTGGTTTTTCTGATTATAAAAGTAAAACGTGTGTCTTTTTACTTATTGATAAAGAACTTATTACTCAAAGCTCTTTATATAATAAAAATATTAATCTTTTTCTGTCCTGTGCTGCAAATATCTTTTTATTTCCTGCTTTTCTGTTTTGTCTGTGATTTTTGGTCATTGTGCTTTGGGATGTGCTAACATGTTTTTTAATGATGCTGCCAAATATGTTGCCATTTCCTTTTGTGATTCTTTATGCTTGGAAAGGCTTCACTCCTCCCAGAGCACATGAATGCTCATCTGTATTCTCCCCTCGTGGTGGGGGGGACGTTCCGACCTTGCCCCATTCTAGTTCTTCGTCCCTTTTCCAGCCCATGCAGCCCCTCCCCCTGCGGTTAACACAACCTTTCTTCAGTGGAGAGCGAGGCAATCAATTAGGCTGAAGCTCTAAATATGCCAATGAGGTCACCCCTTCCCTGGTCTATACCCCAGCTACTCACTCTTTCAGCCCCTTTAAGAAAGGAGAGCTTGGTGTGGATCCCTCCCACTGATGTTCTGTCTCTTGCTTCCTAACCTGCTTCTTAGCAGCGGGGAGAGAGGGAGGGAAAGAAAAGTCAGAACTCACTTCAAGTACTGCAGGGCTACGTTGCTCTCACCTCATCTCCAGTGTATGCTTTTCACCTCTCCTCAGCAACTACATTTTTCAATTAGATCCAAATCCAGTGCTCTGGTTAATGGAAAGTCTCTGAGCATGTAAAGTCTGGCCTGAGTGAAGCCATATGGCCAGAAGCCAGAGCTCCCCCAGCAACCGCCAGGCCGGGCTCCTGCATCTTCCCCTGGCAGCCGGCACAGTTGCCATGGGAACTCGAGCGCTAAATTGCTTTGCACGTTTGGAAACTGAAGACCTCAGCTTTGACGCATGTAGCCCAGAAATCGATTGACCTCCAGTTAGGTTTTTGTTGTTTTCTCGAGGCATCTCCTGCTTGCGTGTTGCCTATCCCTCTTGAAGGTTACGTCAGAGAGAGACCCAAGCATTTAGCTCAATTTTTGTAAGAAATTATTTGTACCTTGATTTATTCTTAAAAGCATTTAAGGTGTCTTACAAAGCTGCACCCAGTACTTGGAGAGAGCCTAAATTAGAGTACGAGAGAAAGACGAGGCAAGGGAAAAGCAAAAGTAACTGGTGAAGAAGTCGTAACAGAAAGTAAATGTCAGGAAGTCCCTTCTTGAAAAATGTATCTCAGAATTTGGTTGTAAGCATTCATGGAGGTAACATAAAGGAGAGGCATGGTCAATTATAAGATTCACAGATGAAAGCAAATCAGTTGAGGGGCTGGCCCTGTGGCTTAGGGGTTAAATTCAGCACTCTCCACTTCAGTGGCCCGGGTTCTGTTCCCAGGCGTGGACCTACACCACTCATTGGCGGCCATGCTGCGGTGGCGACCCACATACAATATAGAGGAAGACTGGCAACAGATGTTAGCTCAGGGAGAATCTTCCTCAGAAAAATAAAAATCAAATCAATTGCTTAATAAAAGCATGAGTGTTCCAAACCTTGAGACTAAAAAAATCTGCTTTTTTTCTGGAAACTCTAACAAAAATTTCTCATTTTTTTGTTCCTATCACCCAGCATTTTACTTGAACAAGTGGAGGCAGATTCTAATCTCAGTAGATGGTGATTTTCTTCCTTTTCCACCTTTGTTATTATTGTTGTTAAATAAGTAGTACACAGGGTTTTTTTGTAATGAGAAAAGAGTGGAAGTAGCTAAATAACCACAGAGTACTATGCAGCCTTAGAAAATGAGGTGGCTCTTTGTGTTAAATGAAAAGTGTAAGATGCAAAAACGTGTGTAATATGGTGCCACCATCTGATTTCTTGTATCTGCACAGAACGCCTGTGGCAGGATGCCCGAGAAACTGGGCTAGGGGTGGGGGAGACTCACTCTTCTCAGAACTCCTTTTTGTACGCTGAATATTTCTGCCATGTGCATGCGTTAACTATTCAAAAAATATTTTAAATGAGTAATATACATACACATAAGAGTGGTTAGAAGGTGGAGAAATGGGGGGAAATTCAGATGTAGAAAATATAGAAAAGAAAAAATCTTTACAGAATTTTTACCACTTAGATCTCACTAGTATTAACCTTTTTTTTTAAAAGCAGACTTTTTCCCATGTAAATTGGTACAACCTTTCTGCAGGGCAGTTTGGCGGTATGTTTCAGAAGCCTTAAAAATGTGTATACCCTTTGACCTGGCAATGCTACGTTTAGAAATGCATACTAAGGAAATAATCAAACGAGTGCCCAAAGATGCATGTACAAAATGTTGGTTCTGATGTGGAGAGAAATGGAAAAAGTTCTAAATGCCCTACAGTAAGAGATGGCTGAGTAAATTATGGAGTGTCCCTATGGTGGGGTACTATGCAGCTGTTGAAAATGAGGGTGGAAATCTCTAGTTACCAACAGGCCTCCCAGACGCATCAAGCCTCACCAGTGTACTGTCTCAGCACCCTGCACCTTCTTTCCTTACAATTACCATGGTTAAATTATATTTGGTTTTGTGTGCTTACTTAACATGCCCCCTACACACACATGACTGGCAGATCCGTGAGGATAGGGACTAAGCCTGTTTTACTCCTTATGGTATATCAAGTACCTTGCAAGGCTCTTAGCACATAATAGACACTCAATAAATATTGGTTGACTAATTGACTGAATAAATGAATGAAAAATCAAGGCAATTTTCTTCCCATCCACCTCAAACATCCCTCAGTTTTCAGCTGGGCCTTTAGTGCTGCCTAGATATACCTTTACTTCTCTCTAGTCTCTATGACAGCTGCTTCACATGTTCCCCAGCTCTTCAGGCTCCGACTACATAGTACCACCTACTTCTAGGCAATGATCTCATCTACTTCCCAGAGAAAATAGGAGCCAGTAAGTGGGAGCTCCTTCCATGCCCTCCCCTACATTTCTGGGCCTTATTCTGTGAACTTGAGAAAGCAGGAGGCCAGTGGTAACCCAGGCTGGCGCATGTTGGGTAGACTGGTAGGAGGCAAAAAGCAGATATCTGCCCACTTCTTTCTGGACCTCTCTCCAGCAATCCCCCCTTTTTTTCATCATCAGAGCTCTTGAAAGAAGAAACTATTTTCTGCCTCCCATTCGCTCTGTCCTTATTTGCACTCAAGGGCACAGTTAAATATACTGCTCTGCACACTGTTATCTATCCATGCAAGGTCCTTTAAATTTTTTTTGGTCTTATTTTATTTTTCCCTTTCATCTCCATTCCCCATTCCCATCCCCTCCCTAGTGGGTTGGTGTGTGTGTTGGAAATATAGGTGTCTTTGAAGATATATTTATGTATATATATATGCCTTTAATTTACTTAAATGGTGTTGATCCACACATCATATTTTATTTCTTTTTTCCCTCAACACTGTTTTTGAGGTCTATCCATGCTGCTACATGCACATCTAGCTTACTACTTCTGACATGGCATGTATCAGCCACATTTTACTTCTCCATTCCTCTAAGACTGGACCTCTTGGTCCTGCCAACTCCCTATGACCACAGGTAATGCTACCATAAACCTTCCTTAACTTGCCCCTATGAACTTGGGCAAGAATTTCTCTAAAGCAGCGATTCTCAGGGGCTGGCCCCGTGGCCGAGTGGTTAAGTTCGCATGCTCCACTGCAGGCAGCCCAGTGTCTCGTTGGTTCAGATCCTGGGCACGGACATGGCACTGCTCATCGAACCACGCTGGGGCAGCGTCCCACATGCCACAACTAGAAGGACCCACAACTAAGAATATACAACTATGTACCAGGGGGCTTTGGGGAGAAAAAGGAAAAAAAAAATCTTTAAAGCAGCGATTCTCAAAGTATGGTCTGCAGATCCGTAGGAGTTACTGAGACCCTTTCAGGGGGTACCCAAGTCATAGCTGTTTTCAAGATAATACTAGGACATTATTTGCCTTTTTCATGAGATTGATGTTTGCACTGAGGGCAAGACTTCTGGCACCTTAGCGTGAGTCAAAGCAGTGGCACCAACCTGTACTAGTGGTCATTGTAGACTTCACCACCATGCTCTCAGGGGGAAGAAAAGCCAGTTTTACTTAAGAAAGGCTTTGATAGAGCAGTACAAATTGTCGATTTGATAAATCTTGGCCCTTGAGTGCAGATCTTTCTAATATTCTGTGTGACAGAGCAGGAAGAGCACAGGAAACACTCCTGCTGCCCGCCGCAGGGTGACGGCTGTCTCGAGGAAAAGCACTTGTGGCTTGTTGGAGGTGTGAGCTCAGCAGGCCTCTTTTCTCAGGGAACATTGCTTTTACTTGAAAGAACGACTGACAGACAAACTGTGGTTATTCAGACTTGGGTACCTGACAGACATTTGCTCAAAAATGAGCAGAATGAGCCTGTCACTTCAGGGAAAACAACTGGCAGTGTTTGTCACCAAAGATAAAATTTGAACTTTCAAATGAAAATCAGAATTTTGGAAAAACTTTTTTCTGCCGCCATGGGCTTGACAGCTTCCCAATACTTAAAGGTGTTCTCTGCCTGCCCCTTAATTCTTTATGATCTGTTGGGATTATCAAGTCCCTCTTCCAGAAAATCCTCCTGTCAAGTGTGCCAGCTGCCCGCCTGCGTTGCTAAGGCCCTGTGCATGAGAGCCTGCGCTGCCTTTGTCTGCTGAGTTGTAGGAGTGCCTTGGTCTGCATGTCAGGGAGCTTCATAAATGTTGGACGAATGCGTCAGGAAGGCTGCCACTGCACAGCCAGGAAGAAACACAAAAAGTCAAGACACAAAGCTTAAATGTCAGTGTCTCCTTCTCTTCCCATTCTCCCCACTCAAACTGGACCTTCTCATCTCCCCTTTGGCTTCCTATACTCCCAAGAGCTATGACTGCTCCATTGCTATCTCCAGGCCTGGCCTCTGAGCTCCAGATGGCGTGTCTCCACCGCCTCCTGCACGGGACACCCAGAGGCCAAGCTGAGCTGTCTCCTCCTCCTCCCTGCACCTACTCCTCTCCCAGGGCTCCCTAACCTGGAGAACCGGCACCACTCGTTCTATCCCCACGTCACCACTGCCGTCTGTTCCTTCTCTCCACCCCTCCGCTCCTCTCACGGCAAGCCCTCATCACTTCTCCCTTGCCCGCTTCCACAGCCTCCAACTGGGCTTCCCGCCTCTCGGCAATCAGGCTTCCACCTTGCAGCCCCTGTGCTGACGATCAGGTCACTCCCTGACCTAAAAGCTTCCGTGACTCCTTGTTACCTTCAAGATAAAATCCATACCCCTTCTCCTGACACTTAAGGTCTCCATGGTCTGGTCCCAACTACCTCCTCTTCCACCTGACAGTACTAGATCACGGCTTTTTCTCCCCTAACACCAGGTATCTTCATACCTTTATGCTCTCACTCAAAATGTCCTCTTTGCCTAGAATATCTTCTCTCCACATCTCATTTTACTGGCAAACATTGCTTTATTCTTTGAGGACTAGCTCAGTATCACGTTTTCTTGATGCTCTCCTCTTCCTCTGGCAGAAGGAATTCAACTCTGAGTGCTGGCAACTGGTAATTTAGTGGATGGCTGGAGAAAAACACTGAACTGCCTCAAATGAGGGCTAGAGCTGTTGAGGTGGCAGAATTTGAGCCGGTCCCCAGAGGGAAGAATCTTAACAGTACGAACATTTATTGAGCGCTAACTATTCATCAGACCTTGCTCTATGCACTTCCTATGCATTCTCATTTCATTCCTCTAGCAACCCCAAACTCCCGTTGTCCTCACTTTAATGATGAAGAAACTGAGGCCGGAGAGACACTCGTGGCTGCTGGTCTTTGCTGAGTGGCAGCTTGTTGATCTACTGCAGAATACTTTTGTGCCATAAATGGCAGAGTAGGGACAGCATCTAGAAGCACTTGCGGTTGTGTCTCTTGTTCATCTGGTGCAGGAGGGAGAAATGCATTTGGTGTCAGAAGTGTGAGGCCATGTGGTGCAGAAACCAGTCTGAAGTCTGATGCCAGCTCTGTCTAGCTGTGTGACCTTGAGCCCATTCCTTAACCTCTCTGAGCTTCAGTTTCCTAACATGTGAAATGAGGATAATAATAGCTCCCTTGCAGGTTTGTGGTGCAGGTGAGCTATGAGGAATGCAAAAGGATCCAGCACAGTGTTCGGTACATAGAGGGTACTCCATCAGTGTTGATTCACTTTTCTCCCTCCCAAGCTCCCAGAGAAAGAAGTGGACTATGGTGAAACTCACACTACATCTGGAGTCAGGGGAGCTGTGCCCTGACTCTGGCACCACCAAGGCTGTGCAGCCTTCAGCCAGTCACTTTCCTACTCTGGGCTTTGGTTTCATCCTATGCTTGTAACACAAGGGAGTTTTGTTTCACAGCAGTTGGATGTTTCCATCTTCTCCCATTTCTTTAGCCACTCAAAAAAGAAAGGGGGAAAAAACCCACCAGAAGAGAACCAGAGGAAAGGGCCGGGTCATGCCAACCTGGGGTGCTGTGTTTTGTGGAAGTCAGGCATTTCTGGCAGTAGGAAATATTTCCTGAAGACTCGGGCTTTGGACCCTGCTAACCTGGAAGGGAGCTCAGATTTCCTCATTAATATACACAAAACCAACTTCCCCCTCCCTGCCCCTTGCCTCTGGGAGCTGCCCCCACAGGCTTGGGCCTCTCTGCTGAAGCAGGCCTTGAGCTGATTCAGGCGCCCAGCTGCCTGTTACCATGGCAACGTTCCAGCGTGCTTTGCATAGTGACAGGGATGCTAGGCTTTGCTAACAAAGTGCTCTGTAAAGGACTTCACGTCTTTGGCAGGAACAATTCCGCCTTCTTTTTCACATGGATAACTTTGGGGGCTGTGAGGGATTTGGCAAGTCACTTCCCCTGTCTTGGCCTGCGCCCCTGGGCTTTCCTTGAAGGCACAAGTTGGCAGCTTTTTATTTTTGTATTTCTAAATATACCATCACCACTCTCCTCCTGTCCACTCCCCCTCCAAAGGAAAAAATGGTTTTTCCCTTACTTAGAGCTCTGGTGGAACTCAGCATGTTTGGGAAAATGGGACGAATGGACTGTTTGAATCACTTATGTGCCTTTGGCTCACTGCTGGGTCAAATAGTCTTCAAGCCCCTTTTCTTTGTTTAGAATGCCCAGGGATTTTCAGGACTGAAACAGGAAGACCCTGTATTGTCCTGGTGAATGGTTCCCTGGAGCAGGAAACCTAATTAGAATTCGGAGTAGGATGGGAAGGAAGCCAGGCAGACCTGGGTGAATTCTGCTTTCATCACTCACGAGCTGTGTGATCTTGGACAAGTTATTGAACTTCCCTTGGCTTCACTTTCCTCCTATGTGCAATGGAGATGATAATACCGGCCTTACAAGGGCCTTATTGGAGGGTTGGTACGAGGTCTAAATATATCTGATGCCTGCCTGCTTTTGCTGTTTCCATTGCCCTGATCCTGGTCTGGGCAAGTGATGACAGACCAGGATCTGCCATCACTTACCCAGACCAGTACCATAGCCTTCTGACTTCCCCATTTCTACTCAAACGCCCTCCAGTCCATTGTCCACATAGCAGACATGGTGGTCTTTAAAGTTTTTAAATTAGATCTTGTCACTCCCTTGCTTAAAATTCTCTAGTAGTTTCCCATTGCACTTAAAGTAAAATCCACTACTTTCCTCCTCACCTCCTCCACCCTAGACCCACTGGCCTCCTTTCTATTTCTCAAAAGCATCAAGATCCTTCTCATCTCATGGACTTGGCACTTTCTGTTCCCTCTGCTGGCTTCTTGTCTTCCCCAATTCTTAGCTCAGAAAGACCTTTCCTGACCACTTACCTCAGCTAGTTCTTCACACCCACTCCTATCACTCGTCGTCATATCGCTGTGTTGATTTTCTTCATTGCACTTCCTGCAAGCTATCCCTACATTGGTTATTTGTATATTTGGCTATTGACTGTCTCCTCTGACTGGATTGTAAACTCCTTGTGTATGTCCTGTTCATGTCTCTGTGCCCCAGCACCCAGCACAGAGCCTAGATATAACAGAATCAGTGAAATCTATTGAATGAATGAATGACAAAGGCATGCAGAACGCTGGAAACAAGGCCTGAAAGAGAGTAGAGAACAACATATGTTTATCCCCTTCTTTTGGCCTTCTCCCATCAGTTGGCTGTGAGGCAGAGGGTGGGTCACTAGACCTGTGGCCTCCAAAGTGGGTGCAGGGTCTCCGGGGTGCAGGAAGAAAAGATTAGATTTCCTAGTAACCTTCATTTTTCTCGCATCTTAATTTCCATATGTGTTTATGTTTTATCATTTATAAAATGGATTAGCACAGTATTACATGTATATTGTTTATACATAAATATACATATGTTGGGGATAGGCTCAAAAATACTGGGAGACCACAGCGGGTGGGAAGCAAACTGGCAGGCTGTTGGCAGCCTGTGGACTACAGATAGGTTGGGCTGGGCCAGCAGAGAGGTTTCCTGGGTTGGAGGTTGAGTGCCTTGGGGACTGGGGTGCGGGGCAGGCCGTGTGCATGCTCCAGTTCTCCACCACCGCTTATAGCTTCTCCCAGCCTACTTCACAAATTTCCCTGCCCTTCCAGACCTTCGAAGGCATGTGCATTTCCAACCCTGGCCAGCCTTCCTTTTGCCAGTCTCTAGAGACCCTTCTACTCTGGAACTTGGTGCTAGTCTATCCACAGGGGCAAGTGTATTCCACAGGTGCTAGTCTATTCCCCTGTGTGTGGGAAAAACCGAGGCCTGCAAGCCCCCTGAGTGCAGTGGCTGGGCTTGTGTCTCCTGTGACCAGAACGATGCCTAGAACAGAATGGGTGCTCAGATCCTCCAAGAACGCACTTGTTGACTAATTTCAGTGCATAGAATAATCCTTTTCTGAATGTCTGAGCTGAGAGGACCCTCAGAGAGCAATTAGGTCCATATATTTCACTACCCAAGTGGGAACTAAATGGGGCTCAGAAAGGCCCATGACCCACCCAAGATCATGAAGCATCCAACTAGCACTCTGTCCCGGGTGCGAGCCTGTCTGCTTAGCCTCTGGGATGTATGCTCATTTATGATCAGGTCTTGACTGGTTCTACTCCCTTGGCCTTGGCCTTGGCCTGCTACTCATCAGCACCAACTCTCAGAAGGCGCTCTGGCTTTCTTACTGGGGCGGGGACCAAAGAAGAAAACATGCCCCAAATCACAATTCTGCAGCCTCCTGCCTTCCCTAAACCCACTTTCTATATATCAGCCTCCCAGCTTCCTTGGATGTTTAATGGCATCACCACCCTTCTACTCACTTATGCCCCAAATACGAAGTGTTCATCTCCCCTCCAGTGAGAGCATACTATGTATCAGATGCTTTTTTTAAAAATAAACTTTTTATGGACGATTAACATACACACCAAAAAGTGCACGCATCAAAAGTACACAACAAAAAGTGCACACATTGATGAATGATCACGAAGTGAACACACCCATGTTCCCCCTACCCAGGTCAAGACATTGAGCCTGGCCAGGACTACAGAAGCACTGCTCAAAACACTTCTTTAACCTTCATTGCAGATCTTCTCACAACAGCCCCTGAACTACAACAGGCGTGAGTAGTTCAATCCACTTTACAGATACTGAATTATTTTTCTTTAAACCAATTTTTTAATTCAGCCTTGAATACTCAGTAAATTACACATTTTATGCCCTAGTTTTTCCTCTAGTTATTATTAGAGTCTATATGCATTAGGATAAATACATGACTATTAAACTTATTTTTTATATTTTTTTTATCGAGGTAACACTTGTCTACAACATTATATAAACTTCAGATGTACATCATTATATTACTATTCCTGTGTAGATTACATCATGTTCACCACCCAAAGACTAATTACCATCCATCACCACACATATGTGCCTAACAACCCTTTTCGCCCTCCTCCCCCCCCTTCCCCTCTCGTAACCACCAATCCAATCTCTGTCTCGATGTGTTTGTTTGTTGTTGTTTTTGTCTTCTATTTATGAGTGAGATCATATGGTATTTCACTTTCTCCCTTTGAGTTATTTCACTGAGCATAATACCCTCAAGGTCCATCCACGTTGTCACAAATGGCCGGATTTCATCATTTCTTATGGCTGAGTAGTATTCCATTGTGTATAAATACCACATCTTCTTTAGCCATTCGTCCCTTGATGGGCACCTAGGTTGCTTCCAAGTCTTAGCTCTTGTGAATAATGCTGAGATGAACGTAGGGGTGCATATGTCTTTACGCATTCATGTTTTCATGTTCTTTGGATAAATACCCAGCAGTGGGATAACTGGATGGTATGGTAGTTCTTGTCTTAATTTTTGAAGAATCTCCATACTGTTTTCCATAGTGGCTGCACCAGTTTGCATTCCCACCAGCAGTGTATGAGGGTCCCCTTTTCTCCACATCCTCTCCAACATTTGTTATTTCTTGTCTTGTTAATTATAGCCATTCTGATGGGCCTAAGGTGATATCTCATTGTAGTTTTGATTTGCATTTCCCTGATAATTAGTGATGTTCAACATCTTTTCATATGCCTATTGGTCGTCAGTGTATCTTCTTTGGAAAAATGTCTGTTCAGATCTTTTGCCCAATTTTTAATTGGGTTGTTAGTTTTGTTGTTGTTGAGATATATGAGTTCTCTTTATATTTTGGATAATAACCCCTTATCGGATATATGGTTTGCAAATATCTTCTCCCAATTGTTAGGTTGTCTTTTCATTTTTTTTTTTCTAAATTTTATTATTTCCTTTTTCTCCCCAAAGCCCCCCGGTACATAGTTGTATATTCTTCGTTGTGGGTCCTTCTAGTTGTGGCATGTGGGACGCTGCCTCAGCGTGGTCTGATGAGCAGTGCCATGTCCGCGCCCGGGATTCGAACCAACGAAACACTGGGCTGCCTGCAGCGGAGCGCGCGAACTTAACCACTCGGCCACGGGGCCAGCCCCGGTTGTCTTTTCATTTTGTTGATGGTTTCCTTTGCTGTGCAGAAGCTTTTTAGTTTGATGTAGCCCCATTTGTTTATTTTTTCTACTGTTTCCCTTGTCTGGTCAGAAATGATACTTGAAAAATATGCTGCTAAGACTAATGTTCAAGAGTGTGCTGCCTATGTTTTCTTCTGGAATTTTTGTGGTTTCAGGTCTTACATTGAGGTCTTTAATCAATTTTGAGTTAATTTTTGTGTATGGTGTAAGATAATGGTGTACTGTCATTCTTTTGCATGTGGCTGTCCAGTTTTCCCAACACCATTTATTGAGGAGACTTTCCTTTCTCCATTGTATGTTCTTGGCTCCCTTGTTGAAAATTAGCTGTCCATAGATGTGTGGGTTTATGTCTGGGATCTCGATTCTGTTCCATTCATCTATGTGTCTGTTTTTGTGCCAGTACCATGCTGTTTTGGTTACTATAGCTTTGTAGTATATTTTGAAATGAGAGAGTGTGATGCTGCCTCCAGCTTTGTTCTTTTTTCTCAGGATTGCTTTGGCTATCCAGGTTCTTTTGTTGTTACATATAAATTTTAGGATTCTTGGTTCTATTTCTGTGAAAAATGTCATTGGAACTTTGATAGGGATTGCACTGAATCTATAGATTGCTTTAGGAAGTATGGACACTTTAACTATGTTAATTCTTCCAATCCAAGAGCATGGAATATCTTTCCATTTCTTTGTGTCTTCTTTGATTTCTTTCAGCAATGTTTTATAGTTTTCAGCATACAGGTCCTTCACCTCTTTGATTAAGTTTATTCCTAGGTATTTTATTCTGTTTGTTGCAATTGTAAGTAGGATTGTATTCTTAATTTCTCTTTCTGCTCTTCGTTGTTGTGTATAGGAACACAACTGATTTTTGTATGTTGGTTTTGTATCCTGCAACTTGACCGTATTCGTTTATTATTTCTAAAACTTTTTCAGTGGATTCTTTAGGTGTTTCTGTATATAAAACCATGTCATCTGCAAATACTGACAGTTTAACTTCTTCCTTTCCATTTTGGATCTCTTTTATTTCTTTTTCTTGCCTTATTGCTCTGGCTAGGACTTCCAATACTATGTTAAATAAGAGCAGTAAAAGTGGGCCTCCTTGTCTAGTTCCTGTTCTTACAGGGATAGCTTTCAGTTTTTCTCCATTGAGAATGATATTAGCTGTGAGTTTGTCATATATGGCCTTTAGTATGTCAAGGTACTTTCCTTCTATAACCATTTTATCCAGTTTTTATCATAAATGGATGCTGTTTCTTATCAAATACTTTCTCTGCAGCTATTGAGGTGATCATGTGATTTTTATTCTTCATGTTGTTAATGCAGTGTATCATGTTTATTGATTTGCAGATGTTGCACCATCCCTGCATCCCTGGAATAAATCCCACTTGACCATGGTGTATGATCTTTTTAACGTATTGTTGTATTCAATTTGCTAGTATTTTGTTGAGGATTTTTGTATTGATGTTCATCAGTGATATTGGCCTGTAATTTTCTTTTTTCGTGTTGTCCTTGTCTGGTTTTGGTATCAGGGTAACGTTGGCTTTGTAGAATGAGTTAGGGAGCTTTCCCTCCTTTGGAAGAGTTTGAGAAGGATAGGTATTAACTCTTTTTCAAATGTTTGGTAGAATTCACCAGGGAAGCCGTCTGGTCCTGGACTTTTTTTCTTGGGGAGGTTTTTGATTACTGTTTTGATCTCCTTACTGGTGATTGATCTATTCAAATTCTCTATTTCTTCTTGATTTGGTTTTGGAAGGTTGTATGATTCTAAGAGTTTATCCATTTATTCTAGATTATCCAATTTGGTCACGTATAGCTTTTTGTACTATTCTCTTATCATCTTTTGTATTTCTGAGGTGTCCATTGTAATGTCTCCTCTTTCGTTTCTGATTTTATTTATTTGAGCCTTCTCTCTTTTTTTCTTGGTGAGTCTAGCTGAAGGTTTGTCAATTTTGTTTATCCTTTCAAAGATCCAACTCTTAATTTCATTGATTTTTTCTGTTGATTTTTTAGTCTCTATTTCATTTATTTCTGCTCTGATTTTTATTATTTCCTTGCTTCTGCTAATATTGGGCTTTGCTTGTTCTTCTTTTTCCAGTTCCTTTAGGTGCACTGTTAGATGGTTTATTTGAGATTTTTCTTGTTTGTTGAGGTAGGCCTGTATTGCTATAAATTTCCCTCTTAGAATCACTTTTGCTGTATCCCATAGATTTTGGCATGTCATATCTTCATTTTCATTTGTCTCCAGGTATTTTTTTATTTCTCTTTTGATTTCTTCTTTGATCGAGTTGTTGTTCAATAGCATTTTGTTTAATCTCCACATATTTGTGGCTTTTCTGTTTTTCTTCCTGTAGTTGATTTCTAGTTTCATACCATTGTGGTCAGAAAAGATGCCTGGTATTATTTCATTCTTCTTAAGTTTATTGAGACTTGTTTTGTGGCCTAATATGTGATCTATCCTGGAGATTGTTCCATGTGTGTTTGGAAAGAATATGTATTCTGCAGTTTTTGGATGGAATGTTCTGTATATATCTACTAAGTCCATCTGGTCAAATGTGTCATTTAGGGCCAGTGTTTCCTTATTGATCTTCTGTTTGGATGATCTATCCATTGGTGTAAGTGGAGTGTTAAAGTCCCCTACTATTATTGTGTTCCTGTCTATTTCTCCTTTTATGTCTGTTAATAATTGCTTTATATATTTAGGTGTTCCTATGTTGGGTGCATAGATATTTACAAGTGTTATATCCTCTTGTTGGATGGTTCCCTTTATCATTATGTAGTGCCCTTCTTTGTCTCTTGTTGCAGTTTTTGTTTTAAACTCTGTTTTGTCTGATGTAAGTGGCTTTCTTTTCTTTGCCGTTTGCAGAGTATCTTTTTCCATCCCTTCACTTTCAGTTTGTGTGTGTCTTTAGGTCTGAAGTGTGTCTCCTGTATGCAACATATATATGGGTCTTGTTTTTTTATCCAATAAGCTGCCCTATGCCTTTTGATTGGAGCACTTAGTCCATTGACATTTCAAGTAGCTATTGATAAGAGTATACTTATTGCCATTTGCTTACTTTTTTTCTGGGTGTTTTAGTAGTTCTTCTCTGTTCCTTTCTTCTTCTCTTGCTCTCTTCCATTGTGGTTTGATGGTCTTCTTTAGTATTATGTTTGGGTTCCTTTCTCTTAATTTTTTGTTTATTTATTATGGGTTTCTGGTTTGTGATTACCATGAGGTTCATAAATAATAACCTACGTATATAGCAATCTATATTAAGTTGATGGTCTCCTAAGTTTGACCTCTTGCTAAAAGCTCTACTCTTTTACTCCTCTCCTCCCACATTTTATGTTTTTGACATCATATCTAACTTCTTTTTTTGTGCATGTGTACCCATTACCGTCTTATCATGGAAATAATTTTAGTACTTTTGTGTTCTGACCTTCATAGGTCTGCTACCTTTACTGTATATTTGCCTTTACCAGTGATTTTATTGCTTTTTGGGGATAATTTTCTTATTCCTATTGGTGGTTTTCTCTTTTCCACCTAAATAGTTCCCTTTAGCATTTCCTATAAGCCTGGTTTCTTGGTGATAAACTCCTTTAATTTTTGCTTGTCTGGGAGACTCTTTTTCTCTCCTTACATTCTGAATGATAACCTTGCTGGGTAGAGTATTCTTGGCTGTAGGCTTTTTCCCTTCAGCACTTTAGGTATATTGTGCCACTCCCTTCTAGCCTGTAAAGTTTCTGCTGAGAAGTCAACTGACAGACTTATGGGGTTTCCTTTGTGTGTAACTTGTTGCCTTTCTCTTGTGGCTTTTAGGATTCTCTCTTTATCTTTAATTCTTGACATTTTAATTATAGTGTGTTTTGGTGTAGGCCTCTTTGGGTTTATCTTGTTTGGTGCTCTCTGTGCTTCCTGTACCTGGATGTCTGTTTCCTTCCTTAGGTTAGGAACGTTTTCAGCTATTATTTCTTCAAATAGATTCTCTGCCCCTTTGTCTCGCTCTTCTTCTGGGACACCTATAATATGGATGTTATCCCAGAGGTCCCTTAGACTGTCTTCGTTCTTTTTAATCATGACTATTAAACTTAAAAAGATCATCCATGTATATCTAAAATTCCCTCTTGTACCATTACCACATGTACCACTAGCAAAATATGTACCCCACTTTGGGGACATTGTACTGTACCATGGGAATAAACACAAGGAGAAATCTGTTTACATTTGGGAAGATGAGAAAAGGCTTGAAGCAGGACAAGAGGCATATGCAATGGACCTGACATCTGTGCAGAGGATATGGCCATGTGGACGTGAGTTTGCTTCTAGCTGCAGGGCTAAGAGAAAGCTGCACGGAGGAGGAGGCTGGGTCTTGAGATATGAGTGTGACTTTCCACAGCAGAGATGGAGGTGGAAGGAAAAGCATTTCAGGCAGAAGGGATAGAAAATGAAGAGCACTTCTTTTGGTATTTCAAGCTTGAGGGGCTGTGACTGATGCACAATTGGAAAGTGTCTCCAGGATGGGGTGCTGAGTGAACTGCCAAGGGCCAGCTCCTGGTAGGCTGAAGTCAGAGCTGGAGCTGTGTATTAGAATTCACTTCTCCTTATGGAACTTAGACCTAGAGATGCCCCACATCAGGATAGAGTGTGTGCAGGTCATGGCAGATAGGACCAGCAGAGTGCAAAAGAACTGGGCTTGGAGTCACCTAATTTAGGGCTCTAGTCCCAACCATGCCACTTACCAGCTCCACCTCCTTTCCTTATCTCCATTTCCTCATCTGCAGAATGGGGCCTAATAATCTGCATATCACAAGGTGCTTTTGAGGACTAAGTGAGAGCATGACTAAAGTGACAAGCTGTCTCTGTCCCATCTCTTGGGATCTTTGGGAAAGTCTGGAGATAGTGTCGCCTGCTCCATTTCTCTCTTCCCCCCCGCCTCCCCCAGCCCTGAGTACAGCTGGACATGGCTGATGAGGTGACAGCAATGAGCCTTAAGCATTTTCACTTTGTGGAAATGGACCCCAGAGTTGCTTATTTCAGGCCTCAGACTTCTCTGTCCCCTCTCCTGGTTTGTCTAAGGCACCAAATTGGGTGAAGGGCCGGCAGAACAGTCAGGCCTGGCCAGCGTTCCTCAATAGATGGCTGCTTCTGGCCTGGCTTGGCTTTCATACATGCCAGAAAGAAGCCCTTTCCTCCCCAAGCTCCACATGAGGACACCACAGGGGGTCTAGCCCCCTCCCAAAGCCACTGCACCTCCTGTACTGAGCACAGTGCTCAGAGCAAAGGGTAGCTGACTTCCTAGCACCTTTCTACAGGCAATGATTTTGCGTCAGTGGACCCATCAGAACAGCTCCCACCAACACCACACTCAGCCTGGATGTCCACCCTGATAAGTAGGAAGGGGCAAGAACATTTTGAGAAGACTCTTAAGTTAGTGGGGGCACAAGGGCCAAGCATGTAGAGCTTTTGGAGGGATTATCAGGGAGCAAAGGAGAGGTAGGAGGAAGAGGAGGAGGGAAGGTCTGCATGGGCAGGGTAGCTTGGCACATGCTGATTGACCAACAACATTGAGACATCCTCTGTGCCAGGCCCTGTGCAGGGCAGACTCAAAGACCCAAATTCTAACCCGACCCTCAAAGAACTCAGAGGTGACTGGGGCAGAGAAGATTCATGAACACGTGGAAGATTTCTAACAATTCCAGGGCATCTATATTTAGGGACAAGTGAGAGGCTCAGAGAGCCAGAGCTAAAGGTACCCAGAGGAGAGAGTGAGCCCTGCAGACTGGGGATGGTTGAGGAGAGGCTTTCAGGGGGTGATGGGGTTTGAGCTGAAGCTTGAGGAGCTGTAGGATTTGGGAACAGTAGGGAGAGACTGTGAGAAGGGGATGAGAAGCACTTTCTAGCAAGCACCTACTATGTGCTGGTGCCCCTTAGCTAACGGAAATCTCACAATAGCCTACAAGGTAGATGTTTCCATCCCCCATTACACAGATGAGGAAAATCGAGGCTGGGGAGGTTAAGTAACTTTGCAAGTTCACACAAGTAGAAATGGCAGAGTAGGGATTTGAATCCGGATTTCTCTGACTACAAAGCCTTTCCCGGATTGCTTTACCTGGAGTGACAAAGGACAAGGTACAGAATAGAATGATTGGCCCATAGATTGAAGGGGCAGAGGGGTTTATTTCAGGGAATAAAGAGAGAGAAGGTGAAGAGGTCAGATGGGGCCGGTTCTAAGTATAGGCTAGAGAACATGGAGTTGACCCTTTAGACAAAGGACCATTAGAAGGTTCCGAGCAATGGACTGATATGATTCGGTTTATGTTTGTAAAAGCTCATTCTGGCTGCTGCGTGAAGAATAGATTTTAAGATGCAGGAGTGGAAGCAGGGAGCCCAGGGAAGAAGATGTTCCCTGCAATGGGCCTAGGGACGGATCCTGATAGCTGGGATCAGGATGAGGAAGTGGAGGTGATGCTGAGAAGTGATTGAATATGAGGCAGTTCTAAGGAACAACTTACAGGACTCAGTAAATGGATAGGGGAGGGAGATGAAAGTGTGAAAGATAAAGTCTAAAAGCATTCTCCATCCACTGTAGATGATAAAGAGGGATATGGTAGAGAAGGTACTGAGTTTGGAGATAGACAGACAGGGGCCCAAATCCTGGCTGCCCCCTGTACTAGTTAGGTTCATTTAGTCAAAAAGGAGTATGTGACCCCCAGCAGCAAACAGAGCAGAGAGGCCCGATGAGAAAAGATGCTAAAGCATCTACTGTCTGTGGCCATGGGGACACTGGTGACTGGGTGAGGGAAGCTTCAGAGGGAGAGGAGGAGGGGCTGGGGCTGCAGTGGGGCCAACAGAGAGGAAGAGGTGAGGACGTGGGACACAGGGTGTAGAATCCCCTTTTGAGAAGCTCAGGTGAGAAGAAGAGAGAAAGGAATGATGAGGCAGAGGGGATGCAGGGAGAAAGGAGAGGTTCTGTGTCTGCTGTTCTCTTTTGTTGGTTTTTCTCCTCTGGGAGCGACCTGAGCCACATGTATAGGTCCAGTGGAGGAAGCCAGTGGGGACCCTGACCAAGCTGCCTCTCCTCTCTTAGCCTCCGTTTAGGTATCTATAAAGTGGGTTAAACAAATCATATCTACTGGACAGGGCTGCTGTGAGAAGATCTACAATGATGATTTATGCCCGTTCCTATGCAAGCTTCCTCATCTGCTCCCTGGGAATATAATCTGGGGTCCCAGATGCACAGCCTAGTTGAGGTCAATTTTGTTTTGACTTTCAAGGTGTCTCATACATTTTAGAACCATCTCAAGATGTCATGGTTCTATCTCTTCTAGCCTCTCTAAGCTTTTATAGTCCGTGTTTACACCTTGAACCTCCCAAGACTCATATCTAGGACCCATCACAAGTGGATAAGAGGGCGGAGACCAAATGTTCCCCAAACTTCACCTTCAAGGTTTTTGCCATGTTCATAAGTCTTCAAGATTTTTACCATATTCATAAATCTGTTTGTTTTCCCAAGATGCTTCATTCTTGGCCCCTCACGCTTGCTCTGGGACCTCTATTTTCTAAGCCCTCTTTTCTGGCTTCTGGTAGGTCCCCTTGAAGGCCTCTTGCCACCAAAGCCCAAGCATGGATCACACCAACCTGTGACTTCTCTGTGTGATTATCTGTCTCCCCCACTAGGCTGGGGAACCTCAAAGTCAGTCTCTGCCTCCCTCTGTCTGGCATGGAGGTGGAGCTTAAGAGATGTGTGTGAAATTGTTGAAGAAAACTGAAGAGAGGCAAGAGAGGTTCCTAGCAGGGGTAATATTCCAAATATTTAACAGTGTGCCCTTCCCCTCCCTGTGTCTGGCCAACTCTTCTTCATCCTTCATGATCCAGTCCAAGTGTCACCTCCTCTGGGAATGTGTCTCCAAACCTTCCAGACTAAAGCTTTCTCTTTGATGCTCCCACAACATGTGAATCCTTTCCTTGGTATAGCAGTGATCACACTGTACTGTCATGGTCTGTGGGTGTGTTGGTCACCCCTCCTAGATGGTGACCTACACCTCTGCATCCCCAACACCTAGCACGAGGCCTGCCTGGCCAGAGCAGATCCCTGGGAACTGTTGAAAGAATGACTAAATAACTGGGTGGGAGAGTGGATGTGTGGACGGATGGCTCCCACTTTAGACCTCTTGCTCCAAAGTCAGAAAGCTCTCCTTTCTGGGTGGCACGGTGCCCCAAATCTGCCAGGCTGAGGTCCTATCCCAACCTGCGCCCGCAGTGTTCTGTGGCCGTGATTGTGATAGACAGGCCCCCTGTCTCTGTGAGCATGAGTCTGATGACATCAGCGTTGGGCAGTAGCACAACTCTGCTAAGTAAGTGAAGTCACTCGAGACTGTCTAGCTTTGGCAGAGTTGATTCCAGGAGCCATGGCCCTTCCTCGCTGCCAGGCTATTGGGGCTGGAATGAGCTGCTGAGCCAGCACAACCTGCCCCATGTCACTTATCCCACAGGGCTGCAGCACTTGCAGTGAGCAGCTGCAAGAGCTGCGCGCGCACACATGCGCACGTGCACGAGTGAGTGTGGGGCGGGGGGAGAGAGCGCCCGTGGATTTACAGTGGGACTCATGGAAGGAGCCCTCTCATTGGCTGCCGGGGGTCCCAGTTCCAGTCAGTGAGCCTCTGGGCTGCCAGCTCTGCTATCCCCCGGGAAGGCAAAGCAGGAGAGGGAGGGGAGGAGTGAGGCTTCAGGTGTGTCTGACAGGGAGGCAGGTATGCCTGGTGGCCACACTGGGCATGCAAGAGGAATCTGGCTTGTTAGCTCCAAGCCTGCAACCTGGCAGCCTCATGCTTTGCCCAAATTTTCCCAGTTCTCTGTCAGGACTGGAGCCCAGAGTCCACTGGCAGCTGTCACTTACAGAGCTGGATCCGTTCACCAGTGGAGCAGGGAGCTATGTCACTTAGAATGCCTGGGTAGCACATTCCTCCACTGGTCCCTGTCACACTCCTGGATTAGGCTCTGTTATTGGCCCCTCGCTCCTGCGAGCTCCAGCTTCTGCAGACGGAGGAGCGAGCAAGCGGCAGCAGAAATGACAGCACTGAGAGCAGAGGCAGCCAGGGACAGTGAGGGCGGGTGGGGCGGGTCTCCGAGGGCGCCTGTGCTGGCCCTGTCTGCAGAGGCAGATGAGGTGGGGGCCACACTCAGGGCTCACTAGGGTTCTCCTGGAACCTGGGCTGCTCAACCTGAGTGGAGCACTAAGCAAGGGGAAGGGGGGAGGGAGAGGGAGGGAGAGACAAGGAAGGGAGGGAGGGAGGGAGAGAGGGAGAGAGAGAGAAAGAGAGAGAGAGAGAGAGAGAGAGAGGCTGAGAGAAGCTCCTAGCAGGCTGTAGTCCAAGTGAGAGGGTCAGGTCTGGACAATTGTGTGCCAGGGGCACAAGTGGGATTTGGATGAGCCATGTGTGTGAGAAGCAAAGCTGAGGTGATGTAAGCACCTGGGGAGGAGCACAGGCAGAGGAGGAGGGGGAGGGGGAGGAGGAGGAGGAGGAGGAAAAGGAGGAGGAGGAGGAGGCGGCGGCGGCAGCCACAGGGCGGCTGCCAGTCCAGAACAGAATGATGGGCAACTCTCACCACAAGCAACCGAGGAGTAAGAGCCAAAGCAGGATGCATTCAGCAACAGGTACTCTCTTCCCTTCCCTCCTTTTTCCGGGGCTCCTACAGCCAGGGCCTCCCCAGCTGCAGCCGCGGGGCCCCTGACCCTTGGCGTGACTTGCAGGGGCTGGCAGGGGGCGGGGAGAAAGCCCGAGGGAAATGCGGGTGAACTCCCAGTTCCCCTGCTCCTGCGCCAGCCTGAATTGCATAAGTCAGAGCTCCCTGAGCTGGCAGGGGCTGGCCTCTTTGCCAGCAACCCCATGTAGCCTCTGGAGGGTGGCTGGAGCACCAGGGAAGTGAGCAACGTGCTGTGGTCCGAAGTTTATTGCTAGGACTGTGCTTTCTGTCTGGATCCAGTAGGCAGAGACCTGGAACCATGCATGGCTTATCCTTTACAAGCCTCCTTTGTTATTCAAACCTTCATCTCCCCCAGCACCCACACCCACCCTGCACTGTACACCTACACCTCTCTCCCAGCTCTACCTCATATGCTGCATGCACAGAATGATCCAGACGAATCTGTTTCTTGCTGTGTAATGCCCTGCCCCCACCTCCTGCCCCAGTCCCCGCAGGGAGCTCTCCTCACTGCATGGATGAGAGGAGCATGTGCCAGCCTTGAGCTTGTTGCCCTCCTACCCTGGGCGGCCCTGCTTCACCTCTTGGCCCTCTCCAGACCTGGACTCAAGGGTGCTAGCATAGTTCTCACCGACAACCCCTTCCTGGATGCTGATGGTATGGAAATCAGGGAGACAGAATCTGGAGACAACTTTCCCTAGTTCGCCTTCCCAGGCAGTGCGAGAGCAATGTGGACGCAACTTCTCTCGTCTTATTCACCTTCCCCCTACTGTTAACTCTTTTCCCTCCTGCCTACCCCTTGGCCACTGGGAAGCACCTTTCACTGCTGCCTCAGATCAGGCCACATGCCCTAGGGCCAGGGGTACTTTCCCTGTCCTCCTCCCTCCATCTTGATGGTGCCCCCTCTCCTCAGCACCCCTCCTCACAGAGAAGCCCATGGTTTTCTCTGTACCCATTTGGGAGGCCTTCGTCCGCTGTTCGCCATTCGCTGTTTCGGGCCAGTGGGAAGAAGGGAAAGTTTTTGCCAAGTTTAACTCAAGTTTACCATAAGAAAGGAACAAACAGACTGGTGTCTTGCTGAAATCCGGCAATGCTCAGGCCCAGAGGGTTGCGTCTGCGTTTTCCTGGGGACTTGGCTAGCTGTGTGGTTGAGGGGAGTTGTGCAGAGCCAGCCAATCCTAGGGGCAGCCTTAGAACAGGGGTCTCACAGGGTGTAGGGGAGAGGGAAGATAGAGGAAAGCAGCTTGGGGTGTGCTGGCAGGCAGGGTAACTGCCCCTGGAGCCTGCCTGTCAGAGCAGGGCCTGGTTTGGCCTCCGGGGTGGGCTGAATTTGGGCCCCTGTAGTGGACTGAGCCAACGGCAAAGGTTCTGGGCATTGAAGTTTCTTTGGAATCTTCTGAGGACACACCCTTTTAAGGCCACCATTAGGTGAATGACCCAACCACCACCTCATAGCATCCTACTTCTCTGCCACAGAGCTGGAGGCTCAGGACCCAGTGATATTAAATGGAGATGCTCTGTACAGTCCAGTACAGGAGCTCAAGGATAACTTTCTGCACTTCTGCTGGTGCTATAGCTCAGGACAGTTACTGGCTGCCATTTCATTTCTTGTAAATTGCTCTGCATCTTCAGTGCCAGCTCTAGTCCAGGGCCATCCTGGAGACAGTGGCTACTGGACCAGCTTCTGGCAGCATGAGGAGGTGGCCTCATCACTACTTCTTTTCTCTCCCCCACTCCACCTCCTGACCCACTTCGCCTCCTGGCCCTTGCCTTCCCCCAGCACTGCACCCACTCACTCACCATCCCTAGGCGGTCCCGGAATCCTTGGTTGAACACTCACTCCCACTGGGCTAACTAGAGAAAGACTGGTTAGCCTCCTAGCCCCAGGCTGCCCACAGACTAGTCAAGGAGAGGAGACAAGCACAGGAAACAGTCAGCGTCTAAGGGAGGAGGTGAGGCCCTGATTATGGGAGGTAGGTCTGTCCTGAGGTCACCAGGAAAGCCTTCATAAAGGAAGAAAGCAGCTCTTCCATTGCCTACCTTTACATGCAAATGTCCTTTTCCCAGAGCCCTGTCCCAGGCCTGCATTCTCCTGTCACTCTACACCCTCTCCCCTGGTGGTCAAGGCCACACCCTGAGACCACCTCCATGGGCTTGGCCTCCAAATCTCTGGCTCCAGCTCAGAGTAACTTGGTCAGCTGCTCCACGTCCACCTGAATGTCCCACAAGGACCTCATGCACAGCTAAGCACATTTTCTTGCACCACCCTCCACCCCTGCAGAGACGCTCCACTTTCTCTCTTCCATTTTCTCTATAACGCCACCATCTCTCAGTAACCCTAACTGGAAACCTGGGGGTCATCCTTCACTCTCTCTCCCTCACCTCACAAATTTTCCCTCATCCATCCGTCCATCCATCCACTCAACAAGTATTTATTGTCAAGTCTTCCTCTGAGACCTGGGATAAGACCTTCCTCTTATCCCACCGCCAATGTCTGAATCTAGACGTTTGTTAACTCTGGCCCATTCAGAAGTGGGCTCCCTGCCTCCGCCTTCGCCCTTCTCCTGGCCATGCCTAGCACAGCCACCAGAGCCATCTGCCCCTGCACTCCCTTGATATGAACCCAGGCCTTGCTAATTTGGGGAAGGGAGATCAGGACTGCTCCCAAAGTGTGTGCCCCTTGTCCCAGGTGGCCCAGGAGATCATTTGTAGGTGGTATAAAGAAAACTGTTTTTCCATCTCAGAGTTCCGTATATATTTTAATGTGTGTTAGAAAAAAAACATAACTGGTAAATCCAACCCATGGTTTCTCATATATTTTTTATTAGGGCAAATTTAAGTGTTTTAAAAATAAGTCTTTTTTAAATAAAATGGTTAAGTAAATAGTAGTACAAGTGGTACATGGCAATGGAAAAAAGTTGAGAATGTGAGACATGGTTGCCTGAGGTTTGGGAAGCACCAGTTTCTGTGGTAAAGTATGTGTTCCTTAACACAACTGAGAGACCTTCCATGGTCGGTCCCCACCTACTTCTTCACCCTTACCTCCTGTCACTTCCTGTTGAACTTGCTGATCCAGTCATCTTGAATGGCTTTTGGTTTTCCAAATATACCATGCCCATTCAACACTTCCATGCTTTGACAGATGCACTTCCCTCTACCTGGAACCCCCTTCTAGCCCGCCATCTGCTCTTGGCAATTTCCTAGTCATCCTGAAAAACCCTGATTGGGTGTCACCTCTTCTCTGAAGCCTTCCCTGACTGACTTCCTTCCTCCATACAAGATTAATTAACAGAGTTCATTCTTCCCTACTCTGTACTAATTTGGTAACTTGTACATAATTTTACCACTGCTGGCATTATCTTTTTTTTCAATGTGCTTTTCATCTGTCTTTTTTTTTTTTAAATTAAGACTTTAATTTTTAAGAGCAGTTTTAGGTTCACAGTAAAATTGAAAAGAAAGTATGGAGATTTCCCATATACTCCCTGCCTCCACACATGCACAGCCTCCCCAATTATCAACATCCCCCACCAGAGTGGCACGGTTGTTACAGTTGATGAACCTGCATTGACACATCATAATCACCCAGAGTCCATAGTTTACCTTACAGTTCACGCTTAATGTTATATATTCTATGGATTTGGACAAATGTATAATGACATGTATCCATCATTATGGTATCATACAGAGTATTTTCACTGCCCTGAAAAATCCTCTATGCCCCACCTAGTCATCCCTCCCCCACCCCCACATCAACCCCTGGCAACCTCTGATCTTTTTACTGTCTCCATAGTTTTGCCTTTTCCAGAATGTCATATACTTGGAATCATACAGTATGGAGCCTTTTCAGATGGGCTTCTTTCAGGCATCGTCATTTTTATGGTTATTATTACATGCTTATCTCCCCTGGTAAAATGTGAGCTTTTCGAGGGCAAGGGCTAAAACTTGTTTACCAAAGGGTGGGAAAGAGCCCTTGACCGGGCATTGGAAGGCTTGGGTTCTGATGTCTCTTGCCTGTGAAACAGTAGGGTGATCTTAGGCAAGTCATTCGCCTCTGCTACCTCCATCCTTCAACTATAAAAAGCTACAAATCCCTGAAGGGGATCCCTGGCACAACTCCCCACCCCTGCCCAGGGTGGTTGGAAAGATGTATGAGATAGCTCGGAAAGCTTTTAGAAACTTGAAATTGCTTTTCAAATGAAAAAAGTGATTATGATTCCAGGTAGGGGAACACTGTGGGTGTTGCCCTGAGAATGGGACCAGAAGTGAGCCTGGTGTGTTTGGGGGACTGTGGGGAGCAGCCAGTGCAGCCACAAAGTGGATGGAGGTAGCAGTGGGGTAGTCATAGCATGCGGAAGCCCAATGCAACCTTAGAGCATAGGTTGCTTTGACACTGGAAAGCCTTGTCTGCCAGGCTCATGAGTTGGAATTGATTTCTCACCAACTTTCACATCCCCTTTAACCTCTTGGGTAAGTGTAGCCCTGTGGCCCTGAGAATCTGTATGGGGTCGGGGGAGATATGTGCTAGCACCACCCTGACTACACAGCGTATGCATAGCTGTGCACAAATGAGCCATCTATTTGAACTAGTATCCCACAGAGAAGGGAAAACGAACTAACGTCACACACTCTTGTGTGCCAGCACTTTTCATCCACAACTTTACTTGGCCCTCAGAACCACCTCCAGGCAGGGATTGTCGATGCCATTTTACAGATGAGAAAACTGAGACTCAGGGGGAGAGCTGCCCTATGGTCTGATAACAAGGAAATTGCAGAGCCAGGGTTTGAGCTCAAGTCTATCTGACTGTCAAGCTTATGCCTATTGTACCATGCCGTGTGCGTCTCAGCATCTTTGCATCTGTGGCAGGAGTTAGTAACCCTGGAGACCGGGTGTGGTGAAAGGAGGGTTCTGTGGCTCTGTTCTGGTAGAACTAGCAAATCTCTATAGCAACAAAGACTGCGACTCCCAGCCTTGTAGAAGTCCCACCATACGTCTGTTTGATGGCACGTTTGTGTTGTTAAATAATTGAACTCATTGGAGGCTCTATGTTGGGTCCAGAAGCTAGAGCTGAGGATTCCTGAGCTAGCAAGAAAGTGGGAGATTCTTGAATTTAAGCCTAAACCAGGTGTTGAGAGGGGCTTCAGATGCAGAAAGAACTGGTATCATGCTGCTTTCCAACCCCCTACCCCAAGCAGCCACACCAGTGCTATGAGCAAGGTGACCTGTGTTTCAAGATGAAAATCAGTCCACCGTTCTCTTCTCTCTACGTAAATAAAATGAAGAAATCATCTCATTGCATTTGCAAGGCATTTTTGTAGTTGACCTGGCCCTTTCATATTCACAAGTTTACTGAATTCTCAAAATCCTTGATTTCAGTATGATGGATGCTAAAGTGGTAGAGACTTATAAGGGAGTCAAGTGGCCCCTATCCCCCTGGGGGCCTTCCTCCCAAAGACATATTTCCTAACCACACTTAATGAGCCCATTGGAAAGGAGTGAAGAAGTTGGAACCCTAGACTACCAAACAAAATATTCCTGGTGCTCCTCACCTCCCACAACTGAGAGACATGTTGGAGATGGAGGCACAGGCCCTGAGGCTTGAGGCCAATCATGATATTCCCGCATTCCCTGGGCCAGAACTAGAAGGAAGCAAAAAGGGGTATAAAAAATTACAATGGCCACCCTGATGGCAAATAACAGGGGAATGGCTAAGTGAATCTGATGCATCCAACCTGAAGTTTGATGGAGCTGCTAAAGAGCTCATTATGAAGATCGTTGAGCAACGTGGACAATGCTTATAATAAAGTATGACGTACAAAATTGTGTCTATGCTTAGCTTTACAAACGCTGTAGAAACTATGTCTGCACATGAACAAGGACTGGAAGGGAACCGTGGAAAAAGCAAAACTTGATTTATTGTGGGTGGCAGGTTTGTTGGTGAATTTTTCTTTCCCTTAGATTTCTATTAATGTTATAATGTTTGTGCAAAGAAAAATAAAATCCATTAACATATAGAACAATTACACTGGCAAATCATTCTGTCAAGATGAGAGACCAAATCATATGATTTCCCTGAGCCAGCAAACACACTTGAAAGCATAAATGCAAAAGTAGGTGCCTCTTTTTATGGAAAGAGGCAGCCACAGGGAATGGGGGAAAAGTGTGGGGGAAAGGTAGTGTGGGAAGCCCCAGGTTTAAATTCAAGCTCTGACTCTTACTTTGGGTCTTTAGGGGAAGTTATTTCACCCTTTATAGCCTCAGTTTCTTCATCTGCAATGTGAAGATAGTAATAATAATCTCCACCACCTTACAGGGCTATGGTGAGGAACAAATGATGTTGGATGTTTTAAAGGGTCTTGTGAGGTATAAATGCTGCACAGTGTAAAGCCTTATCCTAGTGTACATGCAAACACTTTGAAACAAAAGTATTAGGTGTTGTTTGCCACTGTCCCACCTCAGTTGACAACAAGGCCAAGCTGGGCCTGTGCTGCTGGGTGGCTTCAGGTAGCAGCCACCTTGTCTTCACTGAGCACTAGGCGCCATTGAAATTTGATTAAGCAAGTGAAGCTTTCTGGTTTTAGCTGTGGTTGGGGAATAATAGGGAAAATGTGGGTTTTTATCCTCCTCTAAAAAGCTTAAACTTCATGGAGAGAAGATTAGAACAATTGATAAAGGACATGGCGAAGACTTCCACAGCTACTCAGGGTCTCAGCCAGACTTGGCCACTCACTAGCTGTGTGCCTTTAGGCAAGTGACCTAAGCTCTTGGAGCCTCCGTTTCCTTCTTGGTCTAGTGGGATTAATAGTGCCTACCTCACAGGCTGGTTGTGAGGATGAAATGCGGTACTGTGTGTGAAGCAGCAAGGAGCACAGATGTTCTGCAGTTATTACTGCTTAAAACTGTCAGAGTAGGAGGGGTCTCTAGGGATCACCTGATGCAGGGCTTCTCAACGGGTGCTAAGAGGGGCGTGGAGGGAGTCTTGGAGGAGCACAGTGTGTATATATTATGTTTGCTTGTCAACAATGAAAAGTCTTCCATGAGAAAAGCAGACTTTTTGCCTATCATGGTGGGACCCAGGTATTTTAATAAAGGTGAGATACATACTTAGAAACCACTCATCTCCCATAAGCCCTTCATTTTATAGACCCACAGAAGTAAGGTGATGTGTTCAAGGTCACTCAGCTACCGAGATTAATGTGGGCCACAGTCCAGCTGACCCACCTCCCCACTGCCATCACCACTCCCCAAGAGTTGTCCTTATGCCCTCTGGGATTTCCCCAGCTCCATGGTGGAGACACCCTATGCCACATGGCCATGTCCATGTAGCCATTATCAAGCTGGGAGAAACCAGACAAGGTTCTGACGTTGAGAAGAGGCAAAAATGATGCTTGAGATGACAGGAAAGATGGTCCTGGTAGGGGGTGCTGCACACTGACAGGTCAGCTCTGCATTACCCCTGGGCAGTACTTCCAAACAGTGTGGGCTAACGTGGCCTCCTAAGTGCCATCTGCATCCCTCTGGGATAAATGGTCTTTGATGAAACCTTCATCCCTCTCAACAGCAGCTTTTCTTTTTAAAAAGTCAATCTCCTGTCAAATTCTCCGAGAGCACAGATGGAGGGGTGTTGGGTCCTGGGAGCAAGATGAGGCTCTCAGCGGCTCCCTGCCATCAGGGTGGAGTGTATTCTCTGAGTCTGGTTTCTGGCATTGGGGAGGGTGGCACAGAGCCACCCCTATGAATTCCTTTTGTGGAATTTGTAGATCTGGAGGTCAGTGGGGGATGCTTTTTAGGCGTTTTAGGCTTGCCTTGGAGAAGATCTACCCCCCTCCCGTGCCACACAGGAGATAAAAGGCACATACCATCTCTAGCACACTCTCCTTTGAAATATTCTGACCCACCCAGCAGGGTGGGACATTGCTACTGCTTCAGGGACCTGGCTTCAGGGGCCTGGCATCTGGGATTTCTGGCTTCCGTGGCTTAGCTTCTCACGCTTTTGCCCTGGCTTTTCTTGCTGAACACTGATGCTTCCACTCTTTCCCTTTCCAGACTCTTGACTATCCCCACCCCTGCACTATGACTGTCTTCCTGGACATCTGTCCCAAACTTTGGTTCTGTCACCAGCTCCTGGTGACAGCTCTCTGGGTGCTTCAGGGCCTGGCTTGGGGGACAGGAACTGTCTGCTCAGGGTAAAGAACAAAATTGGAAAGATTGAGATCTCTTTTGGTGGCCACCCAAGCCAGAGTCCTAATTCACAGAGCCCAAGATCATACTGCTGATTCTGAGGATGAAGACAGTCCCCACCTCCACCATCATCAGGCCTCCAACCCCCCGAACATGAAGTCTGTGTTATGGAAACTGACACACACCAACAATTTCCCAAACTAGAGACAATAGTTTGCCCAGACTCCAGCTAAAATAAGTCAAAAATCTGAGTTGGAGCAACAGAAGACAAATAGTGGCTGAGACTCTGTTTTGTGGAGTCTTCCTATCCCAAACAGTGTGGCTCTGGTCACGCATGATGGCAGCCCCTATCACAGCACCAGCAGTCTGCTCCAGCCCAGAGGGGCCCAGGTAAGAAGTGGCTGCTAAGGGGAATGACGGACTCAGGCCTGTGCGAGACAGGCCAGAAATGTCAGCTTATGGGAGACCAAGCCAAGGGTAGGACCAACAACGTTTTTGAAGGGAGGCCCTCTTGAGCCTTAGGTGGAAGTCCAAGAGGGATACTAGATGGCACAGGCCAGCCTGGTATTGCTTCTATGGAGTCAGGCAGCATTCTGGGCACTTTGCAGATACTAACTCATTCAGTCCACATGACGATCTTATATAGATTTTGTTGTTAGTGCCATCGAGTCAATTCTGACTCCTAGCAACCCTGTGTACAGCAGAGCAGAACCCTGCCTGGTCTTTTTGCACCATCCTTTCACCTTCTAGAGTCATATCAGACAATGCTCCGCTGCTGTTCACAGGGTTTTCATGGCCAAGATATTCAGACATGGGTGGCCAGGTCCTTCTTCCTAGTCTGTCTTAGTCTGGAAACTCCGCTGAAACCTGTCTACCATGGGTGACCCTGCCAGTATTTGAAATACCAGTGGCATAGCTCTCAGCATCACAGCAACACGCAGCCACCACGGTATGACAACCGACAGATGGGTGGTGTGGTTCCCTGATTGGGAAATGAAACAGGCCTGAGGTGGGGAAAGCACCGAATCTTAACCACTGACCACCAATCTATAGATTAGAAAGTATAAATTATATAGCTAGTCTATAGATTAGAAACTGAGGCTCAGAGATGTTAAGTAACTTGCCCAAGGGCACACAGTTGAGACTGAGATTCGAGCTCAGGCAGTGGGGTTCCCAAGTCTGTCTTCTTAGCCAGTATGGTGATCTGCCAACGTGAGGTAGCTAAGACAGTCAGGCTGCCTTTTGCCCTCCACCCACTAGCTGGGCTAAGACTGGACTTCAGTCTCTACCAAGAATTAGTGCGATGGTTCTCACCCTGGAGAGATTTAAGACATTGTCAATGCCTGGGCTCCACCCCTGAGATATTCTGGTTTAATTGGTCTGAGATGAAGTCCAGCCTGCAGGGAGTGCAGAGGGGAGGGGGAACGGAAGTTTTTGTGGAAGCTCCTCCACCTAAAAACACACAGCATCTCTCCATCCTGACAAACATCTAACCCCCAGCCGTAGCTCTGCCTCTGCCTCCAGCTATGGCTCTCTCTTTCCTCTCTGACCACAGCCAGACTTCCTGAGAGGTATCTCCGCTCCCCTGCCATTTCCCTCCTTAACCTGCTGTGGTCTGGCCTCTGGGAAGCCGGCCTTGCCAAGATGACCCCTTTCGTGTTGCCACAGCGAACATTCACTGCTTGGGCCTCAGCCTACTTGAATTGCTGAATGCAGTTGATGACGTCAACTGGTCCTTGCTCCTAGAAACTACCCCCTCCCAAACTCAGGGACACAACGTATTCTCCTTGTCTGGAAATGTCACCTCAGTCTTTTTAGATGGCTTTTTGTACCATGCCATACAAATGTGTTCTGAAGGTGGGGCCTCCAGAGACCCACAGCCCTGCCCCTGCCCTCAAGGAGACGAGAGTCTTGTCAGTATAGGAGGTTCTCAGCGCCCTCGAGGCAACAGGGTGGTTCCTCCAGGGGAGGCCCCCAACTCCTTCCCTCAAGCTGCTTCCCCATCTCTCTGCACCTCTGGCAAAAACAGGAAAGAGAACCAAGCTCTGGCTAGGTCTCTTTTCACTCTGTGAGCAAGAACCCATGATGCCTCTCTTCCAATTAGAAGACAGTTATTGGGACAAGGCACGATCCGTCCGCCTGTGTTCATTTTGCCAGTATGGTCATGGAATCCCTTTGTGACAAGCTTCTGGAACATGTGACTTGTTTCTTGGGCCCTTGTCCTTCTAAACACACAGAAACAAATTTGAACAAGATATGTTTTAAAGGTTTTACAGCCAGCAATGCTCTCACGCTTTGTGCCCTAGGAATTAGGCTTTGCTGGAATCTGCAATATGCTGGCGGGGTGGAGGTGGGAGAAGCAGTGAGGAAGGTTGGCAGGGTTCTCCACCTGATGCCGTGGAGAGCAAGGCTGGACTCCGAATCTCACTACTCGCTGGATGTTGGAGCTTGGGAAACCCCTTTCCCCCTGTGAGCCTCAGTTTCCTCCCCTCTTACTGGAAGTCGTCATCATTAGCTCCTCTGTCGTGGTGAGGATGCTGAGAGATCACCTCCATGTGCTGTAGGTGTGGTACTCTGCCAGAGTAGGCACTCACTAGGAGTTGGGAAAACTGAATTGAATTACATTCAGCCATAGTGCACAGACTTGTTCTAGGCCAAGAGAGAAAGTGTATGCTGTGCAAGAGAGACTTGCAAAAAACAAGGCCTATCTCTCTGCACGTCTCTCATCTGGGAAGGAAGGGGCCCGCGCAGTGACAATAGACCAGGGGCGCTGACTCAGACAGCCAGTTCCTGCTCATTTCCCCTCACTGCAGGACAGCAGCTGAGCAGGAGGTCAGTCCTCTGTGGGGCTCTGAGTTGGGCCTTTGGCTGAGACTCTTACCTAGAGAAAGACAGAGCAACTCACAGACAGCTCCCCTCACTGGTCCACTGTGACGAGACTGACTGGACCAGCGTGGCTGTGGGCAGGCAGTAGAGGCAGAGGGAAGTGGGAAGAGAGAGAGAGGAAACTCACTTTTCAAATCCTGTGTCGGTTCCTCTGAGCTGGGCAGCCCAGGAACAGCTTCACAGGCGACGGAGCATATGACCGATGGGGCCAAACTGACCCAGCCAGAGTGCTGGGGAACACGGTTCGGGAAGAGGCCCTGGGCGCCCACTGAGGAGCCTGGGGACGGGGTTCTGAACAGTGTGGAGCTCCTCGGCTCCCTGCCCCCAGTGTGGGCCCACCACACGCTTCTCCCTTGCATGAGGATTTGCTGGATGTGGAGTCTTGGCCATCCACACGGCTAGGATGGAACGAGCCGACTCTGTCACCCTCTTCTGGAGCCGGGGAGGTGAGTCATTGGGGGCTGGGGTGGGGTGCTCGCAAGCACAGCAGAGGGGAGAAGGGAAGGAATTGTGGCTCCTTGAGGAGTAGGGGCTTCCTACGCTCAGAGCTATCCTGAGGCAGCCTGGGCTATCTTGGGGGAAAGCAGCTTCCCTTAGTACTAGAGGTATGCAAGGAGAGGCAGGATGGCCACTGGGCAGGGGTGCTATGAAAGGAATTCAAAATTGGGTGGCTCTGGAGGCGGAGAGGGTGGATGTGATCACATCCCAACCCTGATAATCTGGGATTCTAAAGGAATAATAAAAGTGACTGAGGAATTGTATGTGTGTAAGAAATACTGTGTCTCTTATTTTCTATAAATCGACTTAACATGCGTTCTGAAGCCTTGTCCCTCAGAGGGTGGAAAATCCTGTCACAGTTGATCTCTGGGCTTTACCCACCTCCTGGACTTCTGCTAAAATGCTGTTTGTTTGTTTGTGGGGTTTTTTGCAATACCAAAGCGTGGGGGCAGGGAGGGGCAGAAAAGGGGTGTCTCTCAGTGGTCATCTGTCCGCACAGGTTGCTACCAAGGAACCAAGTGCTTTCTAATCACAGTTCAAGCCAGACCTCCTGGGAGTAGGGTGGAATCAAGTTCAGGGTCCTGAGCAACACCAGACCCCTTTCTGGCTTGTGTGAAGAGGATGAGCCGGGATGGGGGAGGTAGCACTGCAGTTGCCTGCCCTTGGAAATGTACTGGAAGCTACAGTTTGGGCTGCAGAGGGAGCTGGCAAGACAGACTGTGAGTCCATGTTGTGTGTCTGGGGTTCTAGTTGGTCCTTTGTGTCAGGAGTATGTTCAAAAGGGTTTTATGAACTACAGGAGTTTGAAAGCAGAGTGATGGGCCTGAGAACTAAATATTGTGAGGACCATGTGCTATTTGGCATGGAGGAGAATCAGAGGAAAGTGGTCTTTGGTCTTCAGGTATTTGAGGGGCTGTGAGAGGATGAAGGGGCCTGAGAGGGGCTCAGGCAGCAGAGCTGGGGCCTGTGAACAAGGAAGAACTTTCTAACAGACTCTCCATGGGCTGCCCTGAAAAAGAGTGAGGGATCTGGGTGTCTTCCCTTGAGAAGACAAGGGCAGGTGGGAGCTGGTCTTCCTCTTCTGAGGAGAGCAGGAGAGAAGGAGGGAGGCACCGCCTTGATCTGGGATGGAGACCCAGCCCTACCCTGCAGTCGGCTCCCCCTCCCACCTCCACAGCTACCCGCTGGTCTGGCACCTCCATCTCTCTCCCTCCTACCGGGCTCCCTGCTTCCACTCTTGGCCCTCTCCAGTCCATTTACCATTCTGCAGCCAGAGCACAACTTTATAAAACAGACCCAGCTGCTCAAGTTCCTCCAAAGGCCGCCCACCCCCACTGGTGAAAGTCCAGATTTATTTCTCTTCTCTATTGCCTCCTTTCTACTCTCTAAAAACAGAGCAGAGATAAGATCATTTCTCACTCTAACACAGCTCTGACATTTCATAAATCTATGTCCTAGACAACTGGAAAGGGCTATATTTAACCTTCCGCCTTGTAGCTTTTAATGGAGGGACTTGCTTCAGGCACTGCCTTCTAAGTCCACAGGAGACCAGAGCCTTTTCTTTGTTCTCTGGAGGCCAGAGTCCCCTCTCTCTTTAGCCGGAGGGCGCCGGCCGCTTTGGTCATCCATCTGCCCCAGAGCACCTGCCCTCCTCTCTGCTTCTAGGTAAAGGAGGTCCCTGCCCCAACCCCTGGAGTGTGCCCCCTCAGCTTTCTTATCCACAAATACTTGAAAGACTCCTTTTGAACACCGTAGCTGGATAAGTGGGACAGCAGGTGAACACAAGAATAGGACAGAGGACGGGCCGGGAAGTGTGGGCTGGGCTAGGAGAGTCTAGGCTGGGGGATGGAGCCAGGAGAAAAGAAAATGTATTGTCAGGGGTCTGGTTGTGTCTGTGGAAGCGGGAGAGGAATTACTGATAAGTAATGTGCCAGGCCCTGTACTCGAAGCTTTGCATATATTGCCTCGTGTGACCCTCACAACAATCCCAG
This sequence comes from Equus quagga, assembly GCF_021613505.1. Lineage (NCBI taxonomy): Eukaryota > Metazoa > Chordata > Mammalia > Perissodactyla > Equidae > Equus > Equus quagga. The sequence goes on along the minus strand of NC_060276.1, from coordinate 68,138,717 downwards.
CAGGTAGGTATGGTTATTACCCACATCCTACTTCAGTGAGGAGACTGGGGCTCAGAGCACTTCACTGACTTACCCAAAGTCATCCACAGCTAGAAAGTGACAGAACCAGGATTGAGCCCAGGCCTGTCAAACTCCAAAGCCTGGTTGCTTTGCACAGTCCCAGGATGCCCCTGGCTGAGTTGGCACTCCCCTTGGGGGCAGTTCTGATGTGCTGGTCTCCTTCATTTCCTTGGGTGTCTTTTGCAAACACTTGAACCCCTTGCAGGATCTTTCCATGCTGCCCACCGCCCAGACCCCATGCCCACCTCAACCTTTGCCCCTAGCTGTGGAGCCCAGCCCAGTAGGCGGGGTTTTTGATGGTGCGCCTGTGTTCTCAGGCTTCGTGGACTGACTTCTCCCCACCTCTGCTTCCACATTCTGTTCTCTTCTGCCTTGCAGATAGCAGCCCCTGGGACCAGCAGCCTCAAACAATAGGCTATACTGTTCTTTTGTCTATGTCTGTCCCCTCAAGTGCTGACGCTAATACTCTTTATGGCCTTGGACAAATCATGTCCCTCCTCTGAGCCCAGTTTCCGCAGCTGCAAAGTGGGAAGGTAGCGTACTCTGTAAGGGCCCTCCCGGTTTGGGTACCCAGCGTCCTGCCCCTCTCCCCGGCCCCACCCTTGCTGCTTTCTCTCCCACAATGTGGGGAATGAGGGTCACCACAGGCACTGGCTTGGAAACCTTCACTGAGTGAGCAAAGGGGCAGCTACATTGAAGGGACTGCCCCAGAGCCAATGGACAGAGCAATAGAGTGGTAATAAGAACCACATTTGTAGGGCACTTTATTGTTTACCAACTACTTTCACAGTCAGCGGAGTGGCGGGGAGGGGAACTCCAAGGTGATCTTAATGGTACATAGTACAGCTTTAAAGAATGTTGAATTACATGGTGAGAAAATGATTCCCTCTTCCTTCTCTTTCCAGCTTTCCGATTATATCAAGGAGAAAGTCTCAGTGTGGTGCTATTCTTCAACCTCTGTAATGCTCGCTAATCTCCTTTTGGAACAGAGCTAGAGCAGGCCTCAGGCTCAAAGACATGGACAGGCAAAGATATCTACATAGAATTTAATCACTCTGTTCTGTTTCCATTGTGTTTATTTTTACAGTTACTTTCTATTTATGGCAAGTGATACTTTTTTTGTTTTGGTTTTTGGTTGCCATATAAAATTTATTTTAATATAAGTTTAAGCAAAAGAAAATTTCATTTTGAGAAAAAAGATGAAGTAAATAGTAAATGGAACCCAGATACGGCAAAACTCATCGAAGTGGTACCTAAATGGCTGAAGCTTGGGCAACAGTGGAACATGGCATTCATTCAGTACCAAGTTTCTCAGCGCGGCCTGTAAGGCCCTGCATGGTCTGCCCCTACTAGTGCCCTAGACTTCATTGCTCTTTGCTCCCCTCCCTTCCGCACCCTACGCTCTTTCATGGCTGCCAGCCTTTGAGTATGCTGTACTCTCTCTCTGGAATGTTTCTCCCACATCCCTTGTCCACCCATCAAACCCTAACTCATCCTTCAAGACTCAGTTTCAATGGTACCTCTTCTAGGGAACTTTCCTTCATCCAGGCACTAGGTTCATTTATTTCTCTGTGACAGTGTCTCCCCTGACTGTAATTATTTGCTTATAGGCAGATATCTTCCACCATGTTGGTTCCAAATGCATTTTAAAGGAAAAATTTAGAGAGAGAGAGAGAGAGAGGAATAAAAATGGAACTGTGAGTGAGGCTTGCGCACAGTGACTGGGCCCTGGGGACTGTCGCAACTCCCAGGATCACTTGGAATTGAGGCTTCCCAGATGCCGAGCCAGGGCCTGCACAGGCCACAAAGCCAGCCTGAGGACTGCCACTGGGGGGCTGTTGCAGGTTGCATGTAGCAAGTTTATTGGGGTGCCTTTGGGATCAACGCCTGGGATCTGGAGGAAGGAGGTAGGATTGGTTCAACGGAGAGGTTGGGCTGTAACACTGTCCTGATAACAGCCTCAGTGGACCTGTTGAGGAGCTCTTGAACTGGGTTGGTCCTTCAGAGTTGTTCTGAGTCATGGTGAGGGGGCCAGGCATTGATACCACCCCACATCGACCAGTCATTAGCTGCAGACTACCCCCATGTAGGGAGGGAGCATGGCCTTGGACGAGGCAGCACTCGTCTAAGGAGCAGCTGGGCAATCTCCACAGAGGATTGTCAGCCAGCGGCACTCAGGCCTGGGAGAACCTGGGGGGGCATCACTGTGTTCACCAGAGGGGCCTCATTAGGGAGAAGAGAACAGTGGTTTGGACAGCAGAGTGTGGCTGTCAAGAGTCAGTGGCTGGAAGAGCCTAGTAAATGTTTGTTGAAAGAATGAATGGCTGAGAGTGATATTCTAGGCACTGTGCTTAGAGGCAAGGAGGATATAGAGGTAAACAAGTCGCAGGGAACTTCTGGTATAATTGGGGTGACAGCTATGTAGAGAGACTGTTCTAGACAATGTGGTAAGTGCTACAATGTGTATCAAAGACCATGCTTCCACAGCACTTTGTTCTTGCTTCTCTTGGAGGCCTTTTCATGGGACTCTTCCAACAACCCTCCAAAGCATGAATTATTGTTTTCTCTCTACACATGCAAAAACTGACATCCGGGGATTTGCTGTAGACCTCATTGCCTGTCAGATCCCCCAAGCCAGGCTGGCCCCTGGCACAATCGGCCTTCACAGCCCGGGCCCTCTCCCCTACACCACTCAGCCCCTCTCAAAGCTACGAAAAGTCCCTTACAGTTTGCAAAGTGCCTATCACATATATTACATGTGATATTACATATATTTCATCTTGTCACAGCCCTATGAGGGAGCAAAATAAGGATGTCAGAAGAAAGTAGGTTTTAACTTTTATTTTCTTAACCTACCTAGTATGCTTTCAGAAGTAAATATATTCTGATCATATTTATAACAGTGACATCCTCTTTTATTCTGGTTTTCTTTTTCCTATACATTCTTAACCACCTGTGAAATTCTTCCATTACACTCATCTGTTCCTCCATATCTCGTCTCAAAAGTGAGAAAATTGCGATCAAAATCCAGTTAGTTCCCTTTGAGCTGTGAGGGGAAAATGTGGGGGTTTTTTTTCTAATTTTAGACTTACTCAAAAAGGCAAAATTTTCTTGGTTTGAAACATTAAAAATGTATGAAACCAAGAATACCTCTGATTTTATGCGACTAATACTCTAGGAGAGATGTTTGTGTGTGTGTGTGTGGGGGGGGGGTCCGTTGTATAGTCTAAATAAAAGGCCACTTGGAGGCAACTAAAAATCTCCTTTTTGGGGCCGGCCCGGTGGCACAGCAGTTAAGTGTGCACGTTCCACTTCGGCGGCCTGGGGTTTGCCGGTTCGGATCCCCGGTGCGGACATGGCACCGCTTGGCAAGCCAATCTGTGGTAGGCGTCCCACGTACAAAGTAGAGGAAGATGGGCATGGATGTTAGCTCAGGGCCAGTCTTCCTCAGCAAAAAGGTGGATTGGCAGCAGATGTTAGCTCAGGGCTAATCTTCCTCAAAAAAAAATAAATAAATAAAAATGAAAATCTCCTTTGAGGAGCTAGGTCTCCAGCAGGGCACACCTCCCCACCACCCTTAGGCTGTGCCCTCTTACCACCTTTGTGTTCACCCTTCTCCTCAAACTCCAGGCTGAGTCTCGTTCTTCTCTTCATTCCCTGCCTTACAGATTTCTCAGAGCCTCCTTTCCTGCTAAATGTCAATGAAAGCAGATTTTGAGGTTGTACAAAAAGAATTCTAGCATCTCTCCCAAGGGGTTCCATTGTGGTCTGTCTGGTCCCAGAGTTCACCTAAAGCAAAGCTTTTCTCTGGAATTTTCCTAGCAGAAGCTATCACACCATAGAGAACCAACAGCTGCTCTATGTTCCAGAGGAGAAAAGTCTCCATGTGTTCCCGCCTAAAATAAAGATGCACAGGCTCAATGTCCAGGCCTGGCTCTCATGTGCCTTCATTTGCCCTCATTACCACAGGACCGTAATTAAAATTTCCTCTCTTTATAACTACTGAAATACCATGCTGCCCTCATGCATTAAGCAAGGGAGCCCTCATTTCTACTCATTTCCTTGACTTCCTTGTAGTGCGCTTGCAATAGGTAATGGGGGCCAAACTGGGGTGCAGGAGTCAACTTTATGCTTGAAGGTTAGCAAGGTAAATAAATCACCCTTATTAAAGTATAATTTTCAAAGAGTTAAAAACCTGCCTCTCTTTGAAATATATTGTGATCACGTGTCAAAGATTTAACTCATTAATGAGGGAATCACCATTATGGAAAAGCTGGTTTTAAAAAAGATATGAGAGTTTGGTAGTTTCCTCAAAAGGTTAAACATAGAATTACCATAGGACCTAGCAATTCCACTTCTAGGTATATACCCAAAGGATTGCAGATGGAGACTTGAACGGATGCCTGTACATGAACGTTCACAGCAGCATTATTCACAACAGCCAACAGGTGGAAACAACCCAAATGTCCATTGATGGATGAATGAACAAACAAAATATGGTGTATCTGTGCAATGGAATATTATTCAGCCATGGAAGAGAATAAAGTTCTAATCCATCTACAGTATGGATGAGCCTTGAAGACATGATGTTAAGTGAAAGAAGCCAGACGCAAAAGAACAAATATGTATGATCCCACTTATATGAAATATCTAGAATAGGCAAATTCACAGAGACAGAAAATAGACTGGAAGTTACCAGGGTCTAAGAGGAGAGGGGAGTGGGAAGTTACTGCTTAATGTTCCTGTTTGGGGTGATGACAAATTTTGGAAATGGATACTGGTTATGGTTGTACAACATTGTGAATATAATTAATTCACAACGTGAATATAATTAATGCCAATGAATTGTACACTTAAAATTATTAATATAGCAAATTTTATGTTTTATATATTTTTCCACAATTAAAAAATAGTAAAACAAAAAAAAAAAGATATGAGAGACCAAAAGATATGATAGACCTCAAAAGAATGCTGGAATAAGATCAAAAACTTGGATAAAAAACTGGGTAGTTCTACAGGATAATAAAACTGTAACCTTTGGGGCTATCTTTCCTATGGGCCAGAAATAATTTTCATTTCTACCAGACAAAAATCATTTGCAACTTAACAATCTTCTACAAGTTAACTTTTAACTTTTTGGAGTGGGCTGTAATCAGTAGTGAAAAGTCAAGCAGCCACATGGATGGTGCTGTCATATGTTCTTGAAAGGGCACTCAGTAATCTTCTTTGCTTTGTTGAGATTTTAGATAATTTTCCTAACACCTTAAATAATACATAACAAACCACAACTTCCATATGGGTCTCCATGAAAGAACCTTACCTTTAGCTTCAAGGCCTGACTCTCATGTGGCGTTAACATCTTGGTGGCATCTTCTGTATGGCACCCAGCAAGTGTAGTCCTGGGCTACTTGTTAGGCCCACGTCAGACCATACTGCACACCACCACCAGACTAATCTTTCAAAGCACCGCTTTCATTGTGTTCCTCACACACACACAACTGAAATGACTCCTGATCTAGCCCACACTTCCAAGACTGGCTCACAGAAGCCTCTGGAATCTAGCCTGGCTATAGATTTGGAAAGGAGCTTTCAAATCTCATTGTCCTCAGTCCCAGCCAGGTTGGTCTCCCAACTCCTTGCTGTGTTTCAGACCTTTGCTCAGGCAGATTCCCACTTGATGTCCCCAGCCTATTTCTTATCCTAACGAGCCGATGGCAATGTTTCCCAAATTTCCGTTATCCACGTACCACTGTCACAAATTTTGTTGCTATCTGTACTATTTTCTAATTTTTAAAAATTCTACTCCCTTTTAAAAGTGTTTACTTGCCCAAAGCTGCAGGTTTTATATGCTATTTAAAGAAAAAAGTTCATCTGTGTACCACCTCAAATCACGTTTATTTCACACTTGATTGTGTTCTAATTGTTTGGTGTATTTGACCTCACTTGAAGATGGTAAGCTCCTTGAGGACGGGTACTATGGCTTTTGTGTCCCTCCAGCATGCAGCGTTGACCTAAGCACTTGTCAGGTCTAGACTACGTACCCTTTGGTGGACTGAGTGTCCTGTCCTCTTTGGTAAGCTTCTCATCAGAACACTGATGGCTTTCCTTTTGTCCCTTTAGTGTGCACAGAAACATTGAAGATGTGCTCTCTGTCCTCCAGGGACTTACATTCTGGCTAGGGGGACAAAATCAGGTGTTCTTGGTTAGTCAGGCAGACCTACCTTCCTCTTGGGCACTTTCTGCTTATGTTACCTTAAGCAAGAAGCCTGATACAAGAAAGTGATATCCATATTTTAGTTAAATGATTCCATGAAAGTTAAATAAAAATACAAGATGATCAAATAAAGAATGTCATAAGGCAGTTTCCTAAGCCCCAAATGAGTTCCTTAGTACTCACTAATGCACAGAAGGATTCCAGAAGGCGTGCTTGAGATGGATCATGAAGCATGAACGGAAGTTCAATAAAAGGTGGGAAGGGGTGTCATATCTAGGTGTAGAGCATGAGGGAAGCAAATCAAATAAAGGAAGAAAGATGGACACCTGCCTGGGGCTGGTGAAGAAGCCAATTGGGCTGCACAGAGGAAAGTGTGAAGGGACAGTGGGAGAAGCATCTAGGTGAGCCTGGACTGTGGAGGCCTCTGGGGCCAAGCTGAGGCCCTGGACCTTCCTGCTGCAAGAAGTCACCAGGGGCTCTTGAATGGGGGAGTGTGTGAGGAAACCAAGCTTTAGAATGCAGATTCCTCTGAGCTCAGGCTTCTTGTTCTCCTCATAATTTATTTATCATTTATATGTTTTATTACAAAATAAAATATAGGTTCATTATGCAAAAAAAATTAGAAGTAAATCAACAAGTATTTAGAGTAAAAAATGAAAGTCCACCTTTAACTCTCCCCTCCGCTAGCCAATTTCAATCTCTTTCAAAGACCACACCTGTTATCAGTATTCTGTGACTCATTCCAGATCTTTTCCTATGAATATGCCTACTTATGTGTGTGTCTGTGTATACATATCTTTTTACATACATGGGAGTCTATTATACATTTTGTACAGAGCCTTGATTTTTTTAAACTTAATATATCTATGGACATCTTTCTATGGCAGAATCTCTCTTCTTTTTAATGGCCGTATAGCATTTCTTAGTAAGAATATATCACTATTTATTTAATTAATCCCCTACCGATGAAGACTTAGGCAATTAATTTTGCTTTTTCTTTTTGCTTTTATGTACTTAAAGTAATATATGCATGTGGCAAAAGCAATTCAACAGTATAGAGGAGTATTTAGTGAAAAAAGTAATTCTCCTGCCTACTGCTAATGCCCCACCCCCGCCTTAACAGCTCCCCTCTCGAGAGACAACCACGGATACCAGTTTCTCGTATGTCCTTCTTGAAATGGTCTATGCATATGCAAGTGTGTGTGTATGTGGAGAGGGAGGGAGGTGGCAGAGAAAAAGAGAACTTTCCATATCAGTACATATTTTAGCTACATGGTTCTTCTTAGTGGCTGCACAGTATTCTATTGTGTGGCCGAACCACAACTTACCTAACCTATCTTCTATTGAGGGGGTCACTGGCAGTATTTTGCCATTACACATAGTACTACAATATATATCTTTGTTCACGTATCTTCATATGCACTTTACTGTAAGTTTCTAGAAGTGGCATTGTTGGGTACAAAGGAATGTGCATTTAAATTTTTGACAGTTAATGCCAAATAGCCCTCCAAAGAAGTTGTTTCAGTTGACCCTCCCACTAGTTCCAGTTCACTCTCCCACTCACGTGTGAGAGTGCCTATTCCTCCATCCCCTCTCTCCCCATCATGTCAGGTAATAAAACTTTTTCATTTGTGCTGGGGGAACAGGATGAACACCTGAGGTGGGGGGGGGGGGGGGGAGTGTGGTCAGGGAAGGCAGGGATTGCCCAATTGTTCCCCATGGGTATGGTTGAGGCTCTCGTAACAGCCTGATGGTGGATGTAACCCAGAACCATTGTTTCCCCAAGACCTTAGGTATCTAGTGGCACCCAGGGATTACCTATGATCCACAAACCCACATGGTTCAAGCCCTTGAGTGCCAAAAAAGATTCTTTCGATCTTGCCACCCTCATTCAGCTTCACGCAGAACCTCTTCAGGCCCTCTTTATGTATATCAGCAGCCAGGACTGGGAATCCTGGATGGCATTCTGCTGAAGAGCGGGGCTTCCAGCAGAACATATTTTCACCCATTGTCCTCACATTCACACACACACACAGCAAGAGGACTGAATATAGTACTCAAGACCCAGATTCAGAAGCGCAAGCCTGAGCCTTATGAAGCGCAGCCCTTGTGTGGTCTGGGTTCCCAGAGACTGCAGGTTAGTTGACCTCTTTCAGGTTGCAAGAACAAGAGTGTGCTTCATTTATTTTGGGTGGCAGGGCGTGAGTGTAAGGATTCATGTGTAAGGGAAGGAAAGGAAGCCGTCTCCGGCAGCCACTACTCTTCACAACTGATACCTCGGGGGCACTGGACATGACAAGCAAAGTGTCTGCCACTTCTACCACTCAACTTTTCTCTATCACAGCCTCTCCTGCTGCTCCCCACGGCCTTGCTTTGCCCGCTCCCCGTGGCTTCTGCTTAGTGCTGTCTCCCTAGGCATCTCCTGGCTTCTGGGCCACCCCACTGCATGCGCTCCTCTGTATGTGTGTATCACATTACATTCCCCAGGAAAGGACTCTCACTGGGTTAGTTGATCACTCTACAGTCTGGAACATCCCTGTCAGTCTGGGTCCTCATTGCAAAACACTCATAGGCCAGTGGGCACCCTCAGACCCCGCCGGAAGATGGCTACCCTTGACTCAAGCACAGGCCCCCTAGTTCATTCAGTTGTGACCAAAAGAACAGGGCCAGGCAGAGAGTAGCCACTCAACAAAATATTTATTGGATGAGTAAATAGTAATCCAGAATCAAGCAACCACTTCTGTCCACTTGGTTCGGAAGGGAACTATGGATGAGACAGGTACACAGAGCATTGTAGGAGTCTGCTCTAATACAAGAGGCTGAAGGCCAAATTTAGCAAGTTTATTACCTGGGTTTCTGATAGACTTCTGCCTCCAGATGTAGAGGTGCAGCATGTTATGTGGAGAAGAATTCAGGCTTTGTTACTAGACAAACCTGAGTTCAAATCCTGACTCATTAACTGTGCAGCTTTGGGCAGGTTCCTTAACCTCGCCATGTCCTTACCAATAAAATGGACCTTATAATATCTACCTTGTACTGTTGTTGGGAAAACTAGTCTAGACAAAGAATGCAAAATGCCCACTGCAGTACCTAGTACATAAAGGTGTTCAGGAGGTATTATCTATTGTGATTATTTAAGTCATTTTTAAAGTTAAACCTTCTGGCCTTGTCCATTAAGCTCCCAGTAAATGAGAGTGTGCTTGCATCTCTAGACATACAGTTGAGCTTCTCAGGTTAGACACCACCAGGCACCACCAACACTTCCTCTTATGATGTTCATTACCAAAGGAAAAAGCCTTTTCTTTCTGCTGGTCACTTAGCTTTGAGACAAGGCAAGCTATCTCATCAATTTGCTAACCTTCCTTTCAAATACTTTTGAATTCTGTCTCCCTCTGATAGTTCCGCAACCTGAGTTCTAATTTATTCCCTGGGCCATGTCTCTATTTTTATTGGAATTGATTGCCAAGAAAGGCACCTTCCCTGAAAATGTGGGACTCTGGCCAGGTCCACGTGTGGCGGTAGTGAGGGTATCTCCATCTTATACACAAGCAGTTACAAGTCACCTCCTGGGTATCTGGCCCTGTGCTCTGAACAATGTTATTTCTTCAGTCCAGGAGTCAAGGCAGTAGGTGAGAAAGGGCCTGCTTAACACTGCTTTCTTCCAAAGTCCAAGGTATTCTCTAGGGTAGGTGTCCCACAGGTTATTCATCTGCCTCACTCTCCGTTGAGGGATGTCGAGAATGTTTCCAGTTTCACTCTATTACTAACAGTGAGGCAATGAGTATTCTTATACATATATCTATGTGTCCATTTATGACTATCCCCCTAGTATAGCTTTATGAAAATGCAGTTGCTGGATCAAATAGTGTATGAATAGTTGCTTTGTATAAATACCAGAATATTGCCCTCAAAAAAGGCTTAAAAATATACACTTCCACCCTTTACCTCAATTATTGCCCTCCAAAGTATATATCCTATAGAAACTCTCATACAGGTGAACAATGGCACATATATCATGAATGCTCATGACAGCATTGTTTATAAGAGCAAAAACGTTGAGAAACAACAGGAGACTAGATAAATAAAATCGTTGTAGATTCAAACAATGGAATACTACATAGCATGAAAATGTCTAAACCAGAGCTACCTGTATCAACACAAATATTTCTCAAAACCTAACATTAGGCGAAGAAAGCAAATTGCAGAAGGATACATACAGTTCAATGCAATTTGTACAAAGTTTAAGAAAATGCAAAACAATACTGTATATTGTATATTGTTTACGAGCATATGCGTAGTACTTTTAAAACCATGCATGTGAATCATAGACACTCAATTCCAGAGAACGGCTCCCTCTGTGAAAGGAGAATGTGACTGGGGAGGTACGTAAGGCGTTTCAACTGAATGTGTAATATTTTGTTTCTTTAAGAAAAAGGTTCTGGGGCAAATATGGGGAAATGTGTTTGTTCCTAGTACTTTTCGGTATGCCTGAAATAGTTCATCATCTAAAAGAAAGAGGAAAAGAAAAGTAGAGCAGAGATCCCTGCTGCTCCTCTTTGCAGATGAGCAAACTCAGGCTGAGACAGGTCCACAGCCCCTCCGGAGCCCACCCTTTTGTCCAGGGGCACCCAGTCCGTCAGAGAGACCGATAACCTCCGCAGGAAGAGCCTTCACACTCTGATTGATTCACTGAGAACCCCCTTCTCTCCCAGACTCCAGTATAAATCCTTGGAATGAATTGCTTGGGTAACATTATGATTCTTGGCTTCTAGGCCCAGGAGCATGACCACTGAATTTTTGCTACTGTCACCATAATGCTGGAGCCTGCCTGCCCATCTAGGGGTTCTGGATATACTCAAACCAAGTGTGATAATTGTCTGGGGCCAATGTTAGATCCAATCCTGATTTAGGAACAGTTTTTCCATGAGCCCACCATTACGACGTGGGTACGGTGAAGCAATAGCATTGCAAAACTGTTTCTGGAACCAAAATTTTGCTACAGTGCTTCCTGCAAGCAGCATTGCCCTGATTAGGTGACACAATGGGACCGTCAAGCCTTATCGGCAGAACTTGGTCTAAAACAGAAACTAGGAGGGGTAGGAAGGGCTGTCCTCAGTGCTTGGCCCTGTTGCCAATGTCCCCGTTGCCATGGTCTCCAAGCACTTTTGCTTATTATTTCTTTCAACTGTTCATGGCAACCATCAGCAAGCAGGACCTAGAAGCTCTTTGAGGCAGATCAGGAAGAAAGTGGTTAACAGAAAAGATAAAAGAGGGTCGGGAAGTAATTCAACAAACAAAAAGAGTGGGTGGAAAGAATTTGGAGTATAGAAACATGAGGGCCAGAAAACAGGTTTTTTAAAGGAATCTTCTTGAGATGTGATGGACCGAGGTGGCTGGGTCAGAATTAGCTGAGAAGTGCCCATTATGTAGCTGCCTTGTGTTACAAGTACAGCAACTCTGTGTCCTGGATTTTCCAGAAAAGTCCCAGTTTCAAGTATTTGGTTCTTTGTCAGACCAAGAATCCTGATTTGAGATTCAGAAAATAAGGTCACTGTAGCTTCAGTAGCTCTCTAAGTTATCCAGGAAAGGCTGATTTAGAATTCTCTCTGCCGTTGCTGGTTGGCAGGGAATCCCCACAGGGCCTGCCCCTAGGCCGCAAAGGCCTGAGCAAAGAGACTCTTTATATAGCCAAGAAGCATCAAAGTGCCACTGGACTTCAAGCCCCTCCACATTCCTGTAGCTCTCCAAGGGGGTGTGACCAGAAAGACAGAGGTTTTGACCCCACAGACCTGGGTTTCAATATGCTCTGCATTAACTCCATCAACTTGGGCAATGCTCTGAGCCTCAATTTCCTCATCTGTAAAATGGGAACAACAATACCTATGACATGGGGTTATTCTGAGCATCAAATGAGATGTTTACTTTTAAAGTTTGTACAGGGGCCGGCCCAGTGGCGCGGCGGTTAAGTGCGCACGTTCCGCTTTGGCGGCCCAGGGTTTGTCGGTTCAGATTCCAGGTGCAGACATGGCACCGCTTGGCAAGCCATGCTGTGGCAGGCGTCCCACATAGAAAGTAGAGGAAGATGGGCACGGATGTTAGCTCAGGGCCAGGCTTCCTCAGCAAAAAGAGGAGGATTGGCAGCAATTAGCTCAGGGCTATTAGCTCAGGGCTAATCTTCCTCAAAAAAAAAAAAAAAAAAAAAAAGCTTGTACAAATGTTAGTTGTTAAAATTCATTCCTTCATTCAACAAATAAGTGTCCACTACATGACAGGCATACAGGGGTACAGGGGTGAACAAAATAGACAAGGTGCCTGCTAACATGGAGCTTCCAGCCCAGGGGGTCGGCAGACATCAGCCAAAGAATCACCCACCCAAGGACCACGCAGAAGAGAGACTGGGTAGAGTTGCTCTCTTTAAAAGCTGAGTCTGGCTGCCGTGAAGAACCTGAGGGCAGGAGAGGGGGCTGGAGGCCACTTAGGAGGCTTCTGGCAGCAGTGGCAGCTTGGACTAGAGTGGTGGCAGTGCCAGTGAGAAATGATCGGATTTTGGATCTATTTTGGAGGTGGAAACAACCAAACGTGTTGATGGACTGATGTTTGGGAACAAGGAAGAGGCAAGGAGGTATCTTAGCTAACTGAATCCCCAGGACTTGGGCCACTGGAACCACGAAGACAGTCCCAAGGCTGCTGAGGGACACTGTGTGGAGGTTGCATTTCTCTTCTCTCTTCTGTAGAGCACTGCAATTCCATCCTTAAGTCTGAAAATCAGTTTGCTAGACTTGATCTTAAATAAACATTTAGTATTTAAAATGTTGCTTCTGTGTAGATAATAAAGCCAAATGTCTGACATTCGGGCTCTACGATGAATGCAGATTTCCCCTTAAACGTAAATCCTTTGCTTCCAAATTTCGGGTGGGATGTTACTTTTAAAACAACAGAGTTTCCATTAACTTAGGATGCTGAGAAAACTCTTCAGTCTAGATTACCTCCTCAGGGACCAGTGTATGTGCTTCAAGTTGGAGTCCTTTCAAACCTTTGGCTCAGTATTTTTTGTTCCAAGAGGCTAGAAGAGAAGAGGGCCTGAAAGGGGAGGGGGAGACGGGAAGGGCCAAAGACAAGGCTGAGTTTCATAACGATAGTTAACTACACTTTGTAGTTTTCAAAGGAATTTCACACCAATTTATTCATGATCATATTTTGCAAATTCAGGACTAGAGCCATGTCCTGACCCCCAGTCCAGTGTTTGTGCTGCCTTACTACACTGCCAGGTCCTTCACTTTTTTTGGGGGGGGGGGGGCGGGGTAGGTCTCTCCATGAAGAACAAAAAAGTTCCAATAGACATTCAAGGCCCTTCTTTAATGAAGCAATTTATTCTATTTGCATTGAGAATGATTGTTAAAAGAAAATTTGGTATTTTCCCACACCACTTGTCCCTACACCCATCAGCAGGGCTTTCATTTCTCAGCCCTTGCAGACCACCTTCAGAAGTTATTATCTGCTTGACGATTGGCTGAGGCCTCTTGTCTTTCTTCCTCTCTCAATTATACTTTAAGAACTGAGGTCCCCATCTGCCCTACAGCAAGTACATCTTTTGTTGTACCTGTTTCCCAGAAGCTGGAGAGCTTTTTCCCTTTCTCCAACCTCTATAGTTCTCTTTTCAAAACACTTGACCCTCTTAGTGATTTTTAACTGCACATGTCAAATTAAATTGGTTTCCCAAACTTGGACCTAGCCTCCCCTCCAAAGCCCACTGCTTTTACCCTGCCTCCACCCATCCCTGAACTAGGAAAGGAAAAAAAAATCACACACACGTTTTCCTAAGTTGTCATTTTTCTTTTTAAGCAGTCTTAACATGAATGTGGCAAAATTGCTAGGGAGAAATGGTACAGTGTATTTCCACTGGAAGGTTTTTCTCTCCACAGTGGGTTGGGCTGACGTGGCCATCTTAGATAATGGTGTCTGGAGTTGAGCATTAACCAGCATGGCGCCTTCCTCTTCCATGGGAAGACGGAGGAAGCAGGAGATGCCAAAGCCTCAGGTTCAACAAGGAGCCAACAGAAGTGGGATGGCTCCCCATTCACAGATCCTCATGGGTTTTGAAGGTGAGAGGAAAGAGAAGGTGAGGAAAGAAAAGGGTAGAAAAGGAGGGATGACAAAGTGGCAGGTGAGAGGGGTATTTGCAAGTAGAAATAAAGCTACGAAAAGGATAATAGAAACTGTGATGTTTTATTGAAAAATATTAATACTTTTATACTATTATATAAACTTACAGTATATTATATTCCAATATGGAAAATATAAATATATATAGTAGTTTTATTATTGTAAAAATATCACATTTGTTGTTAAAACTTCAAATAGGGGGCCCACCCAGTGGCGCAGCAGTTAAGTGCACACGTTCTGCTTCTTGGTGGCCCGGGGTTCGCCAGTTCGGATCCCGGGTGCGGATATGGCACCACTTGGCAAACCATGCAGTGGCAGGTGTCCCACATATAAAGTGGAAGAAGATGGGCATGGATGTTAGCTCAGGGCCAGTCTTCCTCGGCAAAAAGAGGAGGATTGGCAGCAGATATTAGCTCAGGGCTAATCTTCCTCAAAAAAAAAAAAACTTCAAATAGTACTGAAGAGTTTGAAGTAAAAAGTACAGGCCAGAGTCCTTACCCTTCCCTCTCAAAGCCCTCCTCCTCTCCCTGCCCAGAGGTCGTTGATGATGACAGTTACTCGTGTCTCCTTGCAGATTGTTCTGGGCACAGGGAAACGTATGTATGCTTTCTGTATGCACAAATGAGATCATACTGTGCATGCTGGCCCACCCCTTGCCCTTTTTTTCTTAAACTTAACGATAACTCTGATGTTTTCCCATCTCTACTCATGGAGAGCTCCTTCATTCTTCTTAATGGCTGCATGGCATCCCATTGTGTGGATGCCCTGCAGTAGGTGAACCCCATCCCCTGCTGATGGACATTTAAGTAACATAAAAAGTCCAGCACAGCACCGTCCAATAGAAATAGAATTGAACCATACCTGCGAGCCACCTATGGAATTTTGAATTTTCTAGCAGTAGCCACATTTCCCCCTGTAGATTTGCAGTGCTGCCTTTGTTATACACCAAATGCCATATATATATATATGAGCTTGTTTTGGACTGTTTTATTTCATTCACTAACTTGCCAATTTCTACACCAGTATCCCCCATTTCCAGTAGCCATATTAAAAAAGTAAAAATAAAGAGATGAAATTACTTTTTTTTTGGCTTAAACAACAAACATTTATTTCTTACATTTCTGGAGGTTAGGAAGTCCAAGATCAAGGCACCAGCAGATTCAGTGTCTGGTGAGAACTTCCAGGTTCATAGATACCCGTCTTCTCGCTGTGTACTCACATGGAAGAAGGGGCGAGAGAGCAAGCTGGGGTCTCTTTTATCAGGGCACTAATCCCATTCATGAGGGCTCCACCCTCATGACCTGATCACCTCCCAAAGACCCAGCTCGTAATACTGTCACATGGGGGGTTAGGATTTCAAGCTGTGAATTTTAGGGGGACACAAACATTTAGTCCATAACACTGCCTCACCCATGCCTCCCTCTGGTATAAATAAAAAAGAGTTATGTGAAGAAAAAGGGTACAGGGACCGTTTCTTCTTTATAGACAATAAAATATTCAATAAAATTAAAAGCTACTTTCTAGAAAGTAAAAAAAAAAAGTGAAGCCAATGAGCATTTCTGGCCCCAAGATCATTGTCCGTTCTGGAGAAGGTGATTGTTTTAAACCGTTATTTGTGATCCATAGGTAGGGTGACGACACAAGAGATGAAATTAACTTTAATAATATTTATTTAATCCAATACATCAAAAATATTATTTCAACATGAAATCAATATTAAAAATTACTAATGAGACATTTTACATTCTTTGTTTCATATTGACTCTTTAAAGTCTGGTGTGCATTTTACACTTACAGCACATTTCACTTCAGACTAGCCAATTTAAAGTGCTCAAGAGCCACGCGGCAATGGTGGCTACTGTATTGGACAGTGGAAGTCTAGCAGGCAGAGGTCCCAAATGTCACCTTAGCTGTGTGTCTCTGTGGTGGGCAGGAATGGACTAGCAGGGCAGAAGTTGAGGTCAAAAACCTCAACTTCACCACTCAGGACAACACCTGGGGTCTCTCGGGGTCTTGGTGCGTGGACCCCCATAAACTCACTGCATGCTGGCCTGGTGCAGGGCAGAACAGGCGACCCAAGTACAAAAGCCCTTCCTCTCTGTGGGCTCTAGCTCTGCTGGCCACAGAGATAAGGAAAGGGCCGTGAGTGCTCAGGAGGTGATTATCTGGGGGCCTGTCACAGGTTCCCCTTTTTTTGCCTCCAGAGGTGCCTCTGTTCACAGCTTCTCATTGTACTTCTCATTGTACCCAAGACCCAATGCCTCATTTCCTTTTTTCAAAAGCAGAGTGGTGTGGCAATGGGGCTCTGAGGAAAGCCCTGGCACTGGGGTCAGGGAGGGTGTGCTGGGAGGAACTCACACCGTGGCTTCCTCAACTGTGAGATCTTAACCCGGTGGCCTCAGAGCTGCTGTGGTCCCTGGCAGCAGTGGCGGCACAGCCTAGAGCCTGGAGTGGTGAGCATGGGCACGATTGCATACTGCAAGGGGATTTGCATCGGGGTTTGAGGTTGGGGGTTGGCACCTGGGTGGGTGCTGGCAGTGCAAGAAGAGGCAGGTAGCTGCAGAGCACTGGGGATGGGGAAGCCAGCTTTGGCCTGGCCTGAGCCAGGCTAGGTTTGGGAAGCATTTGGACTCCACAGCAGGCTTGAGGGCTCACCCCCCGAGTTGGCAGGAATCCGAGAAATGTGATTGTCCCCTGCAGGGCACCATGCTGTCCCTGGGCAAAGGCGGTGGCTCCATGCCCACTGCCTGACTGATTTCCAAACCAGCCCCACCCCAGCCTACCCTTCCCGTGCTGGCCAGCCACAAAAACCAAGCCCATGGCGGTGGGCTGGGCCAAGGGCTCCGAGTGGGCTCAGGTGCAGGAGAAAAGAATTGCTTCTGGTGGCAGCCTGGGAGGGAGCTCTTCTTCACGGGCCCTACCTCCCGGTTTCTCACTGCCTTGCGTAGGGGTGGAGCGCCAGCATTCCTCTTTCATTCCTACTGCTGCCTCCTCCAGCCCTGCGGCCTAGAAATGCTGGTGAGATCTGACTCCTGAAGCACCAGGCAAAACCCAGCTGCTTTCTGCCTGGTGGCATAAGCTGGAGCCTCCCAACAGGTAGAGCCTGGGCCAGAGGAAAAGGAGTAGAAAGACAGAACAGCTTCATATAAAATCCCACATGCACACGGCAGCCCCACCCTAGCTTCTACTGCTCCAGCCCCCTCCCCCAGCTGGCCAAAGGGTGGAAGCCCTGCTGATGAGACTCTTCCCTGAATGTTGTAGCTCAGCACCTAGTGCAGAGCCTGGCAATACGTGGGAGCTATCCAGTAGAGTTCTCACTGATGGTTGGGTGAGTAGATGGATGGATGCGTGGATGGGCGGATGGATGGATTAACATGCTCTGGATATTGTCTTTGTTGTACCACTTGCCCCCAAAGCCCTAGAATTAAAATTTGTCACATTATCGCTTTAGTGCCTTAAATACTCCAGGCACCTAGGCTCCCACTAATCTCCACTGACTAAGAAAAGGTTATGAGTACAACCAGCCCAGGGATCCCCGCGGATGGGCCGGGAGAATGGTCTCACAGCCTTGTCTCTCCTCACGTTATTGCTTTTAGGGTCTTCTGGGATGAAAAATCCTGCCTTGAGAATCAAGAACAGAGGGGTTGTGTTCAAGTTTCAACCCTGCTGTTTCCTGTCCATGTAACCTTAGTCAAAAGTCATTTCACCTCTCCAAGATTTAGTACTCTGCTCTGTAAAATAGAGCTGAAAATAGCTATCTGGGATTGTAGTAAGGAGTAAATGAGAAAATCTATTGGGTTGAACCCTATGAAATTGCCCCCAAACAGTTGAAAACAAGCAATTTTGAATGGTTCAACCTAATATATAAAGTGCTTTATATGAAGCACTATAATGAGTAGCCCTAGAAAATATTCATTATTCTTAAGAGAGAGAATTTGAAAGTCAGAATATTATTTTTGCAATAAGTGCCTAATCCCTTTCATCAGAATACAGGTCAAACTAACAGAAGCAGCCAGTCCTCTGCCAATCACAGCTGCAGGCATTTCCTGGAGCAGTTTGGCCTGGGAAATGGGGACCAGGTATTTTTAGGAGACTAGACTGGTTCATGGAGAGCAGAGGAGGTGAGAAGCAGGATGACTCGTGGCAGCTCCTACCTGGAGATACTTTACCCACGAGAGCACCGTAGGAGTTGGCACCTTCTCCTGACCTGGGTGGGAGTGCTCACTTCCTAGCTCAAGTTGCAAGTCAGAAATGGCCTAGGACAGGCCTTCCTTCCCAGGGCAGAGCCACCAGGGTCCAGGCCACCAGGCACTTGGAGGAAACTGAAAGCAAGTACCTGCCAGCTTTTCTCTCCCTAGTGGCAGCTGTCAAGTCCAACTCCTCTTGACCCAGCAAAAACCTAGGCCTGACAAAGCTCTAATTTGGAGCCAATAGCCATGGTGGCCCCAGTGGAGGGACACTTTTCAACATCCTATGTATGTGCTACTCAATCCCAACCGTAGCTGTAAAGGTCACTGGGATTTCAGGCCAGAGGGGGATAGGAAGAGTCAAGAGAAATCCCTATTGACTGGCCATGCCTCAGACGCTGGCACTCCAGGTCAACAAGGACCTCTGGGGCACTAAGTAGACATTTATGGAGTGCCTACTCAGTGTTTCCCACCATGGGCACAATTGTCATTTTGGGTAGGATAATTCTTCATTGCACAGGACTGTTGCACACATTGCAGGACATTTAGCATCTGGCAGCCAGGTAAGGGTAGGGTGCACCCTGTAAGCCTGAGAAAAGATGAGTCCCAGCCGCCAAGGCTCAGGAGAAGGGCCCAGGCAGAGTGGTGGCCTCTCCACAGCTGCAAATGGCATCTTGAGGTGACATCTTCAACTAGATGTCCCAGAACTTTGTGTTGGCCATGAGCTACCCCATGAGCCTAGTGCCTGGGTAATCTTGGCTGGGCCAGCAGAGACTTGTAAGGTCACTCAGACAGGGCCTGGGATCTCAGGGGAGAAAAGCCAGGGCAGACATCCCCCAGGAGCTGCCAAAATGGGGTTTCTGCCCCTTGGCATTCCCCGAGCCCTGGCCAGCCTTCCCCAGAGAGTCCACATGGAGAGTGGGGCTGACTCAGCCCAGTGCCTGAGTGCCAGTTTCCCAGCATCAACCAGGATGGCAGTGGAATGCATGAAATTTGTTCAGAGAAGGGCAAATCTCCAACTTGAACGACAGTATAGACTCCCCATAGCAGAGAGCTGCTTGACCAGGAGTCCGTGTCCTTGGATGGGAAAAAAATGACAACTTTATCTTCACTAACCTCCAATTGAAATTTCACCTTTCCTTCCATTACGAGGGCAGGCAGCACACCGCAGTAGTATTAGCAATACCTGTGACTTTGTCTCCAATAGGAACCGCAGCGGTTTGTATATCTCATTTCTGTTGCTGCAGATATCTTGAAACATCGTTACGCTCATGACTATTTCAAAAATATAGTAGTTCCTGGTCCTGCCAGTAGATCATGTTATTTACAATGAAACAAGTATTACTATATCACAAATTTTAAAACATACATATTAATAACTGTCTTTAAATATAATTGTCTTTCTTTGTAATCCTATGTATCTTATTTTATGCTTATAAAAACATTCCAAGAGGGGGTCCATAGGTGTCGTCAGACTCCCAAAGGAGTCGACGCTGTAAATATGTTAAGAACTCCTGGATGAGAGAGTTGGCAGGTGATCAGGCTGATGAGGTCACAGGGAAGGCCTGGAATGCAAGGAGAGACGGTGCTCTGCACACTTGTGCTCTGTAGGCACCGAGGGGATGCCAAAGGTTTCTCAGCAGGAGGCTGCCCAAGATGATGCTGAGGTTTCCAGCCTGGGGGTCCAGAGATGGTGGTAGCATTGATAGAAATAGAGAAGTCAGGAGGAGAGGCTGATTAGCGTTGTGGGAGAGAGTTCTGTTTTACAAATATTAAATTTGAGCCTAAAGAAAAATGGACGTCCAGGTGAAGTTGTCCACCTGGTTCTGGGAAATGCAAGTGGGCAGACTGGGAGAGTGGCCATGGCAACAGGAAAGATTTTGGGGGTCATCCTTCGAGATGGTCATGGAAGCATTTGGAATAATTGCAGTCATCAAGGGAGAAAGGGCAGTGAGAGAAAAGAGGCCAAGGCAAGGGCCTGTCATAGGCTGGCTTCTCCAGGAGACAGATTCTGAAAGAGAGATTTGCATGCAGGTTTGTTGGGCACGGCCTTCTAGAACAGCACCTGTGAGAGATTAAGGGAAGCAGGATTGATTGAAGGCAGGAGTTGTACTGCAGTGTAGTCACTCCGGGACCTCAGCCGGTCCCACCGGGAGCTCTGAGCTGGGATGGTCCCTCACATGGTCCCAACTGAGGCCGGGCAGCTGGGCCTTTCTCACCGCACCACCCTGGTACCCCATCTATTGACTAGTCTCTGGATGCAGGCTGCCCCCAGGGAAGGGACATTACCTCAGAGAGGGACTCAACTGTGAGCCATCAGCCAACATCCCTGGCAGCTGGAGGAATGAGTGCCTTTTTCCTGAATGGGGAGTCGGGAAGCTCAAGGTCTGCTGTCCTAGCCCTGGAGAAAATGCAACTGGCTACCCGCCCTGCAGACCTCTGAGCAGGTCCCACCCTGCAGCCCATGCCACTTAATAGAAGTCCCGGCGACAGGGGGACAGGGCCTAAAAGGAATTTGAGTCCTTGATGCCTGCAACTCAGGGCCCTCAGTGTCCCCTGCAACCTCTCCCATTTGCAGCTAAGCTGGGTGGGATGGGATGAGGGGAGGTTGGAGAGAGCCGAGCCATTGCCATTCCTGCAGCTTGTTTTTAAGAGGTTACCAAACTTAGCACACCAACCAGTCAGGCTCTGTGGCCTCCACGTCCCTCCCGTCCTTCTGGGGCAACCCACACCTCAAAGAGGGATGTCACTACAATCAAGGTTAGAGCCCTGCTCACAAGGCCTGCGGGCTGCCCAGGAAACCATACTGTCGGAGGTGCCAAGTAAAAGGAGGCTGGGCTTCATTTTGAAAGAGAGACGTGTGAAAACTTGAACTTTTGATTTTGACTTCCATATCCTTACACCAAAAAAGCGAACCAAATAGCAATCGAACTGATCAGGAGGCATGAACTCTCCGCATATTTTGAAATTTAGAGCAGCTGTGGGAAACTTGAATCCAGAAAAATTCATTCATTCATTCATTCATTCATTCCACAAAAAAAATAACAGGTTCTGAGTTTGCAAAATGATAGGCTGAAAGACCAAGTGTGGCCTGAAGGCCAGTTTTGTTGTTGTTGTTGTTCTAGACAATTTTTAAAAATAATTTGTTCGTTGCCAATTCGCTTTTTAAAAATTCATAAGATCTGACCACAAATGTATGCATCAGCTAAAACTGAGAAGTGCTTCCCCCTTGTGGGTGGGCATGGAGCTCCCCAGTTCCCCTCAGGCCGCATTCAGCCTTTCTCCTTAGTCTGGGCCCTGTCATGTCAGCACTTGCGTTCATGAGTGCTAGACTCAGCCAAGCTGGCTGCTGGGCTATGATGGTGGATAGGGTTATGGCTCGGCTCACGAGGCCGTCTCCTCTGCCCTCCTCTGCTCACCACCTAGTGTTGAACCCACGAACCAAGACATTGCAGACTCATGTGCACCGACAGACAGACAAGACAGGGTCCTGTGGTGCCTTGGGGGAAGGAGTCACAAGTGTGGTCAAGAGAAGTTGGGAAAACTTTACAGAAATTCTAGGAGGATGGGGAGACTTCTACTGGGTGAAAAAGAGGGCGGAGGGGGGGAAGAAAGAGGCATGTCGGCACAAAGGAATAGTAAGTGCTGGAGAATGGTGCTTCTAAAGGAAGTGGCATGTGTGAAGGGGAGATGGGTGGAGGCCAGATTGGGGCGGCCTTGTCAGCCAGCCTGATGAACTGACATTTAATCCCCGAGGTTTTGAGGCAGCGGCGTGAGCTGTCTGCCTTGTGTGACTAGATGACTCTGGGGGCCCTGTAGATGGCAAGATCTGAGGCAGGAAGGGCAAGTAGGAAGTGCTTGCAGTTGTTTAGGTGAGAAGAAATGGGGCTTTGATTTGGGGAGGAAGGAACGAATTTGAGAAGGGTGTAGGAAGTCAGACTGACAGGTCCTGGTGATTCTTCAAAGTAGGAGAGAACAGCTGGACACCGTGGCACACTGGTGAGCTCTGTGACCCCAGCCACAGCAGTAGCTACCCTTTGTTCAGGGTTCTGGGACATTTGCAACACTTGCCGTCCATTAACGCACTTCAATCTCAAAGTCAACAACAGCCAACCTACTCTGTCCACAAGGCAACCAGCTCCTGGGAGCTCACTAGCTCCCCTGCTGACACCCTGGCATGGCGCACCCATCCTGACCGCAGCCATAGGACAGCAAGGCTTCAGGCGGTACTCACTATGTGCTGGGCAAAGGGCTTTTCCCATGCAGTACTCACGGGACCGTCAAACTGCCCTGGGAAGTAGCTACTGCTCTTACACCTTTTTACAGATCAGGACATTGAGGCTCGTCAAGGTGACATGACTCTTCCAGTGTCACACAGCTAGTAAGTGACAGAGCAAGGATTTGACCCCATGTAGTCTGCTTCAGAGCCTCCATTCTGCTGCCCATGTGGGCCGGGAGAGTGGTCGCCAAGCACACAGACCTTGTGCAGAGCAGCACGAGCTGACTGCGCCAGCCTTGCAGCACAGGCGACCCCACACTACGCCAGGGAGCATCCAGACTGCTGAGCCTCCCAGCCCTTGGCTGGGCTTTCAGGTTCTGGGAACTTGGGGAGATGCAGGCATAGTGGGGAAGGGGTGAACACTGGGCCCAGGTGGCCAGCACTGCAGGCAATGAAGGAGAGCAGTCAGGTCTCCAATAGTTTTCTGTTGCGCCGGAAACCAAACCCAAATTTCTGACCGTGGCCTGTAAGACCCGGAAGTAATCTGGCTCCCTTCACCTCTCTGAAATCTTTTCTTACCATGCTCCCCATCTCTCACTACCTTCCAGGTCCACTGGCTCCTTTCGGTCATTCTTTCCCACCCCAGGGCCTTTGCATTTTCCCTTTGCATAGCTGATTCCTTCTCCTCATCAGGTCTCCTCTACTTCAGTGCAAAGTCCTTGAGGGCAGGGACTGTGCCTGTCCTGGCCACCACTGTATGCCCCATGCCTATGTACCCAGTACACAGAAAAGACCCAGTGAATATTTGTTGAATGAATGAACTAATTTACTAATTTTTTTGGCACCTACTGTGTGTCAGGTACTTTGCAAATACTAATTCATTTAATCTTCAAAACATCCCTATATTAGGTATGATTATTATCCCCATTTTGTCGATGAGGAACGTGAGGCACAGTGAGGTGAAGTGACTTGCCCAAGGTCACAGGACTTAGGAAGAGACAGAACAGGGATTTGACTCTTGACTCATGCTGGCTCCCCTACAACCCGTTGCTCCAAAGTGTGCGTTCAAAGACGATCTTAGTCGAGAAGGTCCAGGCCTCTGTCCTCCCACGTACCGTTTCAGATGGCTAACTTAGGCTTCCCCAGGAAGGAACTGAAGCAATTCGGGTGGCCTCTCAGCTGGGGTTGTTAACTACCGTACTTGTCCCATTTTTTCATTCTTGTTTATTAAAAACCCCACAGATTTAGAGAGGTACCTCAGAAAGCAAAGCAGAGCTCCCACTCAGTCAGAGAGTCATCCCGCCCGGTGGGAGATGCAGCTGAAACCCACAGGCCTGAGCATCCCCTGGAGGATGCCGGGAACAGAGAGGTGAAATGCCTCCCTCTGGCCCCAGTGTATTTTCTCCACAAACTTCTTGCTGCTCAGAGTGTGGTGTGAGGACCGGCAGCAACAGCAGCACCTGGAAGCTGGTTAGGAATACAGAACCTCTGCCCAC
The DNA here is from genome assembly GCF_021613505.1 of Equus quagga. Taxonomy (NCBI): domain Eukaryota; kingdom Metazoa; phylum Chordata; class Mammalia; order Perissodactyla; family Equidae; genus Equus; species Equus quagga. The sequence continues at coordinate 68,114,378 of NC_060276.1, read as the reverse complement.
ACCCCGTCCCCCACCTACTGATTCGAACCTGCATTTTAACAAGACCCTCAGGAGATTCGTGGGCACAAAAAGTTTGAAAAGCACTGGCCTAGAGGGCAACCTGAGAGTGACCTGGCTCATGACCAGACTGGATCTCCCTGAGGACAGGGCTGTGCCTTGTTGCCCCTGCACAGGGCTGGGCCCCTAGTGGGTCCTCAGTAATGTTTGTTGAATGAGTAAATTTGTGAAAGAATCGAGTCACACACAGCCGGCTTAGGCACAGGTAGAGTCATTTGCTAGGCATATTGTGCAGCCCTGCCCCCTCCTGTCACCCGCTCCTGCAAGCTACCCAATACGGAGGCCCAGCCCTGGGACGCCCCCCTGGCCGGTGGTCCCGTGAGGGAGGCCCCACAACAGGGAGTTGACCTTTAGACTTTGGACAAAACACGGAATGTCCTCCCACCCCAAAAACCTCGAGGAGGAACTTCTGAGGTTCCCACGCTCTGCTTATTGCTCTCTTCACTGAGGGTATGGTCTCCTCAGCACACGAGGCCACCACAGTCCCCATGCCACTTCTCAATGGCCCCCTGGAAACCCGAGTCCCTTCCAAGGTGCAGAAGGTGCTGCCAGGTGCTGGCTACCAAGCCCTCGTTGAGTGCGGAACCAAAATAAACCCCTGTTGATATGGAAGCGGGTCGAATTATTTTAAGGAAAAAAATTGCTCCTTCATTAAGTCACGTTGTTATGGCAACCGGGATTAGGAAAGTAACTTGGCCGAGGAGGTTATGTGCGATGTTTTGGGACTGAGAGTTTTCAGAAGAGTGGAAAACAATTTGTGAGCTCATCTCCCCGTCCCCTGGCTCTGCCCAGAGGAGGATGAGGGTCAGCTGAGGATCAGCCCGTCCCACCTGGGTGGGCTTGTGCAGGCTGGCTGGGGGCCGCTCTCAGGGGACCTGCCTGTGGTGCTGCAGGCTGAGGTCATAAAGGATATGTGGGAAAGGAAGCTAACCAGGAAGAGGACATCCTGACAGGAGGTCCCGTGCTGTCTGTGTATGGAAGTGGGCCGTCCATTCATCTGCAAGAGGAGTGCCCCAGCTTCCCAGAATTAGGGGAAGGCGGGAGAGTTGAAGAAAAATAACAATAGTCACTCTTGACTGGGTCTTTACTGTGTGCCAGACACTGAGCCAAGTCCTTGACACATTCACACTCAATCCTCTCCACAACCCTGTCAGGCATTATTATTATCTCAATTTTGCAAATAGGGAGCCTGAGTCTTAGGTCAGTGGAGTGACTTGTCCAAGGTCACATGGTAAGTGCAGAGCTAGGATTGCAGTTGTAGGCTCCACTTGTGGCCTCTGCTGCAAAGTCAAGAGACCATTAAGCTGAAACGCAAAGCCAGGCTATTATCTTATGCCATCATTCATTCTACATTCATTCATTCAGTTAAAAATCCTTTATTGAGCACCTACTCTGTGCTGGGCCCTGAGGAAAGCATAGACATATTACACTTGCTTTTTGCCTTCAAGGAGTCCAAGGAGGAGTGGGGGAGAAACTTGCAGCAAGGTAGATTCCAACGCAGGCCGACCCAGGCAAGCTTCGGGGCAGCGGGGGAGCCGAGAGCCGCAGACAGAACACACGGCAGACCCGCACTCCTCAGAAGGGCCCTGCTCTCCCTTCCTGATTCCTTCTCCCTTTCAGATATTCCAAAGGGTTCCTCAGACTCAGGACACCCTGGCCTCCAGAGTAGGAAGCAGAGAGGTTGCGGAGCTCAAGACAACAGAGGAAGGGGGCGGGAGCACCTGACCTTCCAAGGACCAGGAAGGGAGGGCAGTCAGAGGGGCCAGCCTCGTGGAGTTTTCTGCTTCTGACCCTGCAAACCTGGGAAATGCACTGAGAACCCTGGCAGTTACAGAGTTTGGGAGGCTGCTGTGAGGTGTCTTGGGCCCACTTGAAAAAGCAGGCTCCATCCCACTAAGCTGAGCCATTGTGCGCCAACTTCTAGGCTTTTCTTAATACATAGCAAGACTGTTGCTTCTTTTGAAATGGCCAGTTAGTATTAAATGACTAGCGCTGAAGCCCTTTGCCCTCTTTTCTCTCTCGCCTCGAATAGGCTACTGTTGTGAGATTATCACCACCCTGTTGTGTGCTTGGTGTTATGCAGCTGTCAGCATGGGCTGAGGCCCGGTTGAATAACAAGGGCCTAAGAAAGAGCCCCTCACCCACCCCAGCACAAAGCCTTCAGAGCCTGCCTGGAGGATCACCAACCCCGGAGCCAGGGGGTGCACTCTTACCCAAGCACGCCCAGTCAGTGCTCACTACGGAGCACAAAGGGGGTCCAGACCATCTGCACTCAGGAGACCCAGTGAGGACCCCCCCACACACACACCCCAAGTCTTGTGCAGTTTTGAGTAGGAGAGTAAAATTTGCTGTCAATTGGGCATCTCCACTCTCATTTAATCCTCGCTGTAAGGCAGATAGTATTTTTCCCATTTTATAGACGATAAAACGGAGACACTCAGAGGTGTAGTGACATGCCCACGTCACACAGCTGGAAAGTCACAGAGCTGGGATTAGGAACCACAGAGGTTCTCATCCCTCACTGCTTACTGGGCCAGAAGAACCACCCGGAAAACTGCCTCATTACCGTCTACTGCCTCAGCAGCCCCAAGCACTTTTTATACCAGCCCAGTGTTACCAAACCCATTGCCCACCGGAATCACTGGGGATATGTGATTACGAAATCCTATGTTTCTGCGGGCTGGGTGGGGAGTTAGCTGTTGGGGAGCCCTGAATGTAAGTGAAGGGCTATTGTTGACTAGCTGTGTGGCCGGGGCAATTTACAGAGCCTTTCGGTCTCATTTTTCAAATGAAAGTTCGTTGTAGGAATTAAAGATAACGTATGTACAGGGCTTACCTAATGCCTGGCATAGCATAGAGACTCAATAGAGGGTGTTTTTTTTTTTAAAGAATCATCTGGAGAGGTTTTTAAAGCAGCCCATGTTGGAGTCCCCCTCCAGAACAAGTAAATCAAAATCCCCAAGGGCGGAGCCCAGGTAGTGGGATTTCTAAGTCCCCTGGATGGTTCTAGGGTGCAGGCAGGGCTGAGAAGCCCTGTCTACCCTCAGGCACATGCCCATCCTGGGGCCCCGTTTGAGAGGAGGGGTAGACATGCTGGTGGAGGAAGTGGCATTGTGTACTCAGGCGTACAGCGGTCATTCCCTGGGCACTTCCCCGATCGGGCTGTGCGGTTCCAGGAGCGATGCTCATGGCCCCTTCCCTCAAGGAGCTCCCCACCAGTGGAAAGGACAGACGTCACTAGGCAACCATAGCCCACTGCGGCCGGGGCTGCAGCCGGCTAGCAGGTCAGGTAGCAGCTGACAACAGAGGGCAAACTCCAATGAAAGCTACGTTAAAGAATTGCAGTAGCTGCAGCAGCAGTTCCAAGGTAACATTTTAGTGGTGGGGAGGGGCTGTACTGACCCTCCGCACACTCACATTCAGTACCCCCGCAAATTGGGAGGAGATATTTGCAAAGACAGTTGGCTGAAGTGAGATTCACTCATTTATTCATGCAACATGCATTTATTGAGCACCTACTATGTGCTGGGCACTGTGGATATAAAATATGCTGGCAACCAAGACAGAGAAAGTCCCTGGCCTCAGGGAGTTTACCATCCAGTGTAGGGCAAACAGACAGTAAATAATGAAATCAATAAACCAAATAAGTGTCAAATGATGGTAAGCGCTACAAAGAAAAGCATACAGAGGGATGTGGTCGAATGACTAGGATCTGGGCACTATAGGATTGCAGGATCAGAGAAGGTCTACCTGAGGAGGCGATATTTGAGCAGAGACCCAAATGAAAGAAGGAAACAAACCATGTGACTATCTGGTGGAAGAGTGTTCCAGGCAGAGGGAACAGCCAGTGCAAAGGTCTTGAAGTGGGAATGGTCTTGGGCATGTTTGAGAAGCAGCAAGAAGGCCACAGTGACCAGAGAAGAGCAAGCAAGGAGAGTGACAGGTGATGAGGCCAGAGAGTGGGCAGAGGCCAGATCATGGTGAGGACTTTGCATTTTAGTCTAGTGTGATGAGAAGCAATGGGCAGATATGCTGGAGAGCAACAGGATATGATTTACTTTTTTCTTTAGTAACGGCTTTATTGAGATATAATTTACATGCCATTCAATTAACCCATTTAAAGCGTACAATTCAGTGGTTCTTGGTATATTCTCAGATATGTGCAACCATCACCACTATCTAATTCCAGAACGTTTGCATTATCCCAAAAGGGAAGCCCTTTACCCACTAGCCATCACTTTCCACTTCCGCCAACCCCCAGCCCCAGCCACTGGTAACCACTAAGCTACTTTCTGTCTCTATGGATTTGCCGCTTCTGAACACATCTTATGAATGGAATCATACAATGTATGACCTTTTGTGACTGGCTTATTTCACTTAGCATAATGTTTTCAAGCTTCATCTATGTTATAGCATGTATCAGAGCTTCATTCCTTTTTATTGCCAAATAGCATTCCATTGTATGGCTATACCACATTTTGTTTATCTGTTCATCCATTGATGGACATTTGGGTTGTTTCCACCTTCTAGCTATTATGCATAATATTGCTATAAGCATTCATGTACAAGTTTTTATGTGGACATATGTTTTTAATTTTCTTAGGTAGAAAACTATGAGTGGAATTGCTGGGTTATGTGGTAACTCTATGTCTTATCGTTTGAGGAACTGCCACCTGTTTTCCATAGCGGCTGCACGATTCTACATTCCGTCCAGCAGTGTATGTGGGTTCCAATTCCTCCATGTCCTCACCAACTCTTTTTATGATCTGATTCTAGTCATCCACACGAGTGTGAAGTAGGATCTCCTTGTGGTTTTGGTTTGCATTTCCCTGATAACTAAAGATGTCAAGCATCTTTTCATGTGCTTATTGGCCATTTGAATGTGTTCTCTGGAGAAATGTCTATTCAGTTCCTTAGCACATTTTTCAATTGAGTTATTTTGTCTTTTTATTACTGAATTGTAAGAGGTCTTTATATATCCTAGTTACAAGTTCCTTATCAGGTATATGATTGGCAAATATTTTCTCCAGTTCTGTAGACTGCCTTTTCACTTTCTTGGTGATGTCCTTTGAGCACAAAGGTTTTTAATTTTAATGAAGACCAATTTATCTATTTCTTTCTTTTGTTGCTTGTGCTTTCCGTGTCATATCTAAGAAGCCATCGCCTCATCCCTGACTTCTGAGGATGAGTCCTCTGGCCATTGTGCTGGGAGGCAGGGCTGCAGGGTACTGAGCGGAGGAAGGATGACAGTGGCAGTGAAGGGGGCTCTGGGCAAAGCCCACTGAGTCCACTGAGCACCAAATGCGGAACCTCGGCCTCCTGATTGAGGGCTGGGCTCTGAACCCTACAGAGTGGCCCAGGCCCAGGCACAAACACTGACATACTGTTCTCATTTTCTTTTCTGCAAATCCCATTTCTTACTCCTCTCCTGGTTTGAACCCAGTTGGGCAACTCAGACATCTGGAAAGACAGGCTCAGGGCCAGGTCAGGAGGTGATCTGGATGGCCTCAGCTGGCTGCAGAGGAGCCCCTGTCACACTAACTCAGTGTAGGACCTGAGAAGAAGCCCTTTCTCTTTCTGGGCCTCAGTTTCCACATCTCTATTATGTGAAGGGGCTGGACTGGGGTCTCTGGCTGCCCACAGGCTTCTGGGTCTTCACTTCCCCATTCTCACGGGGTGGCTGAACATGGCTGGCAGAAAATTTTATTATGGGAGTGAGAGGTTTTAAGCAAACCACAAAACAACATTTACAGTATGAGCCCATATTTGTTTGGCACATGAAAATTTCCGGAAAGATATACCCAAGGTATCAACAGGGTTGTCTCTGGTGTGTAAGATTATGTGTTATTTTCCTCCTTGAGTTTATATGTTCTGATTTTTCACTGTGATAAACATGTTTTGCTTTTGTAATAAGGAAAAAAAAAGAAAAGCATAGGAAAAAGAAACTAAAGTTGGCAATTTGTTTTAAAGAGAGAAATTGCCAAGAAGCCATTAGCAGGACGAGGGAGTGGGAAAGGTGGCAGCCGCCACATCTCCTCTGGAGCTGATGGGACTGTGCATCGATGCACCTTTCAAACTGCAAAGTGCCCTGTCTGCCAAGGGAGGTTGGGTGTCCCAGAAGGTGGACTCTGAGATGGAGATTGGTGGTGGTGTTAGTGCTGTCGAGTCGATTCCGACTCCTAGCAACCCTCTGCAGCAGAGCGGAACCCTGCCTGGTCTTTTGGTACCATCCTCTCACCTTCCGGCGCTATATCACACAGTGCTCTGTTGCTATTCTGAGGGTTTTCATGGCCAATTTTTTTGGAAGTGGGTGGTCAGGTCCTTCTCCCTAGTCTGTCTGTGCTGGAAGCTCCACTGAAACCTGTCCAGCATGGGTGACCCAGCTGGTATTTGAAATACCAGCAGCATAGCTCTCAGCATCACAGCCACACGCAGCCACCACGGGATGCAGATTAGTGTGCAAGAAGTTGATTAGGGAGGCTCTTGGGATCAACAGCTGTGGAAGGTGGGTAAGGAAGCAGGATTGTGCAGAGAGGATAAACTGCACTGCAGCCCTGATGAAGGCCTCAGGCAATCGAAGCAGGAGGCTCTGGCACTGAGAGGGCCCGTCGTAGTTGTCTTGAGTTGGGATGAAGGAGCCACCCCATGAAGGAGGTGTGACATCAGACAAGGCAATTCCCAAGAGGGCTGACAGCAAAGTGCTGCCTTATGGCAACCCTGCTAACACTTAAGAGAGTAAGTTGTTTGTCCCTGAGGTGGGATCTGGGCGGCACATCACGGCGTCCACTATAAGCAGACTCTCTTGCGGAGGTGACCTCCATGAAGGGCAAGGCTGTAGGCAGATATTAGGAGGATTTTAGAAGAGGAAAAGCATTTTTGAACTCAGAAGCCTGGCCTCCTCCGCCATTCTGAGCTCTGATCTTCATCCCTGATTTGTCTCCTCGGGCAGTGACCTTTGAGGGCCATAGATGGGCCAGCCTCTAGTTTAGGTGCCTCCTAGGATCCAAAACACTGCTCCAGGCTTTGTCTCTTAGGACCCTACCCCTGATGTGTAATGCAGACAGAGTGGAAGTCTTATCGGCCCAGTTTTATCAGTGAGGAAACTGGGCTCAGAGAGGAGACACAGCTAGCTGGTGGTGAGGCAGAGTTTCAGAGCCAGCTCTGTCCAACTCCAGGTCCCACCTTCTTTCCCTGGTGACACAGCTGCCCAAACTTTCAAGTGATTTGTTTCCTGGTCAAATAGACAAATCTGTTCCTCCTCATGAATGCTGACCCAGTGTGTTTCCCACGCCCACCCGTCAGTTTCCAGAGCCAGTCTCCATCCTGCAAATCACAAAGTGAAATTTGACTTAGTTGATGCAACACAAGATGGCCCTTACTTTCCTGGAGAGCTGCTCTCTTTGGAGGGGAGCAGAGCTTTCTTGCACCAAGGACAAGCCTGAGCCTCCCCAGTTTGGGGGGACATGGGAGGCTGTAGACAGTCTGGCTGAGTTAATCTTGAGTTAATCTTATTAACCTGTGAGATCAATTGGCTGCAGGCACCAGGCAAGTGACAGCACAGGCATTAATTCAGCAGTGGCTGGGGCAGCCTGACAGCTAGGCACTGATTTATCAGTCCTTTTATGGATGGGATTGCATTTAGCTAATTGAGTCTGAGACTGACATGAATAAGCCCTCTCTTCAGGCAGCCTCATTGTGGTGTGGTGCTCCTCGGTGGATGTCCTGCCAGTGAGGAGGGAAGGGTGAGGGAAGAAGAGGAGGCAGAGGACAAATGATGCCCCCTTCCTCAACACTGTAAGGACTGGCTTAGGGGTCCAGGGATCTCTAACTTGTGTGCTGCTGTCGGGAGGCAGTGCAGTGTAGGACAGTTGTTTCCGCATGTGAGCCTTGCACCAGCAGCATCATCCCTTGGGAACTTGTGAGACATGCAGAATCTTGGCCTCTACCCCAGACCTACTCAATGAGAAACTCTAGGAGCAGGGCCCAGAAATCTGTGTATTAACAGGCCTTTCAGGGAATTCCGATGCTCACTCAAGTTTGAGACCCACTGGAGCAATTATGAGCAGCAACTCTGGTACCAGGCAGCCTGGGTTTACTAGCTATATGACTTTGGACAAGCCATCTAACCTCTCAATGTCTCAGTTTCTTCATCTGTGAAATGGGGGAAATAACAGTACCTGCCTCACAGGGTCATTGTGAAGATTAAATTTACAAAGTGCCTAGAGCCGTGTCTGGGACATGGTAATGGCTATGTATACAAATGTTAACAACTGTTATTGTTGGAAATGATGGAGCCTAGGATTTCTGTCTGCTCCCTCAGAGTGACAGTAATTCTAAGTAAAAAACTGGATCATAAAATTCCTATGATTTGATCACTAAAAAATATGATACAAAATTGTATCTTTGCTGTGATTATACTTTGTAAAAATATGGACGCATATGGACAAGATACAATTATGGGTGATTTCTTTCTCGAATTGCAAACTTTGGAAATGTGGTTAAATATATCTTTGAGATGAAAATATGAAATAAATTCAATTAGACAAGAGAAATGTATTGGATCTAGAAAGCCAATGGGCAGAGCTGAAGTAAAGACTGCTCTAGAGGACTCAAGATAGAGATCCCCAACTCCACTCAGGGACAGGAGGGCAGTTCTGGGCTCATCAGGTCACATCGGAGCAAAGCAGAGATCTCTCAGGGATAGAAGGGAAGAGACGTGAGCCAGAGTCTGGTCCAACTGAGGGACCTCAGTAACCGTACTGAGGATGGCCAGCCCCGGTGAGGACAACTGGGAGCGGGGCATGAGGGCTGGGCGGTGGACTCATCCTCAGGAAAGGAGAAAGATTCTGGCTGAGAATCAGCATGGTCTTGGAAGCTGTGAGACCCCACTGATTGCTGTGGAAAAGTCTGAACATTTGGTGAGAGCTTCAATAGATCTCCATCTGTAAAGGCCTAAGTACAGCTGGCCAGCAGGATCTCTATCTCCATCTTGCCACTTACAGACCTCTAGGTACCAGAGTCCTCCTGATTGGGCTGTAAAATCCTGGCAGAGGGCCAGGATAGCAGACTTCAAAATCAAGATCCAGGTCAGATTATTAGGGTGGGTGTGTGGTAAGCTTGAAACTCCAACCATGCTACTCTCAGCCCCACTTTCCTCTTTTAAACTCTGGTACTACCTAGAACAAAGACACTTCCAGTAAGAGTTTACTGAGTTCTGAGTATGGTTCTTGTCTCTACAGAGTATTTTTTTGCACCCAGTAACCAGTTTACTTTGAAATGGCAGCGTACCTGTTGGTACATGGTCACTATGGAATCTTCTAAGACGTGCTGAAGTTTGTGCAGTTTATCACATAGCTATCCTGGTCTCATTTTCTGGCCTTTGTTTGGATGCTTAAGTATATTGTGCTTTGTTTCTGATTTACTAAGTTTCTTTTTTTTTGATAACAGCTTTATTGAGACATGACGCATGCATATATCATACAATTCACTCACATACAGTGTACAATTCCATGGGTTTTAGTATATTTAAAGAGTTGTACAGATAAAAATTAGACTATTGGTGGTGAGCACAATGCAGTCTTTACAGAAACTGATAAACAATAATGTACACCTAAAATTACACAATGTTATAAACCATTATGACCTCAATAAAATAATTGGGAGGAAAAAGAGTTGTGCAGCCATCACCACAATTTTAGAATGTTTTAACACCCCAGAAAGAAGCCCTATACCCCATTTCCCCCTAACTCCCTCCCCATCCCTGAGCAACCACTAGTCTACTTTCCGTCTCTATGGATTCGCCACTTCTGGACATGTCATATAAGTGGAATCACTCACTATATGGCCTTGTATGACTGCCTTCTTCCGTGTGGCATAATGTTTTCAAGGTTCGTCCATGTCGTATCAGTACTTCATTTCTCTTTATGGCTGGATAACATTCTGTGGTATGGCTATACCACATTTTATTTATTTATCCATTCACCAGCTGAGCACATTTGGGTCTCTTCCACTTTTTGGCTATTGTAAATAATGCAGCTATGAACATTCATGTACAAGTTTTTGCGTGGACGTGTGTTTTCATTTCTCTTGGGTGTATGCCTAGGAGTAGAAGTGCTAGGTTTTGTGATAACTCCATATTTAACATTTTGGGGAACTGACCGTTTTCCAAAGTGGCTGCACCTTGTTATGTTCTCACCAGCAATGTGTGAGGGTACCAGTTTGTCCACATCCTCATCAACATTTGTTTCATTTTTTTTCCTTCTCCCCAAAGCCCCCCAGTACATAGTTGTATATTCTAGTTGTAGGTCCTTCTAGTTCTTCTATGTGGGACGCCGCCTCAGCATGGCTTGATGAGCAGTGCTAGGTCCACACCCAGGATCTGAACCGGTGAAACCCTGGGCCTCTAAAGCAGAGCATGCAAACTTAACCACTCAGCCATGGGGCCAGCCCCCCCCCCCCTTTTTGCTGGTGAGGAAGATTGGCCCTCTTTTTACTTGAGGAAGATTGTCCCTGAGCTAAAATCTGTGCCAATCTTCCTCTATTTTGTGTATGGCATGCCACCACAGCATGGCTTGATGAGCAGTGTGTAGGTCCACACCCAGGATCCAAACCTGCAAACCCTGGGCCACTGAAGCAGAGCACTTGAACTTAACCACTATGCCACCGGTTGGCCCATTGTTTGACTTTTTGATTATAGCCATCCTAGTGGGGTGTGAAGTGGGATCTCATTGTGGTTTTTATTTCCATTTCCCTAATAGTGATGTCAGTGATCTTTTTATGTGCTCATTGGCCATTTGTATATCTTCTTTGGAGAAATGTCTATTCAGGTCTTTGCCCGTTTTTGAATTGGGTTGTTTGTCTTTTTTTATTGATTTGTAAGAGATGTTTATATATTCTGAGTACAAGTCTCTTATCAGACATATGATTTGCAAATATTTTCTGGCATTGTGTAGGCTGTCTTCACTTTCTTGATGGCATTATTTGTAACACAAAAGTTTTTAATTTTGATAAGCTTCAATTTATCTGTTTTTTTTTCTTTCGTTGCTTGTGTTTTTAGTATCATATCTAAGAAACCCTTGCCTAATCCAAGGTCTTGAAGATTTACACCTTTATTTCCTTCTAGGTTTTATAGTTTTAGTTGTTACGTGTAAGTCTTTGATCCATTTTGAGTTTAATTTTGTGTGAGTGTGAGAATGAATTCCAATGTCTTTCTTTTGTGCGTGGAAATCCAGTTGTCCCAGCACTACTTGTTGAAAAGACTGTTCTTTCCCCATTGGATGAACTTGGCACCTTTGTCAAAAATCAATTGGCCACAGATGTCTGAGTTTATTTCTGGACTCTCAATTCTGTTCCATTGATCTATTATGTCTATCCTCAGGCTAGCAGCACACTATTTTGATTACTGTAGCTTTGTATAAAGTTTTGAAATCAGGAAGTGTGAGTCTTCCAACTTTGTTCTTTTTCAAGAGTGTTTTGGCCATTCTGGCCCCTTGAATTTCCATATGCATTTTAGGATCATCTTATCAATTTCTACAAAGAATCCAGCTGGGCTTCTCATAGGGATTGCGTTGAATCTGTATCATTTTGGGGAGTATTACCATCTTAACAATATTAAGTATTTTGATCCATGAGCAGGGGATATGTTTCCATTTGTTTCAATCTTCTTTAATTTCTTTCAGTGTTTTGTAAGCTTTCAGCGTACAAGTCTTGCACTACTTTTGTTTAACTTATTCCAAGTGTTTTACTCTTTTGATGATGTCGTAGATGGAATTTTCTTAATTTTATTTCAGACTGTTACAAGTAAATAGCAATACAATTTTTATATTGATTTCATATCCTGCAACTTTGTTGAACTCATTTATTAATTCTGATAGTTTTTTAGTGGATTCCTTAGGATTTCTATATACAAGATCCTGTCATCTGCAAATATGGTTGACTTCTTCCTTCCTAATCTTTCAAATGCCTTTTATTTCTTTTTCTTATCAAATTGCCCGAGCTAGAACTTCCAGTATAATTTTGAGTGGAAGCAGCGAGAGTGGACACACTTGTCTTGTTGCTGACCTTAGAGGGAAAGCTTCTAGTGTTTCACCATTGTGATCTTATTGTGGCTTTTTCATAGATGCCCTTGGTCAGGTTGAAGAAGTTCCTTTCTATTCCTATTTGTTGAGTGTTTTTATCATGAAAAGGTGTTGGATTTTGTCAAATTCTTTTTCTGTGTCTGTTGAGATAATCATGTTTTTGTTTTTTAGTCAATTGATATGCTGTATTCCATTAATTGATTTTCAGATATTACCAAAACTGCACTCCTGGAATAAATCCTACTTGGTCATAGTTTATGATCCTTTTTATATGTTGCTGGATTTGGTTTGCTAATATTTTCTTGAGGATTTTTGTGTCCACGTTGATAGGAGATGTTGTTCTGTAGTTTTCTTTTCTTGTGATGTTTTCATCTAGTTTTGGTATCAGGGTAATAGTGGCCTCATAGAATGAGTTGAAAGTGTTACCTCTTCTTCTGTATTTTGACAGCGTTTGTGAAGAATCGACATTAATTCTTCTTGAAATGTTTGGTAGAATTCACCAAAGCAGCCATCCATGTCTGGGCTTTTCTTCATGGGTGGTTTTGATTACTGATTCGATCTCTTTACTTATTATAGGTTTATTTGGAGTTTCTGTTTTTTCTTCAGTCATTTTCAATAATTTGTGTCTTTCTAGGAATTTATTCATTTCATCTAAGTTATATAATTTATTGTCATGCAATTGTTCATAGTATTCCTTTATAATCCTTTCCATTTCTGTAAGGTCAATGGTAATGTCTCCTCTTTCATTTCTGATTTTAGTAATTGGAGGTCTTCTCTCTTTTATTCTTGGTCAGTCTAGCTACTCAAAGTTCTTTTGAATTCTCATTTGGCCCTCAGTCTCCTTCTGCCTATGTTTGGAAGCCTTGGCCAACCTAAGAACATACATGTATTTCTTTTATAGTCAAGAAAATAAGTCTTCTTTACATTCCAGTGTGTGGAGCTCTCAGCCTGAACCCCCAAAGCATACTGTTCTGTTCCCTTGACTAACAGAGACAGATTCATTCTGAATCAGCCTCTTTCTTAGCCAATGGCTATAGTTCATAAGGCTATCACAATCCCACCCTCTCACTTTGGAAATTAAGCTTCAACCTTTTTAGCACGTGGCCATCAGCCAAGTATTGCTCATTTCTGAGTAAATATGGGGGCCTGGGGAAGAGCAGAAGGCGGTGGACCCTGGCCAGCTGGGACACCCCCCCGCCAAGCAAGGCATTGTGAGTAGGCCTGGGGCCCGGTCTTTATGAACAGCTCTCTCTTTGAGCCTTGCATGGGATCAGAGGCAAGTTAGAAAAGCGGAGGCCTACTGCTGTTCCAACCATTTGTCTCCTTGGCCATGGTGCCCAGGACTGTGCTGCCCTGGTTGGCAGGGACTCAGCTGACAGGTGGCAAAGTCAGGAAGTCAGGATAAAGCATTTGGTGTTTTGGGAAAGCGCCAGTTCTGACTGGTGATCTGGGGTGCATGGCACAGTTGGTAATCTCTCCCCTTCTTTCTGCAAGCCCTAAGCCTGGCCAGGGGTGGAAGCATCCATTAACTCAGAAAATGTCTTAGAGCCAATGAAATGTCCACTTAAGGATTATTTCCAGACTAATGGGAAATCTGTGTATGCAAGCAGATCCAAATTTTAAAATGGAGCAAAACCCACCAAGATTTCACCGGTAAGGAAGTGGCAACAAATCAACTCTTAGAGACGGGTGTGTTCTGAGCTTGAAACTCAGACCAAGTGCAACAGCCTCCACCCCACCCTGGGCTGCTGACTCAGGACCAAGAGGAAGAGGGAGCTGCCAGACTTCACAATTTCTATAAACAGTTCTTGAAAAAGAAACCACACACTTGTCTTTCTGCCAGCCCCCAGCTTCTCCTCACAGCTGACAGTGCAGCCATTGTCTTTTCTCTGACCCCCGAGGACAAGGCTCCTTAACTTGGGCTCCATGGACCTCCAAGGGGTGTGTGGAGAGAATTTAGGGGGGTCTATGAATTTGGATGGGAAAATTATTTTTTTCCGCTAATCTCTAACAGAAGTTTAGCGTTTCCTCGAATTAGGGATGTAGGCAACAAGCCATAATACTATTAGCAGTATCCGTGACTTTATCCCCAATAGAAATCACAAATATTTTCCTATCACATTACAGTTGTTGTATCTCAAAAAAGTTACTTAATGCTCATCATCACTTCAAAACTTAATCTATAGACTTGCCACTAAATCTTGTGATTTAATGTATTATTAAAGTAGCAATATAACTAGATCACAATTTCTTAAACATATTTTATAACTATTTCAGTATAATTGGTTTCCTTTGTAATTCTGTGTGTGTTATCTTATGCATCTGAAAACATTATTCTGAGAAGGGGTCCAGAGGTTTCACCAAACTGCTAGAGGGAACCATGAGCTAAAAGAGATTAAGACCCCTGTCCTGGATCTTGGTGCTCGCCTGCTCTGCTGGCCTCATTTCTGATACACAGAACTTTCCCGAGTTGACTGGAGGGCTCAAAAGTACTTGCATACTAGTGTCATGACATTGGGCAAGTTAAAGTTCCCATGTCATTTCTTAATGTGCAAAATGGGGAACGAACGATAGCACTACCTCCTTTATAGAGTTGTTGTGATGATTCAATGAGTTAATAAATGTCAAACCCTTAGTGCCCAATAAATAGTAATTCCTAAAAATATTAGCTGTTTTTATTGTTGTTGTTGGTTCGTATCCATTATCTCATTAATATATACTATTATTATCTCCATTTTTAGAAAAAGCAAACTGAGACTTAGAGAGGTGAAATGACCAACCCAAGGGTACACAACAAGGAAGTGACAGAGCCAGGGTTCAAAGCCAGGTCTGTGTGACTCTCAAGCCCAGTGGAGGGCACTCTCCACCATACCACTGAGAGGGAGTGATGGCCCCCCAAAGAGAGGCCATCAGCAGGGTGCTCAGCTGAGGACGAATAACCAGCCGTGCACGTTCCTGCTTTCTCTTCCCCAACTGGTTCCTACTGTCCACGCTTCCAACTTAATGAGCAAGGGGGTGCTCCCAGCACCGCCTGCATACCATCAGCCTTCAGCCAGGTCGTAGGGGGCCAGTCCTCCTCCCAAAGGCTACTGCCAACACAGCCCCCACCTGCAAAGGGGACAAGTGCATGTTCTCACACTGAACAGCAGCCTCGCAGTCACAAACTCATTTGGAGTCATGAACCAGCCTCTGCTCCCAGATGGAACTTGGAACTCAGAACTGAGCCTCAGGGAGTAGTGGGGTCAGGGGCAGGGGAGTGAGTGGGGACTCAGAAAGGCAGGAGCTTGTCTGGGGAGTGAAGGCAGTTTTGTGGAGGAAGTGATTTTTGAGCTGAGGAGATTGCCATTTGGAATGGGGCCAGGAGTGCTTGTGAATTTTTAAGGCAGAGGGAATAGGGTGTGCAAAGGCCCAGAGGCATGAAAGGGCCTGGCGTGTAAGGAAAGAAGGAAGTAATTCAGGATGTCTGGGGTGTGGCCTGAATGGAAGAGGGAAGAAGGATGGCAGGGGCAGGTGAGACGCATAGGTAGTTTATGACCAGATAGTGAAGAATGCCAGAATCAGGGCCACAGGTCTTCCAACAGAGGAAGGAGAGCCATTGAAGGGCCTTTGTATAGGAGCAACAGGACCAGATTTGTGTGTTCAAAGGACCAGGCCCACTCCCGCCCCTCCCCTCACCCAGCGTGTGGAAGGTGGATTGGTTAGAAAGGGTGGAGCCTAGAGGCTGGTTAGACCCACAGGGAGGCTACTCCAGGAGTCCAGGGGCCAGATGAGGAGGGGCCGAGCGGCAGGGAGAAGTCTGGAACTTCTGGACACTCTCTCCGGCTCATGTCTCCGTAGTAAGGGTGAGGAAGAGGTGGGACGTCAATTGCTGGGAGCACTTGCCCCCCTCAAGTTTGGTTGAGTAGGGGTCCTGTGAGGCAAGGCCTCCTCAGGCCAGAGGACAATCACCATGAATTCACACAGCAGTACTTTCCATTTTAGCCTCTTTCTCATCCTAACAGCCCACAGCAAGAGCAGAATAAAAAGCCCGGGCCCTACTTTCCAGCACCTCCCCCCAGGAGAGTTCTGAGGTGAGGGGCCCCAGCTCTACCCCTCTGTGTGGCAGACAGGAAGGAGAGAGGGGATGCAAGGAGCAGGTCAGAGCCTGCCCTCTGTCAAGGAAATATCCACCCTCCTAAGCTTTCAGAGACCGTTCTTCCAAGTAGGTCCTGCTGTTACCAGGACAACCGAGAACCCTGGGCTTTGTGTTTCTGTGTCTGTTGAGTCCCTGGAGAGAAGTGGCCTGCAGAGCTGTCCCTAGTCTGGCAGAATACAGGAAGAGCTAGCCAGAGATGGAGCCCCCCCTCACTTAGCCCTGCTAATGTGTGTCCTTATCCTCTGGGAGGGGCCAAGGCCCCATGTGAGTCAGTTCTAGTGGTCAAGGGTTAAAGGCTTAGGCTCCCATGGACCTGGTTTCTCAGGGCCAGACTTCTGCACCCGTCCTATACCACGTCTCTCTCAGGAGGGTGCAATCTGAGCTGGCGTCCAGGAGGGGCGAGCTCACACCAGACCGTGGTACACATTGGGGGATCATTGCCCAAATATTTCTTGACCTCTTACCATGCGCTAGTGCGGGGCCTCCGGACGGGTTCCTGCTCCCCGGAGCTCTCTGGGAAGGCTCAGAATCAAACTGGCTATTAAATGTCACCTGGGCTAGTTAGTCCCCAAGGCTCTTTTCTGCACTGGGCTGGGCTACGCTGGGCAATAGAATTGCTAGGGAGCTTTTCAGAAATAGAAATTCCTGGAGATTTTGATTCTGTCAGTGAGTGTGAGTGGAGAATGGAGGTTAAGAGTTCTGAATGTCAAACTGCTAGAGTTTGCAGTCAAACTCTGCAAATGAAGCAGGTGACCTTGACCTGTCAGTTTCCTCACAGAATGAATGAGGGGAAGATTGGGGCCCGCTTCACAGGCAGCAGTTTTCTCTGCCTTCCTCTAGCTCTTGGGATCAGGGTTTTTATGACTCTCACCATCATTGTCGCCTTCTACTGCCCCCCCCCTTTCCTTCCTTCTCCCTTTCTTTTATTCTAATATTTCCTTACTCCTGGCATGCAAAAGGGCTTCCCTGAGGTGCAACCTGGTCACCTTCCATTGAGCAGCCCGGACCCCAGGTGGGGCCTGTCCCTCTCCTGGATGCCACACTCTGTTGCAGCAGCCCAGGAAGGCGTTAGCATTTCTGGCAGCCATGGCAGTCTGCTGATTCATCCTGAGCCCCCATCAACTCATGTTCTCTAAATTTTTTTCACAAGTTCCTCCTAAGCCACATCTTCCCCACTCACGCTTCTGCAGCCAAGTTTTCTGAACCTGATTGCAAACTCTCACATGTGCACCTAGTAAAGGTCATTTCAGCACATCCTTCCAGGTTAGGGAGATTCGGGGGGCTCTTGATTTCATTCTGGAGGGGAATCTCTAGTCCTCCAAGCTTCGTGCCATCTGCAGATGCCCTTAGCAGACTGCCTCTAGGTTTCCATCCAGCGGCCCATTTATTTACTCGCTTCTTTGTTTCTGCATCAAACGAGGGCTGAGATCCTACTGTGTACCCAGCCATGTTCTGGGCCCCAGGGACCCAACAGTGACTAGATGGATGAGGAAGCTGTGGCCTGAGTGGGAATGGGACTCATGCAAGGTCCCAAATCCAGTCAGTGGCAGGGCCAGACTGGGGTCCAGGCCTCTTTTCTCTATACTCACGGGGCTTCCGACTGCAGGGTTGGGGCAAGGCTCACCCTATTCTTCTGCCTTCCCCCTACCTGCTCTATGGACCATGACACCATCTGGGCTCACCTACCCCTACCTGAAATGGCATGAGAAACTCCAGGGCTGCCAGAGACCTTATCTGACCCCCTGAAGCAGAACAGGAGCCCCAGTGCTCACTGATGCAGGCCAGGACCCCACAGCCCTGTCTCTCCCAACAAGGGGCAGGCAGCCACACACTCAGGCATACTCATCACCATAAACTGTGCTCTGCTGCTGGCCTGCCTTACTCTGCAGGCCCCTCCCCACAGGGCAGAACTGCAACCTTCCTGGTTCTCCCAGAGCCTCCTGAGATAGCGGACCTGATGTATATACCTGGTTGCTTTGGCAAAGATCCAGAATCCAGTCAGGCTGAGGCTTGAGCTCGTCAGGGGGCTTTCCTGGGAAACAGCATGGTGTATTAGAGTTAAGAAAGTATGGGTCTGAGTTCCCTACAGAACCTAATATCTCCGAGATTCAGGTCCCTCAGCTCTTAAAGGAGACACCATTACCAGCCTCACTGAATTGTGGGAATGCAGTGAGATGCTATTGGTGAAAGTGTCTGGCACGTGGTCAGAAACACGCTGATATCATCCCTTCCTCCCTTCCCTCTCTCCTTCCTTCTTCCCTCCCTTCCTCCCTCCCTCCCTCCCTCCTTCCTTCCTTCACTCCTTCCCCTAAAGGGGCAAAGCAAATGTGCCTCTGAAACCGGGCTTTGTTTCTCGCTGCACTCCTGCGAGCTGGGGGAAAGTTGGCAGGACAGGGCAGACTCGGGAGGCAGTAGGGCCAGCGGATGGAGGCAGAGAGGGACAAAGTGTCCCTGGAGCTGACTAAGGGGCAGCTGAGGGGCTGTGAAGGAGCCACTTACCAGCTGTAAACCTTTAGCCAGTGCCTTCTCCTCTCTGAGCCTGTTTCCTCATCTGTAAGACGAGGGTGAGATGAAATGAGGATGTGAAATGCCTGGCACAGTGCTTGCACCTAGGAGGGGGCTCCACAAACATTCCCACTCACTGTCCCCGGAAAAAAAAATTCCTAATTCATGGCTGGGAAACTTGAGCAAATCCCAGAACGGGACTCAGTTTCTTCTGACCCCACAGTCTGTGACGAGCAGTGAAATCTTGCCTGGAGGGTCTCTGTGCCCACTGCTCTAGGGATTTGTTTAAAATCGTCACCAGCTAGCTCACTGGTGTCCAACAGCACCACCTAGTGGCCAAAAGTGGAAGGGCCCTCTTACCTCACCTCGCCTTGCCTGCCTCCTCAATCTCGTGTGTGTGTGTGTGTGTGTGTGTGTGTGTGTGTGTGTGTGTGTGTGTGTGTGTGTGTGTGTTTGGGGGCTGAGAGGGTCGCTGTTGTAGAATAGTAGGGCTGGGCCACTCATACCTTTATATCCCAGTAAGTGGAGCACTAATGCTACTTTTCAAGATGTCTAGTCCCTTCACTTCCCTCCCAACAACTCCTGCCATCCACAAATGTGTAGGACTCTGGGTAGGGCCCTTGAGCCTCACTGGGACTTAGTTTCCTCATCTAAGGATTGCAAGGCTTCAGGTTAGGGCTGATTCAGGCCAGGTGCCTGGGAAGTACCTGATGCCTACTGGGTACCATCTATGCTTGCTCAATAACCCAGAGAGACACAGTCTTTACACACCCTTTATATTTTTATTGAGGAGAAAGCTTTAGCATACAGAACAATTTCCTATCTTCACGACACAGTAATGCAACAAAAACACAATCACAATAATACATTTATTTCAAACGGGTTTCCTCCCGAGTCTCTGGGAATCCTTGGGCTGCCTTCATATCCCTGCATGCATTTCCCACCCCCCCACCCCCCACCCCTCTCAACCCAAGAAAGTGCCCAAAGCCCATAGTTCCTCTTACAGCTCTTGCGGCTGTTAGATCACAACAAATATCGAAGATCTGGGGAGCGGGGGAGAGGGTCAAAGGGAAGTCCAAGCCCCCCTGCCCAGAGGGCCAGAAACCAGCTCACTGCTCATCTGCTCTTTCCCTGGCTGAGGCTACAAGGGCTCAGGGTGAGAAGCACCATGGGAACAGGCGGGGCCTGTGCCGAGGGGTCCCTGGAGGTGGGGGTGCAAGGCACCTGTCCTTTGCACTTCTCCGGCAGGGACAAGGGCAGCAGGGCCAGCGTGTCGACCTTCAGCAAACAGGGTCCACAGCCTCAAAGAATGGTGGTTCCTCTTCTGGAACTCTCTCCTGAGGAAATAGCTGAAAAACAGACAAAATTTTCTTTACAGGGTTCTTGACTCCTACACTGGTGGGGAGGGGGAAAGCCAGGCAACTCAAATGTCCAACAAATTAGGGGAATGCTTAAATAAGTGATTCAGTATGCATGACTGCATAGGTGGCAGCCATTTTAAAGCCTGCTGATCAACAGCTTGCAGGATGATCTCAGCTTTGAAAAGACGCAGCGAGAACACACTAGAAAGAAAGGCCGCAAAGTGTTCCTAGTGCTTGCGTCCGTGTGGTGGGATTCTCACTGTCTGGGGGTTTCTGTCCTTATAGTTTCCTCTATTTTCCAAACTCTCTATAATGACTATGTATTACTTTTCTCTTTGGTGTGTGTGGGGGGGGTGCTTTTTAAAAGGTAGCAACAGGTTATAGGAACCCGGCTCCACTGCTGCCCAGGCTGAGAATGTGTGATAAACAAAAGGGCTTCTCACCTCCCACTGATGAATGGAGACCTCACCAGAAACCAGCCGGGAGGACTGGGTTTCTCTGTGACTCCTCTTCCTCCAGCTTCTTCCTCTTGCCTCCAGGCTCAAAATCCTGAGGCTGGGCTGAGGTTATCTGGCAGACTCCGGTGAAGAACAGAGGTTTAATTCACTGTTTTCTTCCCTCTGGCCATAGACACTTTGGCTGCACTCGGCCAGCTGCCAGCACTGGGCAGGAAGCTCAGTGTCAAGGGCAGTTCAGGTCAGCAGGGGATTTGGCTGGCACTCTGTGGCCAGAGTGACAGTGTGTGTATTTCCACTGCAGAAGCAGTGCATTCTGGACCCACGGCAGGCAGCAGGACTCTTTCTAAAGGTACTTAGGTTGGCACCCAGAAGTCCCAGGAGTTACTAGGAGGCAGTCACCCTCTCAAGCCTCACCCTCTAATCAAAGCCCCCCGCCAGGCCATGGCTTGCCCCCCATGTGAGAGACATGAGGACGTCCAGGCTGCAAGGCTGCAGTGGGTGCAGTCTCTGTAGAGAGAGCTTTCCTCTCTCCTCTCAGAACTAAGGAATCCTTTAAGTCGAAGTTAAAGACCAGGCCCTGGGCCCTCTCTCTCTTTGGTGGTGGGGGAAGGAAAGGCCAATTAGGCCTCCTCTGGAACCCCAAGGATGGCAAGTCTCCTGCAAAGACCTTTGGCTGGGGGCTACAGTCCAAGGGGGAGAAGACCACTCTCCCTAAGGAAAGAGTCACTCCTTACAATGTCAAACTGAGTTATTGCTGCTTCTTTCTCCTCCTCTGCCTCCTCCCCCTGCAACTGCTGACCCTCTGGGCGACATCAAGGAAAGGGGTACAGCCTGTGACCTTGGGCTCTGTTCACCAGGGATGTCCAGGGGGCAGTGTGGTAAGGGGAGATGGCCCCAGATTTGGCGAGCCGGTCCAAGGGCCCTGGTACAGGAGTCTGTGGGAAGGTGAAACCACCTTGCTCCGTCAGTCAAGGACAAATCTCAGCCAAGTTATCCATCGGCTGTGTGGCTTTGCACACTCTCACTGGGCTGGACATGGGGTCCTCTTCGCGACCCTTCTGCTGGAGGTGTGGCTTGAAGCAAGTGCAGGCTTCTAGGCACATTTCTTGATACCATCCTGCTCTCCGCCGATTATATCTAGTAAGTGGTCTCAGCGGCTTTAGGAGTTCATTGTAGCCTGTCCTTTTGCTCACTGGGGCAGATCAGTGAGGCACTGGGTGGCGTCCTGGCGAGCCAGTCAGAGGATAAAACCATAGAACACAGGGTGAATAAACGCAGGAGGGGCGAGGGTTTAAGAACAAGTAGAGGGGAAATGCGAGAGGGCGACCAGTTCATTCATGGGAACAGGCCCAGAAACCTGCTCTCTAGCTCGTGGCAGAGTCCATGCCAAGAGGACAGCAACTGCTGACCCCTCCTTTCCCAGGTGGCTTTGGTCAGGCACGTGTCACTTGCTGGTCATGGCTGCAAGATGGTCTGGAGTTCTACAGGTCTTCTTCAGGTTCTGCAGGTCTGGAACTCCCTTAAGTACTGGTCAGCAAATGGGGCAGGTGTGGCAGCAATAGCAGGGGCAGGGAACGCAGCAGAAGGGTGTGTTCCGGGTGGCCATCTCGCCCAGCACTCACACGCGAATTCGGCCACGCGCAGCCCGGTGCCCCCCCTGTCTCGGAGTGAGGCGGAATAGCACCGGGGGACGTCTTCGAATTTGGCGCTGCCCCAAGCGACCTGCTCGGCGAATCAGTGGTGGTGAACTGTAGAATGGTGAATTGGTACCTGGAAGGCCCTCCAGAAGTGGGACTCGGTTCTGGTTCCTCCGTCTGCTGGGCTGTATTATGGGAGGTGATGCCTCTAGGAAATTTTCATGATAGTAGCCAGAAGTCTGAGATGAAGCATTGGCATAGGTCGGCTCCATCTCCATCAGCTCATCTAGGTCATCGTCTTGGGTCTCATCCTCTGTCTCTTGCTCCTGTTCTGGCTCCCGCTCTGGTTCCTGGCCCCCATCCTCATCATCATCTTCCTCATCTTTATTCTTATCTTCTTCCTCATTCTTCTTCCTCATCTCCTCCTCTTCCTCCGCCTCCACGTCCACCTGCTCCTCCCCCTCCACGTCCACCTCCTCCTCCTCCTGTTTTTGTTTCATCTCCTTCTCCTTCTTCCTCATCTCGTCCTCCTTCTTCCTCCTCTCCTCCTCCTCCTTCTCCCTCATCTCTTGCTGAATAGCTCTCACACGCCTCCGCTGGTCCTTGTCGTAAAGCCTGCGCCTGCGTGCCTCTTCATCTTCATCCCCACTGTAGTAGTCTTCTTCACTTTCACCGATGTTAGAGTCTGCAGCAAAAGGGAAGAAGATATTGCGAACCCCAGGGAGCGGGACTGGCTTGGGGACACGCACTTTTCTTTCTATCTCCACACATTCGAGAATCAGCTCATCCAGGTCGGCCATTTCGGTTGACCATAAGAGCTCCTTGCGGAAGAATTCTGACAGGCCCTTGAGGAATTGGTTTTGAAGGCGGCAGTCATCCCAAGACAAGAATTGGGCCAGGAACTGAAAGGCATCTGCATAGCTGCCGAGGGTACAGTCTCCCTGCTTGAGCTTGCGAATGGCCTTTTTAGCCACACTTGGGGGGATGGGGCCACGGAATTCCTTACGGATTTCATCCAGGAAGCGCGGGAAGTTGGCATGCAGGGGGCTTCCCTCCTGGGTGACTGAGATGGCCCAGTCCTTGGCTTCACCAGTGAAAAAGGAGATCAGAAAGGCCACTCGCTCAGCGCCCCCGGGGAAATGATCCTCATGGTCGGCTATGAAGGTCTCTAGCTGCATGAGGAACTCAGCCAGGTAGACTGGGTCTCCTGAAAAGGGCTCTATCTCAGGCCGCTCCAGCGGCGGCAGAGGAGGCTGCGAGGGCAGCTCCTTCGATGGGGGCGGAGGCAGCGGAGGCGGGGGCGGGATGGGCAGCGGAGGAGGGTCGGCCGGCCCGTCCGAGGTGCCGCAGTCCTGGATCACGCTAATCAACAGTTCGTCCGGGGCATACTCGGGCTCCGCGCGTGGGGGAGGCCAGCACAGGAAGGGCAGCTCGCCCTCGGGAACGGCGTCGATCTCACTGAGCGGGAACTCAAAGTTCTCCTCGGCAAGGACGGGCACCACGGGCACTGGCCAGCGGATGTAGCTCGAGACATTGCCCCGCAAGGAATTAACCTCGGCCAGGGCTCTTCCGAGCTGAAGACCCAAATTGGCATTCTCCCCGCGAAGGGCATTTAATTCTTCTCGCAGGGCCACGTTCGCCATGCGGAGGCTATTGAGATTTCCCGCCGCCTCGGACATCTGGGCTGGCTCGGGCCCTGGGGCTGCCGGCGAGGGCGCGAGAGGGCTGCTGGGGGCCGCGAGAGCAGGCCGAAATGCGGCGGCGGCGGCGGCGCGCGGGAGGGGAGCGAAGTGCGGCGGCGGGCGCGGGAGAGGCCGAGCCACACCCACCGGGGCAGAGGGCCTGGCGGCTCGGCCCGGGGCGCGTTACCTCGTCCCGGGGATGGAGAGGCGGGCGGAGGCCGCGGGCGGCGAGGCGGCGGCCGGGCGGGCGGAGGCTGGCGGCGGGGAGGGAGAGGCGGCAGCGACTGCGGCAGGATCTGTCGAGGAAAATCTTGCGGCGAGCGCCTCCCCGCCTTTTAAGCGCAGCCTCGCGCCGCCCCCCACCCCCGGCGGGGCGGGTCTTCGGGCTCCGCGGGCGCCCACTGGCCGCCACGCGCCGCTCCCCCCGCTCCCCGGCTCCCCGGGCTGTGCCTCTCACTGACTCTCTCCTTCCCTAGCTGCAGCTAACTCGGGTCGGGAAAATGCGACAGCGACTGCCCACTCGAGGTCGTCATGGCGACAGCCAGTGAACGTGTTCCTCTCCTCGGGCAGGCCCCCGAGTGTAGAGGAGCTGCTTCGCGAGGCGCAGCTCAATCTCCAGAGCCTGTTGCAAGGTACTGAGAGGGAGGGGGGCTGCGGCCGGAGCCCACAGGCGAGATGCGCAGCGGCTGGAGGGAGGCAGAGAAGCAGGAGGACAGGGAGCAACGAGAGAAAAAGAGAGAACAGTTTAAAACCTAGTGAAAAACAAAACACACGTTTTCCATCTTTCGCCTGCCAGACGAATGATTCGAAAAGGCTCTGTTTCTACCTATTTACCTAGGCTGTTGACCTCCCCTCCCGACTTTGCTCAGTTCAGCAGTCCATGGGGAAAAGGGGACAGAGGCTGAGGCAGGATCAAGCCGTCTACAAAGAGAGCTGGATGATAGACTCCCACAGTGTGGGCCCACATGCCCTCCAGACCTTCTCTTGCCACATCACCCACGCCTTTGGATTCCTGGCACCTAAAGACAAAGGTCTCCCACTCTGGGCTTCACTCGTTCTGCTCTTACAAGAACCTTGTCCACATGCCTCCTGGGGGGCTTCTGCCTCACCAAAGGAAGCCTCACTACCCAGCACCCGGAGCTCACCTCATCCCCAATCCCCAGCCCTGTGTCTGTGGAGTATACTGATGATGAGCACGTTGTACGCAAAGCTGGGTCCACATGACCCAGAGAAGCAGCCCAGTCACAGTGCCTGAGCAGTCAGACTGCACGCACCGGGCCAAGTGAGAAAACCCAGACTTTGAAATCAGACAGAGCTCGAGTCTAATTCGAATCCCACATCTAAATAGCTGTGTGACATTATGCAGATTACCAAACCTCTCTGAGCTTCAGATTAATCAGTCATCTTTAAAACGGGGATTCCAATTCCCCACATGGCAGTTTTGTGAGAAGTAAAAATAGAGTGTATGTAAACCACTTAGCAAGAGTACCTTGCAGCTAGAGAGATGTAACATCAACTCCCAGTACATGTCCTTTGGAACCTGGGCTGAGCTAGGCACGATATTAAAGTTAATATGAAAGAAAAAAACAGCGTGGTCCCTGAATGAAATCCATACATACAATACGAAAAACCTACACAATGGCCAGAGGGATTTATCCAATGTAAGTGGCAAAAAGATGAAAACTCAGTGCTATGAGAGAGACTACTAGGGTGCTGCAAATATCTGGATGGAGGTCACCAGGGGCACACACGTGTCAAAATTCACTGAACTGCACATGTAAATTTGTTCACTTTACTGTAGGTAAGTTATATAGTATCTCCATAGAATAATTCAAATAAAACCTCAGTGCTAGTCACAAGCTCCGTACACGCACCAGGCACTCACTGTCCCATTCGGGCCTCTCTTCCAAGCCTGGAAGCCCTTCCTCCCTCTTCCCCACTCCAATCCTTACACTTTCTTCAAAGTTCTATTCTTGCTGCAGCCAAAGCCCTTTAACACGAGTTCTGCATTTTGCATCATCCCCTCCATAAGCACTCAGACGAGGCACGTTGCACCGTCCAGTTCAAGAGGACCTGAATAGTTCTGAACTGCTTTCCTTTCATTTGTTTACTCATTTACTCATTCACCTACTAGCCCTGGGTCTATATTTTGTCCACCTAATCAGACTGAGCTTCTCAATGTAAAGAATCACATCTCTTACTACCCTTGGGTTTCCAGAAGCACCTGGCACAGGGCTGGATCCCCAAGAGGTGCTCAGCAGACATTTGTTGAGTGGATGTTCAATGTGAAAAGAGGTCTTATCAGCTCTCGTTTATCCATACCGATAAAGGCTGACTCTTCTGGAGAATAGGAAACCACAGATGCGCCACTCAACTGGACTACAGCCATAACCCCCCCTCCCTGCCAGGGCAGTGGTGACCTTAGAGAAGCAAGATTCCAAGGGACACCACGAGCTTTGTGTTGAGATAAGAGAGGAGCTACCATGCAGAAAAAGAGAGTCAGCAGCTCTGTGTCGCCACCAGGGGCAGAATCAGGACTGGTGGGTGGAAGCCTAGAGGGGGGTAGATTTCACCTCAAGATAAGGAAGAATTTCCTGACATGCCTGACAGCCCCAACTGTCTCTGGATGGAATGAGCTGCCTTGGGAGGAAGGCTGCCTCCCTTCTCTGAGCTGTGTGTGGAGGCAGAAGAAGAACCTGGAAGGCCTGCTGGGGAGGAAGTCTGAGCCCAGAGTGGGGCGTTGGACCAGAGAACGTTTGCGACCCCTCCTGATTCCAAGTTTCTGTGATTCTTAAAGTCTTCATTCAAATGTGCATAGAGCCCTACCTGTTGATTCTTTCCTTTCACTTCCTTCATTTACTCATCGAATTCATCACTTAAATGAAACTCGCTCAAATCTATGCATCCTTATTCCCTGAGGATGGCCTTGAACTTCTCCTTCCTTCTATGCCACTACCTCTGCCTTCCCTCTCCTTCACCTTAGCCCCCCTGGACCTGACACCACCCACAGTGGGACTAAGGTGCCAGGAACCAGGCCCTCAGAGGCTCAAGTAAGAGTTCTTAACATCCAAGGAGCACTCCACACTGGACTTCCCAATGCGGACGTCTTCGAGCTTCACACAGGTCCTTTCCTTGGTAGGGCTGCACAAAACCTGAAGAGCTGCAGGGCTTCCAAGAGAGGACCTTGTAGCATAAAGTAGCAAAAGGTGTCTGCATCCTGAGTTTCTTCTCTGAGTTGAGCACTTAAGGTGGGGACCATTGAGACAAGGGCTTGGTCCCAGAACCAGCACAACGCAAATTTATCGACTCTCTTTTCTCTTCGTCCTTCATAGTCCCGGGAATTAAGCATTTTTTCATTTCTGAATCCAGAGGCTCAGACGCCAGGAATATCCTAAAGAAACAGTGCAAGTCAGGCCTGGCAGCTAGAGCAGGAGCCCGTCTCATGGTCCTTCCCCAGCCCAGCTCTTGGCCGTGGCCCCCTAGAGTGTGTACCCACTGTGCTATTTTTCAGAAGAATATGAGGAACAGTACTCGGAGGCCAGACTTCTGGGGCAGACCTTCCGCTCTGCTGACGAGGCCACTGAGCCCACCCCCAGCCCAAGGCCCCAGTCTGCCAGGCGTCTGGAGTTTGTATTGATGGTGAGTTGCCTCTCCCCCCACCTGAGAGAGCCAGCACGCAGAGCTCACCCTGCACCCATTGACAGGCGACCTTGAGTTGTTTACATTACCCATTGGAAGCTGCTGCTCACCTCTGCTCACCAGCAGAGCTACCTGAGGCCCGGCCGAGATGGGCCCTGCACAGCAGGTGTCCAGCCTAGCAGCCTGTCCACGCTTTCCTGCCTCCCAGACAAAGCCTCTGACCACCCTGCCTAGACAGCCGTCCTGTGGGCACCACTCATCCCCAGTTGGAAGCACACCCTTCCCATCACCTTCTTTCCCAACAGCCTACAAAACGGCAGCTGAGCGAGGATGAGACTACCACCCAGGGTGTGAGGGCCCCTGAGGCCTCCCTGAGCCTGTCTACCACAGCCGACAAGCAAGCTGCCTGGAATAGCCCCTTCCCTCTGCCCATCCTAGAGGAGAAGCGGTGGCTTCAGCCCTGTTCCACGCACTCTGACATTGTGCCCATCAACATCTCTGGTAGAGTTGCTTAGCCCCACCTCTGTTCGCTTCCCTCCATGCCGACTACAGACCATTCTGTCCAAATGCACTGGGTGCTGGGGGAGGGAGCGAGACTTTCTTTGCTGCTGGCTCACCCTGCACTGTCAAGGTCATGGCTGTCACCAGGGAATGGAGGCATGCAGAAGAGGGGCCTCTGGTTGCTCTTTCTTCACTCTCTTCTGGCACTGCCATGGCTAACTGAGACCATTTGATAGCAAACAAAATTTTCTTAACAGAAAACTCTAAAACTTGATGAACTTGTGTGCTCTTTGGAGCATCTATGAAAACTGAAAGTTTGTGAGTTATGTTTGCTTTGGAGAAAGAAAGCTTCTTGTGCCACAAGCCAGGTTTGGAATACACAGATAGGAGTCAGAGCGGAAGTGTGGTGTTCAGCTGCTGGAAAAAGCGAGGATCATACCCAGGGCACAGACCGAGGGCCTTGTGGCACTTAAGGGAGACACTCAGTCTTCCAGTGAGGTGGGACTCCTCAATGTGTGTGGCAAGTGTTTAAAAAGGGAAGCAATAAGGGCAGGCCTGGTGGCATAGTGGTTAAGTTCGTGCACTCTGCTTTGGCAGCCTGGGGTTCGTGGGTGTGGATCCCGGGCGTGGACCTACACACTGCTCATCAAGCCATGCTATGGCAGCGTCCCACATACAAAATAGAGGAAGATTGGCACAGATGTCAGCTCAGGGCCAATCTTCCTCACCAAAAAATCCAGAGAGAGAGAGAGAGAGAAGGGAGGTAATAGAAAGGGACCAAGGCAAGAAAGACCAAAGGGGGACCCAATACTACCTTGAAAGTGGGGAAAATGAGGTATGCAGCTCAGCTGGCTGTGACTTTGGGGTCATGTGGCACCCTATACCATGCCTGTTATTAATTCATGCTCCACACTCCACCGGCTGTAAGGGGAAGAGGAGGAGGGTCAGTCATTTCAGAAGGAGATAGGGGCAGCAACCTAATGAAATCGAGACCTCGTAACCCAAAGGGACCAGAGGCACCCTGTGAGCCGGCCCCAGCCCACAGAACACTGGAAAAAGTTGATGAAGATGATGAGGACAGCTCTGGCCACGTGTGGTGATGCTCCCTGGATATGGGGTCATCCAGCACCCCTGGCGTCATCTCTGGAAATCAGAGGCAGAAAATAGAGCTCAACGCCTAGGGAGATGTACCAGGAGGAGTGAGGGCTGAGAGGAGAGACTCACAAAGTGATGGTGGGCGCTTTGTTTCTAAACTTCTATCTTACTCTCAATAAGGCTGGCCCTGAGTTTTGCCCACAGAGCCACGTTCAGGGGAGGGGAAGCGGGTACATATGTAGCCTTGGGGCTGAGAGGGGAGGGTTTGGTTAGCCATCTGCTGAATGAGAGGTGGTGGGTGGAGCAGCATACCTCACCCCACCGCATCACCCTGCCCCAGCAACTCCACAGGAGAAAAACTGGCCCAGTGCTTTAAGAAAAGTAGATAGCAATCTCCAGGCAGGAGCACACTTTGATTAAATGTGGTCAGGTGGCTGAAGCACAGACTATCAGGCTGCTTCCTGGATGGTGGGGGGCAGAGGGCCGCTTCTTGGAGACACTGTCCTCACCGGCCCATATAAAGGCTTTCTCTGAGAAAAGGTTACAATCAGGCAACAACTAGTCTAACCGTCTCTCTACACCAGTGGTTCTCACCCCAGGCTGTACATGTGAATAATCAATCACCTGGGGAGTTGGAGAAAAAGGTTTTTGCCCTGGCCCTACTCCCAGAGAGTTAAATGTTCTGGGGTGGGGTCTAGGTATTGGAGTTTCCAAAGCCGCCCGGTTTATTTCGATAAGGAGCCAGGGTTGAAGACCATGGCTCTCAGCCGCCTAAGACTCACAGGTGACCCTGAGTGTGGCCTATGAAAGCCAGCATGTGTGTCTTGGGGCTGCGGGTGCCTGGGGCCAAGTTGGGAGGGATGGGGAAGAAGGACCTCCTGCCTGAATGCTATTCATGCTCATGCTACTGCCATCATCCCTTCTCTCCACCTCAGGCCAATTTCCACTGTACTGTAAACAGAAACCAGGATGTACCCAAGTGTCTTTATTTTGGCTACAGGGCAGCAGTTTGATAAACATGCAAGTTTGCGACACTCGTTGTTTAACACAGAGACAGCCGTGAACCCCAAGTCCACCCTGAGGCGGAGGCGGACCATTATTGGATTCTCTAACTTTTCCCAGCGAGACCCAGGTGACCCCCCCAGCAGATCCCCCAGACCTTTCCCCTTGCTCGCTCCCACCCGTCCCGCCACCCGGGTGGTATTGCAGTGATGGGGAACAGGAATAATTCACAGGGGGAGGGCTGTGGACATCGTGAAAAAGCCAATCTGGTAATTAAGGGTAACCGAGGGCCTTTTGTCAGGGGTAGCAACCAAATATGCAGAGCAGGCCTCCCAGGCTAGTAAATTCATTATGTTATTGTTTCCCATTATAAATAGAGTATAACCACATATGTCAAATTTAGGCAAATAGACAAAGGAGGGAATCATCACTAAAAGCACCATCTTAACAGAGCCATTGCTGCCATTAAGTGAGTGCTGGCCACAGAGCACAGACCAGAGAGACGTGGCTGTGAATCCTGGCCTCTCCACTTCCTAACTGGGAGGCCTTGGCCAAGTTACGTAACCTCTCTGAGCCTCAGCCTCTTCATCTGTGAATTGGGGATAATGATACCAACCCGGTGATGTTGTCGTGAGGATTAGAGTCATTGTATGTAATTTGCCTACCATATGCCTAGTACAGAGCAGGCGTTCAAGAAATGGTGGCTGCTATTATAAATCACCATCGTAGTAGCAGTAATAATAATCATAATAATGATATCACAGTAATAATTATTGTGTAGATGAGAAGGTCTTTGGGGATTTTGAACATCTGAATGGTTTCCCCACATCTGTAGGTTATCCTAAGTCTCTCCTGCCACAAAGGTAAAAAGTGACAGGTGCCAAAAACACAACCAGACTCGGAGCTTTCCAGCTGTGGCATTCTCCAGATGCATTGTTGGAGCTGAAAGTCACACAGTGC
Source organism: Equus quagga (assembly GCF_021613505.1). NCBI lineage: Eukaryota > Metazoa > Chordata > Mammalia > Perissodactyla > Equidae > Equus > Equus quagga. The sequence goes on along the minus strand of NC_060276.1, from coordinate 68,083,269 downwards.
TGTCCTTTATCAGTTTGAAAGCCTCTGCTCTCATCTCAGGAGAGGTGAACGCTGAGGTCTGTAATGGTTTCATGAGCCTGAGGTGAAAGCACAGGAAGAACCCAAGGTAGTCCCACCTGCCACTTCAGCTCTAAAAGGAATAATCCAAGCAGGAAAGGCTTTGGCAGTCATCTGGACAAGTCAAGGGCACCCTGTGACTCACTGTGTAGTGATGGGCAAGGACCCAACTTCCCCAGCATCCTCATCTATGGAGAGGAAGAACCAAGGAATTCTGACCAAGCTGTTGGCAAATGCTTCTTGGCATAAATTTGCTCTTCCCATCTTGACACAGATGCTGAGGGATCCCTGGCTGCACCACTAACATTCTGTGTTTACCTCCTCCAGGTCACAGCAACAGCCCAGCAGGCAGTGTGGCCCACTCTACCACCTCAGACATCAGGCCCAGTCATTCAGCTCCAGAAGGTGTTCATGGAAGAGTTGCAGTTGGTCAGGAAGCTCAGTTCTCAAATCTCACCTCGCCAGTACTGAGAAATCCTTCTAGCGACCCAGAAGAACTTCTCCAGGCACGTGGTGGCACAAACCCTCCTGGCATGGAGAGCATGGGAATGGTGTACAGCGTCCCCAGTTCTTGCAATGGACCAACAGAATCCACATTCTCCACTTCCTGGAAGGGAGATGCTTTTACCTACATGACTCCAAGTGCCACTAGTCAGAGCAATCAAGTCAATGAAAATGGAAAAAATCCTTCCTCTGGGAATTCTTGGGTCTCTATGCACACACTGCCACCTCTGGTTCCTAAGGAGGCTGCTACCCTCTTTGTTACTCGTGATAACCCAGCAGGATGCAGTGGGTCAGCTGGCTACTCTGAGCACCCTACTCAACGAAGGCAAGTGTTGGAACGACCCTCCAAGATTGGCCTTCTGACTGGTGGTACCTCGAGGCTGGAGACAGGCCCAGGTGGGGCCAGCAGGTTCCGGGAGCGGTCACTGTCTGTGCCCACAGACTCAGGCACCACAGATGTGGACTATGACGAGGAACAGAAGGCCAGTGAAGCCTGTGCACTGCCTTATGCCAGTACAAGCTCTGAGGGCAGTAACAGTGCTGACAACATTGCCTCCCTTAGTGCCCAACAGGAGGCCCAGCATAGAAGGCAGAGGTCCAAGAGTATCTCACTCAAGAAGGCCAAAAAGAAGCCTTCCCCACCAACACGTAGTGTCTCGCTGGTCAAAGATGAGCCAGTCCTCTTGCCAGAATGTGGATCAGCACTACCCAAGGACCAGAGGCCCAGAAGCCTTTGCCTCTCCTTGGAACGCCAAGGACATCACTCATCCCACCTGGATGCTCAGGGTCATCCAGCTGTGCCAACCTTCAAAGATCCAGAAGGTACACAATTCTCCCACCACTGGTATCTTACTGACTGGAAGTCCGGTGACACCTACCAATCTTTGTCCAGCTCCAGCACTGCCACTGGCACCACAGTCATTGAGTGCACCCAAGTTCAGGGCAGCTCAGAGTCTCTTGCCTCCCCTTCCACCTCCAGAGCCACTACGCCTTCTCAACTCTCCATCGAGGTGGAGGCCAGGGAAGTATCTTCCCCAGGAAGGCCCACTGGGCTGATGTCACCCTCCAGTGGATACTCCAGCCAATCAGAGACACCAACACCCACTGTCTCCATGTCCTTGACCCTGGGCCACTTGCCCCCTTCAAGCGGCAGTGTCCGAGTGCGTCCAGTGGTACCTGAGAGGAAGTCATCGCTACCCCCGACATCGCCAATGGAGAAAATTTCCAAGTCACGGCTATCATTTGACCTACCATTGACCTCTTCAACCAACCTCGATCTGTCTGGGATGAGTATCTCCATCCGAAACAAAACCAAGGTGAGCCGGCATCACTCAGACACAAATTTTGGGGCCAAGCTGGTCCAGAAAACTAGCCCCAACCAGCCAATCATGCCCATGGTTACTCAGTCTGACCTACGTTCTGTTCGCCTGAGGTCAGTCAGCAAATCTGAGCCAGAAGATGACATCGAGAGCCCTGACTATGCTGAGGAATCAGGAGCAGAAGTCTTCACCTTGCCAGAAAGAAAGATGAAACCTCCCATAGCTGAGAAGCCCCCACTGGCTCGAAGGCCTCCAAGCTTGGTCCACAAGCCACCATCTGTCCCTGAGGAGTACTCACTAACTTCGCCTGCCTTGGCTATGACCCCCAAGAGCTCAGTTCAACACATGAGGCCACTCCCTCAAGACATCTACACAGTGGTGCGGAAACCAAAGTCCTCCAGCTTCCCTGAGGGCAGAAGCCCAGGGGAGTCCACAGCACCCTCATCTCTTGTTTTCACACCTTTTGCCAGTTCCTCTGGTGCTTTCTTCTCAGGAACACAGCAGTCTCCCCAGGGAAGTATGGAGGATGAGGGCCCCAAGGTGAGAGCCCTGCCTGAAAGAATTAGCCTCCAGAGCCAGGAAGAAGCTGAGAAAAAGAAAGGCAAGATTCCACCTCCTGTACCAAAAAAGCCCAGCGTGCTGTACCTGCCTCTCACCTCCCCCACAGCTCAAATGGAGGCCTATGTGGGCGAACCAAGACTGCCTCTCAGCCCCATCATCACCCTGGAAGAAGATGCCAAGTGTCCCCCCACTGGAGACCATTTGCAATCACCTAATACAAGGCCAACTTCAACGCCACAGGCTGACGGTGAAAGGGAGGCAAGCCCTCTGGGTTAGTAAACTATCTGCTGGCTTTTCCCTTCAATCCCAGGAGAGATGGGAGTGAGGATGGAGTGCCAGAGACAGAAGCAAATACCCTCGAGTAATGATCCTGATCCCAGGATGACCAAGTCAGTGGGGGGCACCTCTTGAGGGCCTGGGTTACTCTAAATAGGCCTCGCCGTCCTTGGGATCAGGACTGACCAGTTTGGCCCAGTCTACCCTGGAACCCCCAGTGCTGAGATAATAAAATCAAACTATGTCTTAGCACCCTAGGACCTTAGGAACCCATCCACCTGGTCAGGCGTGCATCCCTTGCCCTGGGGACTCTCTCTCCGCCTCACTGTATGTAGAGTATTTCTCACCAGCTGTGCTGAATACAGTTTCACGCACAGGACTCAGTACCCTCCCAGACTGAGTTCACGTGCGTGGCAGGCTTGCAGGCTTCTGAAGCAATGGAATATGTTACTAGAAGCAGCCTTTCTTGGTGCTTTCTAGAGGGAAGGGAGCTCCCCGTCTTGGATGGTTTGGGGCCAGACCTTCCTGAAACAACAAGACTAGGCTAGATAATGTTCCTCGACCTTTTGATTTTTTCCTGTCTCTTTTTGTTTTAACTGTGGTCAAATACACATAACATAAAATTTACCATGTTAATCATTTTTAAGTGTACAGTTCAGTGGTGTTAAGTACATTGACACTGTTGTGCAACCATCACCAGCATCCATCTCCAGAGCTCTCTCCGTCTTGCAAAACTCAAGTCTGTAATCATTAAACACCAACTCCCCAGCACCCCCTCCCCCCGTCCCTAGCAACCACTCTTCTACTTTCCGCCTCTACGAATTTGACTCCTCTAGAGACCTCCTGTAAGTGGACTCATACAGTATTTGTCTTTTGGTGACTGGCTTATTTCACTTAGCATAATGTCCTCTGGGTTCATCCATGTTTCTCCTCCTTTTCTGAACTCTTACCACCAAACATCAAAATCTTAAGGCCTTCCTCAAGCTGATTTGGACTTTCAAGTAAGTTAATTCATTGTGACTAAAACAAGCAAACGAGTCAAAGCCACAGGGAATTTCAGAATATGCTTCCTCTCACTCCACAGACTCCCTCTGAGATTCAGATGGGTCCCACTCCCACCTACTCGTTGAGTCATTGCTTTAGATTGCTCTCAGCTCCTTGATTTTTAAAAACGATGCCTTTAAAACAAGAGAATGCTGAGGCAAACTGTGGTAATGGAAAAGGCATGAGAGAACAGGGACCCAGGCCGATCTTCACCGCTCACTCGACCTTGGCCAAATCACTAACCTGCTGAGCAACATGTTCCTCTGCGAAATGGAGGCCTTGAGTCTCCGCCCTGCTGCCCTTCCAGAGTTGCTCTGAACATCTAATGAAACGCATATAAGAATGTTATAAGAATGTGCTTTGTCCTAACTATTGTAGTCAAAGTAATTTCTTCTGGTTCTTATGTCTAGGAAGTTCTATGGAACCAAACACTGAAGAAAAAAGCGTAATCAGTGATAAAACAGCCGAATGGATTGCGGAAGATGATGATGACGTGTTTGTGGCCTCACGCACAACTGAAGATTTATTTACTGTGATACACAGGTCTGGACTAATTTCCTTAATTCCTATTGTAATTGCCTTCCCTTTTGACACCAAAAGAAAAACTGCTACCTCTAAGCAGCCATTAGAATTGAAACTGGAGACTAAGTTCAGATACCCACATATGGGAACACAGTCCAGGGCCTCACATCTTTAATTCACTGACATCTTTGAGTGAAGTGGAGGAGGGGTGGGGAAGGGAGGACCAGGTGCCGAGTGAGAGGCCCCTCGTCTCCTAGCAACCGACCGGCCTATTGTGGCTCCATCTGCTCCCTCACAGCTCTGTCTACAGTCAGAGACATTTAACCCTTCACAGAATTTCTTGTACCAAAAAAATCTTCTCAAGAAGTGATGGGGCGCACCAGGCTGAGTATCAAAGCAGGAACACAGGCAAAGGGGGCGCCAGATGAGGACCCAGTTATTGGACAGGGGCACAAAGCAGGGGCTTGGGGGTGAGGAAACTGGGAACAGTCCAGTTATTGGAGCTGGGGCACCAGTTCAGAACAGGACCAGCTCCCAGGCTGCCTTGATTCAGAGTCACTGAGCTACCAGCCTTGACTCCTTAAATTCTTCCTCGGTCCCAGAACCTGGGCAGGACTGAGCCTGCAGGCACAGGCCAAGTGACTCCAGCTGTGGGCATTGAAAGGAGTGCAGGGACAGGGGGCCGGACAAGGGACTCTGAGGACTTAGTGGTGAGAGAGAAAGCTGGTAAGTATGACTGTTTGCAAGGCTGCTGCAGAGAAGTTCCCAGATCATGTCACTGGCGTTCATGAAGTTATATGAAGCATTAGGAAATGGCTGCCGCACAAATTCACTCAAAGCAAACATTCTCTTATTCAGGTCCAAAAGAAAGCTGCTTGGCTGGAAGGAGCCTGGTGAGGCCTTTGCTGGCGGCAGTAGACTGAGCTCCCACTCACCAATAAGGAACACAGCTGATTCTCCAATTAGTGAGTCAGCTGCCTCTGCAGGGTCAAGTGGCGGTGCCAACCTAGATGCTGGCAGAAACGATGATTTCAAGGCCTTGCTACAGAAGAAGGGAAGCAAGGCAACTCCAAGGTCCCGCCCCTCAGCAGCCGAACTGCTGAAGACCACTAACCCGCTGGCTCGGAGAATTATTGCACAATTTTCAAAAGACTATGAAACCACCGATAACCCACGTACCTAAGCCATGGTTCAGCAAGCAGGGTTTAGTTACTAAACTTGAGTAGAGAAGAGGGAAGAGAAAGAGTTTTAAAAAGGAACCATGGAAATAACAAAAGAGCCTACATTTCTTTTACATTAACTCACACTCTGGACAGCAGGAGAGAGGCCACTTTTATCTAGAACTGAAATCATCAGGCACTTAATCATCTTCAGACGTTTTGCATTTTCATACTTACAATCTTGCCATTACTGACTACCGATTTTCTCCTTATTTTCCCCCAGTGGTGAGCACTAAGAGGAAATTCTCAGATGCAAGGGCACATGTGCCGTCTTTTCAGTCAATGACCAGGCTGCTCCATCCCTGGCTCCTGTCACCAAGGGGTGCAGGGTGAGAGCAGATTGGGGGCTGCCAAACCTGGGGGGGCATAGGGTGCCAGTGCTGAGCATTCACTTTCCTGGTAAGGCCTTGATGGCCCTGCATGGAGAAACAGAAAGACTGATGCGTCTTCAACCCTGGTTTAACTCTCCCCAAAGGGAGGTTTGCAGGTGTGCACTTATTTCGGCATGGGGTTGATTGAATGGCTTTTGTCATGCAAAATATGAATGTGTCTCTGTCCTGAACGTCATGCCTTTTTCAGTTTGATTGTCTACACGGAGATCAGGGTGATGAGTTTCAATAAACATATAGACCCTTCCCCCGACCACCCCTTAGCTAGAAAAGGTCAGGACTGGGTTGCTTTGGGTGAACCAAGCTCAGCCAACAAATGAGGCAGCCATTCGTTCACTCAGATCTAGCCAAGGTAACTCGGCATGTTGTCTGTCAACAATGATAGCTAGGATCTGTGCCCAGCTCATGCTGCATTCTAAGAACTCTCGTTTCATTTGCATATAACATTCATTACAGGAAGTAATTAGCTGAAGAACAGCATCATCAGAGGCTCAAGGAGGAGAAAGGAAGTGTAACTTGCCTACCACCATTTAGTTCAGATTGTGGTCTGTGGTTGGTTTTGTTTTGTTTAAAGGAAATCTCACTCTGTTCCAAAATCGAGAACATATAGACTAAAAGAATATGTCCAAAATCTAAAAGGCAGCCTTGCAAGATGCTATGGCTCATAACACAACAAAAGGGCTACATTTTGCCATTTAAGTTCTGTTTGACCAACTTTCACTTAACCATGCTCGGGGAGAGTGTAAGAACTGGGGTAAATGGGTTTCTGACAGACCCCAGAACAGTCATGGCGATCCCCCAGAAAGCTTATAGGCACTAACTATTCTTGTCAGTTCAATTTTCTAAGCAGAGCAAGAGCAGTGATTTATTTGATTTTCATATATCTGGTTTCTGGGAGGTTGGGCGAAAGAACAGACAAAGCATTGAACAAAGAAAACTGGCTGACCAAGAATGGAGGGTTAATTGCCCACCATTCCCAAGAGGGAAAAAGAAAAGTCAAATGAAATTGTAGCCTGTTCACAAAAAGCGCTCCCTGACCCCTTCCTCCTTCACCACCCCCTCCCCCCACCCAACAGATTCATTGGTCAGCCTCTTGGAGGATGCAGAAACTGCCCCAGAGACAAGCAGATCTTGATTTTCATAGGTCACCTTGCTCACCAATGAGAAGCAAGCTCTTAGCTCAATGGCCCACACTCCAGTGGACAGAGCTGCTGAAAAACCACACTGAGTTCTGAGGAGATTTGGGCCTCTCACATAGAAGCCCTAGGCCTAGGTCCTCGGTCGGTACAGTTCTGAACTCTAGACTTCGGAGTACAGGCCAGGCCCACCCATCAGCACTTGCAATCAGCACTTCCCCCTGATTTAGGCAGAAGCCACTTAAAATAAGAAACAGCAAAAGTCCAGTTGCTTTCGAAAGCATTCAAACTATTTGGTTTGAAGGTCCTGTCCAAATTTCAGGGATTTTGCCTGAAATACAAGAGATTCATTCCTGGCCTTAATTTATATATGAATGCCACACTTGTCTGCCCCAGACTCAGAATTCCAAAAGATGGAAAGATTTTCCTCTGTAGGGAAATGAAGGAGTGTTTGTGCTTTTGCCTAACAAAAGTGAAAAGATGCCAGGGCCTTCTCCTTGGGAACCATTATGAATAGCTGAACTCTAAAGCCGAGTATGAGACTCACATAGTATAGGACTTGTTACTTCTGCTGATTTTTCTGGAAGCTTCTTGTTGCCACTTCTAGGGGGTTTACCTCTCCCCTCACCTTGATACGTCTGGTGGTTTTCCCAAAAGAATCTAAAGCTGAATGCCCAGGCAGCTTTACATTTTTCAATTACCTTGAGTCTTGCTGTCCTCTACCATACTCAGTATGTCTGGAATTTTTAATACATCTTCTACATCATCACTGTGGCCCTCAAATGCCCAGTAGTGTTCCCATTAGAGGATTTGGGGCAGAGATTGTATCATCAGAGGTAACATTCGGGACTGGAAATATTCATTAAATATTTTGCAACAGGTAGACCTAGTCCCAAACAATCACCCCCACTCTAGAATTTCTACCAATCATTGATGAACATAACTCCGAACATCTTTCCTACTCCTAACACTCAACCTCTCTCCTCCCCTTGATTATCATAACACCAACTCTCTCTCCCACTCAGGCACATACCACAGTGTTTGCTGCCTTCTGCACCTACCTGCCGAGACTGGAGAAGAAGGCTGAAAGCCCCTCCAGGAAGGCTTTCCGAGAACATACCGCTGTCACTATTACTAGCGCCAATAAGAATGATAACAACTTTTGAAGGTGGAATACAGAAGGGGTTCGAGTGAAATGAAGTTGTCTCTGGGAGGTCAGCTTCCAATTCCAGTTGTTTCTACCCCTTTATAGCTTCTGATTCCGACCAATAGCAGCACGTGGCTCTGCTAGACTGACTTCTGTCTAGTCAGGAGTAGAGGGAGTCCTCCCCAGGAGAGGAGGTTAATTGGTAGCTGAGTGTTTTGCACTTGGTGGGTGTTCGTTATGTATTTGTGGACCAAATGTTGAAGGCAGAGAGCAAGTCATTCCCAGTACAACAGGAAGCTTCACTGGTGGCTCCGCTCCTTTGCCTGCCTCGGTCTGTCGCCTGGGTCTGCCACATGGCCCCAGCTTGTCCTTCAGCCCCAACTTCTGTGAACTGCGTCCCTAGCTGACAGCTCACCCTTTAAGGAGGCAAGACCACAAGCAGCAAAATAGTTCATGTTAGCTTAATGACCACAAATCAACCAGTTGATCTGCAGACATTCGACCTTGAATGTGCAAAGACAGAGGAGATCTACAAGGCTCTTGCAAGAAGCATTTCGCCGGACATCCATTGTAACTAGACAACACGGATCAGATTGCGATCCCCCTGAACCTATCAGTCTGAGCAGATCTGTCCATGCACCTGCCCTCTTCTTCATAAACGAACTATTCCCTAAAAAGACGCGTTCACGGTCAGTGCTCCATTCCTCACCAGTGCAGCCTTCCATTACCACCAAGTCTGTAACATAATGGTGAGCATTCACTTTAATATGATTTGCCAGGGCCAGGGCTAGAGTGAGGTGAGTGAGGCGCCTGGGGCGCAAAATTTAAGGAGGCACCCACTCTCAGGGCCGTGCAAGTGCCTTACCCTTGTCCCGGCCGTGCCATCTGCACTCTATAAAGCAGTATCAGTTTATCTTCTTCCTGTGAACAAGTACAGTTCTTCTGATTTAGGGGGGTAACTCTCCCTATCTGTTGTTGCACCAAATGTCTTGTTGCCATCTATTTTTCCATTGCTTTAAACCTTTGTATGCCTACACATCAAAGAGTCTTCAATATCATCAGAAAACATGGTTGCTTTTTAAGTAACCTGCTCCAAGTGGCGAGTTAGCACCTGTTTCAGTAGGGATGCTGACAGGGAGAGCCCTTCAGTGAAATGGTGACTGAGTTGGAGGTGTGTCATTGGGATCCTCGGTCTCCTCTTTCTGCTCCATTCTCCCCAGACTTTGCTTTCCCGCACCAACTCTCCTGAGTGCCTCCTAGTTTGTTCTCCTCCTCGCTAAGAAAAGCATGCTCTCAGGAAAGGGATCAGTTCCTTTACTTTGAGATTATAAGGCTGAATGCTACCTCTTTTGAGGGTTGCTTGCATTTTAACAGGGGAAAAGCCTTAAGCCAAAGGAATGAAGTTCTACTTATAGACTTTCAGGCATCAATTAGTTGCAGAAGTGTCTTTTTCACCATGGAAAGGCCAAATTCCCTGACAGCTAACTCCAGAATATAGAAAATACCTTAATCTTCCGGAATTATTTTAGTAAACTGCTGACGGTTGATTAAATTGTCCTGATACCCAGTGTTGTTCTATGTGGTTGTTACCAAGGGACGCTCAGAAATGGCTACTAAAAGCCACTGAGAAGGCCTAGATAATTCATATTGTACATTAACATTTTTACACAAATGGAATGAATACTACTTATCATTTGAGTAAAAGAACACAAGGATTTAAAGAGTTTGTGAAAATGTGTCCTGTTTGTGAAAGGTGAAGCTGTCCAGTGTCTGATTGATGTCAGTCCAGTACCGGTGGTGATTATTAAACTTATTGGAGGTACAACTTTATTGAACACAAGACTCTGCTTCCCCCTACACACATGTCTAGGTTTTGTGCTGTCACTTCAGCTTGGTGTGAGATGAGACCAGATCTATGCCAGAGCAGCCAGTCCCTCCGAGGCCTTTGCGTGTATGTCAGCTGTAAGTGACTGAGATGTTACAGATTTAAAGGGACAAGAGAGTGGGAAAGAGGTACAAAGAACTGCCTTTGTCAGAGAGCAGCGATGATTATGATTTAAACAATGACATGAAATAAACAAAGTTTTAGAATATGCTGAAACAGATTTATAGAGAAATACAGTAGTAAATGGTTATACACATTTGAGGCTCTTTTAATAAATTTAGCAAAAAGAAACTTGCATAAGTAATGGGTTCTGTGAAATAGATATATACTGTTAGTCAGTAAGGCCCCAAATCTAGGCCAGTGGTCCTCAAAGTGTAGTCCCATGACCAGCAGCAGCAGCATCCCTGGAATGTGTGTGTGTGTGTGTGTGTGTGTGTGTGTGTGTGTGTGTGTGTGTTCCAGTTCCTTCTCCAAGCCCCTGAGTCACTACAGCCACAACTCTCCAAATGATTCCAACCTTTCCCATCATTTCTGCTGTCATCACAGTGATCCGTCTCTGGCCAAGTGATGTATATCGACATGTTGGTTAAGTATATGTTTGCTGTTAAGAAATTATCAGATTGAATCAACTACTTGTTCAACCTGCAGAACCTTTGCTTTGACTTAGCCAGCACGTCTGGCCTGTTTTTGGTTTAAAATTTTTTTTAATTCACAAATAGGAAAAATGAAAAGGTGTTAGTTTGTTTGGTTTTGCCAACCCTTAACTACCTGTCTTCATCAAGGTAGCTGTTCTCTAGCAGGGCTCTGGCAGAAGTATGTTTGATTTTAAGATTTTGCCTAAATAGTGAAATTTGATCTCAACAGATCCACAAACAAAATCTGAACTGGAACAACCAGTTAATGACTCTTAGCCTCTCTTTAATGCCAAGCTTTATAGAAATTTATTCCCTACGTGGTGTTGAGCTTTTTTTAATGTCCAATTTTATAAAGTGTTATGCATGCAAATGCAGCATCGTGCTCATTGTACAATTCACCCCAAACTCATTTCCTTCTCCATATGTATGATGGTGAAGAAATATCAATATGTATGTTCTTACCTCTCCTGATCAATTGTAAATTACAAATCTTTTCATTAATTTTTAAATGAGATATATTTACTCTGGCTAGTAGTTAAAATTTTATTCTTTTTATTATATTTCATTGCTACTCTTTTCTACTGACTCCAAAGCTTAGTTTGGGGAATATTTCTTATTTCTAGATTGTTGTATTTATCTTATTTCTATATTTATCTGTAGTCACGGAATGTTAGAGCTGAAAGGGACCAATCTCTTTACAGATGAGGAAACTGAGGCCCAGAAAGGTCACATAACTTACACAAGGTCACACAGTGTCAAAGCCGAGCCTCAGGCCCAGGTCTCGTCTCTGGGCCTAGTGTTTTTTCATTTAAAACACTACACTTATAGAAGACCCACAGCTGGCTTCTACTTTTATGATACATGAATTTCCCAGGTATTTCAGTGAACTAGTACATATGCTTTAAGGAAAAATGCTCAAGAGTTCTTTAGTTCATGAATCCAAAGACAAATCTGATTTTCAGCGTACAAACATTCGTTTCCCTCCAGAGTCATTATTTGTACCCTACTTTGTACGACGGATGTTTTCCCTAAAAGTTATTTGATAAATGGATTTTTATAGATCAAATTCCATTTTTTAGTAGAGAAGGTTCCTATGTGAGGGAATCTTCTGGTGACTTCTTTTGAAAAACGAAGAATCCTCTTGTCAATGTCCCCTAATGTCTCTACTTTTTTTTTTTTAGTGTGAACTTCTGTAATTGGTGTTTATTTAAAGTAGGGCAAACCAATATAGGTTTTCCTAGAATCTACTTTATCCTTCCCTTCTTAAACTTTATGAGATATTTTCAGACCATTCGATGCTCATAAGATACTTAGTTGTGTTCTAGAAACTTCACCTAGCTTGATATTTTGTCAGTCCCTGGGCTCAATCTCTATCTCCACCTTATCAAACAATAACAGAATTGCTTAATCAGTACTGAGCTCTGCATGCAGTCTCTTGTCCAGAACATTCTTTGCCTAATGCTCCTTAGTGTGACTCTCTATCTATTCTTGGGCTTCTTTCCATAGTTCACGAGTACCTCACTATTCTGTGGCGTTGGAGGCAGTGACGCTTTAGGGCTGTCCTAGTCACATGGAGTGGTATTTCCAGTTATTTCCATTATTCCCTTGTTTTTCCTGGACCTCCTCTGTTTTCCCTTTTCAGGAATGCTCAGAGATTGGTGGGATTTTTCCCACCATCTAGACCAGGGGTTGGCAAACTTTTTCTGTAAAAGGCCAGATAGATAGACTCTATTTTAGGCTTTGGGGCCACATATGGTCTCTGTACCATATTCTTTTTCTTTGTTGTTATTTCTATCACTTTAAAAATGTAAATTCCATTCTTAGCTCTTGGGCCATACAAGCTGCAGGCTGCATTTGGTCCACCTGTCATAGTTTGCTGACCCCTGGCCCAGACTATCTTCTGGGACAGGCATTTCTGTGACTGACCCCATGTGATAACTAGGTTGTGTACTGGATGATGTGGTTCACTGCCCTCCTACCTACTGCATTGTCAGACCAGTCTGCACAGAGTGGGCTGGAGAGGGGCCGCATATGCCAACCACTACTCTTCGATAGGGTGCCCTTCATGGACTCTCTCATTCTCTCTCTCGCTCTCTCTCTCTCTCTCTCATTCTCACTCTCTCACTGACTACCTCAGTGTAGAAACCCTCATTCTTCTATCCAGACCTCCTGTCCTGGTTATCCAGTGTGCCTCTGCTTCCTCGAGTTTGGGGTAAGCTGGCAGGAAAGAATGGATTTCTGAGTTTTCTTATTTCTTTTGTCCCATGATTACTCCCCCAAACTGTGGTTGGGGACCCCTGCCCTGGGTTATCTCACCTGCCCTGCCCCATGCTGCCATCACAAGTTTAGGGCTGTCTCTGGAAAGTTTGGTGGCCCAGGCAATGAGATTCCAGTCCAGTCTACAATTTCCTAGGGAAATCAGCAGCTCTCTTGGTTCCAACGACTGGTTTTAAAACCCAGAATGTCCATGTGTCCAATTTCTAATGTGATTAGGACCTGTTCTAGACTCAGCCCCAGCAAGAAAACCAATGAGGTACAGAAGGTATTCTGTGCCCATGGTTCTTCCCTGCCTAAACCCCTGCCTCCTTGGCCCCCAGCCCCCAAGATGGACCCCTTGGGATGCTCCATGCGGCACCATAACAAGCAGGCATTCAGCACACCATGGCCTCCGGGCTTCTGAACCTCTAAAAGGATTCCCTAAAGCTTCTTCACATCTCTCTCCATCTCACTCCCATCTCTATCTCTCATGCTGCTTGGGGGTTTAAAGCTCAGATTCACATTTTCACGTTTGCTCGTGTAAACACTTGGGGATATGAGTGAATGAGAAGGTATGGGCCTGTGTGTATGAGCATGGTTTCTCCACCTGGACTGTGAAGGCCCTATTCACTAACGGATCACACACACATCCCACCCAGTGCTCTCATCACTTCTCTGGTCCAGTCCAGGTCTGATGAGCCTGGTTAGGAGAAGGGGCTAGTGGGGGCTCCTGAGGCATTTCCCTTTTCTTGTCTTTTGAAACCTCCTTTCCACTGGCTTGTGCTGCCTTCTCCCAGGAAGCCATTTCAAGAAACTCCTCTGTGGCAATTCTGGACAGGCCGACATACAAAGAGCTATGGACTCAGTCACTCAGACACACCTCTCAGGCTGCAGTTTTTCCCATCTAAGCAAATTCCTTTGTAGGACCTTTAGCTTGCTTTCTGTCATTTGAGCCCAGGGATCTACCCACTTACTGAAATCTAAATTTTAAAAAGTCAGAGACATGAGTAACTTTGAGGATTTCCCTATCTAAAAGCATCCATGAAACGGTTTCTTTCTGCCTTTTGTTTAGGATTTCCGGACTTAGGAAGGGAACAAGACTTGTGCCTTGGACTCTAAGGCAGCAAAAGGACTACACTTGCCAAAGCAAAATGAGGATGGAAGATTGGCTAGTCCTACTATGCATGGTCAGGGAATGGACTCTTGTTCAGTTAGCACTTATGGCTCAATGCTTACTGAGTGCCAACAATGCACTTAAGAAAAATAAGAGAGGCAGGAATTTACAGACCAGTGTCCTAAACTAGAAGGTAGAGATAAGGCAATTCCCCCAGTGATAAGAATCTGTCCCTGGATAAAAGTTTCAAGAAACAGCAGAAACTAGAAGAGATCATAATCCCAGTCTTTTAGAATTCCAACACAAAATGGAAGGGAGCCCTCTGTGGGGTGACATTACAAAGAGTTTTTCTTGTCTTTCTTTTTAAAAACAGAAAACATTCCTTACTGGCTTGCTACCAGCAATTGAACTGTATTCTTTATAGAGCTAAAGCTGTTTGTGTCTTCTTAAAATAAAATTTTTCTGTTTCACCCTCTGGTCTTCATTGTAGCAATGATGCCTTCGTTCAGTCACTAAGCCCAGTTTATGAGCATGTTTTACCAACCACACAAGTGTGGGGCCCACACACATGGGATTTGATTCTCACAAACCCCTGAGAGCACAAAACAGATAGGCGGGACACAGTCTTGCAGAAACCTGGTCCACTGAGCCGTGAATCTAAGCTATATGGGCAGGTAATCCATGTTCGAGGACTTCATCTCAGGGACTCAAGTTCAGTTGCTCATGGAGGCAACAAGGGGCCGCAGACAAGGCGAGGCTCTGATGAAGTGGGCAGCAGTTGCCAGGCTCCTGATGGGAGGAGGTTGCCATAGCAACTGTGCTCAGGGCATGCACTCCCTCTTTGTTCTCTGGCTCAATGAAGCAGGGCAGACCTGAGTGTGTGGGTTAGGAGCAAAAAGCACAGACCAGATGTGGCCCAAATCACTTACATCCCTCAAAAAGGGTACGGTCCCACCATGCAGGTGGTGACAGCTATATTCAAGAGTCAACTCCCATCCAGAAGGAGCTTGGTTCTCTGTTCCCAACTGGCCCAGGCCTCTAAGGCTGAGGCCCTTGCAGCCAGCATCTTGCCTCCCCAGGCCCCAGGCTAGCTCATGACCCCCGTCACCACCAGGCTGCTCTTCCAAAAAGACACAACACAGTTGGATACAACCTAGAAAGCTTACAAGGGAAGGGAGAGGGACCAGAGCTACTCTCAGACAATAGCAGGTGTTAAGATTTAAGATAAAGAGGGGCCGGCCCCGTGGTCAAGTGGTTGAGTTTGGGCGCTCCACTTTGGTGGCCCGGGGTTTTGCGGTTCAGATCCTGGGGGCGGACGTAGCACCACTCATTGAGCCATGCTGAGGCGGCGTCCCCCATAGCACAACAGAAGGATCAGCAACTAGAATATACAACCATCTACTGGGAGGCTTTGGGGAGAAGAAGAAGAAGAAAAGAAGAAAGAAGAAGAAGAAGAAAAGATTGGCAACAGATGTTAGCTCAGGTGCCAATCTTAAAAAAAAAAAATAGATTTAAGAGAAAGGTCAGAGAAGGAGCCTGGCTCTAGGTGGGCCCCATGGCAAGCAGTACTTTAGGGGTACCCTGCAGTTCAAGGTCTAGTGCTCACCTCTGCAGGATCAGAGCCTCCTTGTGCCGCCACACTGTGAACTAGGGAAGCTTTTAGCGACTGACCCACACTGACCAAACTCACAAAAAACATGTCAAAGGCAGGGTCTGATAGATTAATTAGCCAAAGAGAGAGCACACCTTTAAAGCACAGGTCACACACAGGAGGCCTGCAGGCTGAACTGGGCTCACACACATTGTCCGGAGTACACAATGTTATTTTTCAATTTTTTTCAATTTAGATAGGGCACAATCTCTCCAATTTACCAAGTTCCGCACCACTCCCTGTTAAATTCAACTAGCTTCGTTCACTTATATTCTCTGCCAGGCCTCTGAAGACATTTGAGCCTGTGACCCCTGCATCAAGGTGTTGTGGCAGGGTGAGTCCCCCGGGAAGCAGACTCTGGGACGGAGCGTGGTGTGCAGGATGTTTACTATGGACTGCCTTTGGGATGGACATCCGTGGGAGAGAAGGGAAGGAAACAGGCTCAGGCAGAAGGAAAGAAGGGCAGCAATGCAGGCACCACAAAGCCTCAGCAGACTCAATAGTGAGCTCTGGTGTTAAAATGACCTGTCAGTGTTGTCCTGTGCTGGGCCAAAGGCAAGCCTTCATGCTCCTGCTTCAGTCAGTCACTAGCTCTGGGCCACCCCACCAAGGGTCTGACCTTGGGTAAGGCACCTCTCTCCAGTTGAGGCCGTCCCCAAAGGAACTGACGGCTCAAGAAGGTTCTTTGCTGACAGCACTCCCAGCAGCGGGGCAACAAGTCCGCCCTTGAAGTTCTGTGTCCATCACAGGTGTCTCTCTCCCAAGAGCAGTACAGATTAAACTCTTACAAATTCTTATTTTCTGATTCCCACTCCTTACCTTAGACATATTATGGTTCATTTTATTAGGTTTATAGCTTTCTTAAATTGTAGTCACCATCATAGGATACATGCTAGTAGCCTTAGTTGGACTTTGGTGTTTCACAAGCCTCATTAATGCCCATTAACAAACCCTCTCCAAGGGCACATCACATAAGCAAATGGATGTCAATCCATCATAAAATACCAGGAATAAAATGGACTAGGCAGGGGCCGGCCCGGTGGCTCAGCGGTTAAGTGTGCACGTTCCACTTCAGCGGCCCGGGGGTTTGCCGCTGACTGCTCCTTCAGAATTTCCTTTGCTTCATCCTCCACTCTGCCTGTGAGCCTTAGAGTCCTCAGGCCTGTCTCCCAGGCCTTCTCCCCCTTCTCCATTACCAGCTTTCCCTGGGTGGTCTCATGCACACCTACTACTCCTCTCCCTGTGTTTCCCACCTCAGTGAATCATACCACCACTCACTCATCTGCACAAGCCAGAGGCCTGGGCATCTTAAATGTCTGCTTTTCTCTCCTACATCCAATAAGCTTTGCAGATTCTACCACGTAAACTTCTCCTGTATCCCTTTGTTCCGCATTTTATTTCTTGCTGCAGGGGCTCAATAAATATTGAGAAGCCTATCATTCTATTTTACTTATTTCACATGATAAAAAATGAGCCTATACCATACCAAGAAATCAGTTCCAGGTAGACAAAAACCTAAATACAAAGAGCAAAAATATAAAGCTTTTGGAAGATAATGTAGGAGAATATCTTCATGACTTCAGAGTAGAAAAGGATTTCTTAAGACACAAACCCACTAACTATAAAGAAAAAGCGATAAAATTCAACTACTTTAAAATTAGGAAAGCATTTAAAGAGTGAAAAGGCAAGCCACAGAAAAGGAAAAGCTATTTGCAACATATATAACCAACACAATACACAAAAGACTCCTACAAATTAGTCATAAACAGACCAAAAACTCAATAGAAAAATGGGCAAGAGACTTGTATGGGCTCATGATAAAAGAATAAATCCAATTACTCAATAAGTGTGAAAAGGTGCTTAACCTCATCTATCATCAAAGAAATGAGGGAGGACGGATTACAAAGGGGCAGGGGAAAACTTTTGGGGGGGAGGGGTATGTTCATTATCTGAATAGTGATTCTAGTTTCATGGATGTTTACTCACCAAATTGTCACTTTAAACATGTGCAGTTTGTTGTACATCAGTTATACCTCAATAAAGCTATAACACACACACAAACACACACACACACACACAATGACATGCCATTTCACATCCACCAGACTGACAAAATATTTTCTAAGTCTGGCAATAACCAGTGTTGAGGAAGATGTGGAGGAACAGAAACTCTGATACACTGCTGGTGGGGATCTAAATTGAGTCAACCAATTTGGAAAGCAGATTGCCTTTATCTATTAAAGTTGAAGCTATCCCCACCCCAGGACCCAGCAATTCCACCCCTAGCTATATATCCCAGAGAAATATGTACATATCTTTCTCGAAAGATACAGAGAAGATTCCAAACAGCATTGCACATAACAGCCCAAAGTGGAAACAACACAACAGCCCATCGAGAGGAGAACAAATAACCTGTGGACTACTACACAGTGATGACAATTAAACCACAGCCACACGCAACGACATGTATGGAGCACACAAACGTGAAGCTGAGCGACAGAAGCAAGACACAAAGGAACATGGACAGTACGATTCCATTTATTTAAATGCAAAAACAAGCAGAACTAAATGCATAGATAGATGATAAAACTATAAAGAAAAGCAAGGAAATTGTTATCATAAAACTTAAGAGTATGGCTCCTTAAAGCAGGAAGGGTAAACTGTAATTGGGGAGGACACAGGGACGCTTCTGGGGTGCTGGCAAAGTTCTATTTTTGGACCCTTGGAACTATTTTTTCAAGAGTATAAACAAACTGTACATTTGTTTTAAGCACTTTTCTGTATGTATGACATATTTTACAATAAGAACATTTTTTAAAGACCCAGGATACAATTCTGAGTTACACCAAACTTAAGGGCAGGGCCGGAGGAAAAGGAGTCTAGGAAAGAGACAGGGCAGGCAGCAAACCAGGAGAGAAGAAGTTCCGAAATTTCCAAAAGGGAGCAGACGGCAGTGCCAACCCTTATCCACTCCTGCTCTGCAGGACACATCAGAGTAGGGCTGAGAGCCTCCAGCACGTGTCCTGGCAGCTGTGATAAGAATATCCTCGCACAAGAGAAAAATGAGCGAAGGCACAAAGAGCTGAGAAGAAATACTATTAGGAGGCAAACATATGGAAAATGTCTACTTTTCCTTAACGAGCAAAGACACACAAAATTTTAAAAACCGAATGGCCATTTTTTGCCCATTACAGTAGCAAAAATTGAGGGGAGGCGGAAGAAGTTACAGTATGTCAGGCTGGAAAGAGTACCAAACTGATGCATGGTTACTGGCTGCTAACACTAGGAATAAATATCATCCTTTTAAAATAAAATCTGGCAATATGCATCAGGAAATTTTAAATGCTTATGCCATTTTACTCAGTAAGCCTACTTCAGGGAATCTATGCTAGGAAAATTATGCAAAGAAAGCAAAAGACCATATGAATGAGTCGAAAAGTGACTCAATTATCCCTCAATGAGGAAAACACTGAATAAACTTTGTTAGGCACCACTCAGTAAAAATCATAATTATAATAATGGAGAAGGAAGGAAACTAAGATTTATTGAGTGATACTTTTTCACGTCTTATACTAAATGCATTACTTATCAGTTTAATGCAACCACTTCCAAAGGTTTTTGTTGTTACTTCCATTTAAATGTGGAGAAACTGGGGCCGGCCCCGTGGCCGAGTGGTTAAGTTCGCGTGATCCCCTTCAGCGGCCCAGGGTTTCGCCAGTTCGGGGGTTCGGATCCTGAGAGCAGACGTGGCACCGCTCATCAAGCCATGCTGAGGCGACATCACACATAGCACAACCAGGACCTACAACTAGAATATATCACTATGTATTGGGGGGCTTTGGGGAGAAGAAAAAGAAAAAAAGGAAAAAAAATAAGATTGGCAACAGATGTTAGCTCAGGTGCCAATCTTTAAATAAATAAATAAATATGGAGAAACTGAAGCCCAGAGAAGCAGATTAACTTGCCAGATATCACACAGCTAATGAGAGGCAGAACTAAGATTTGAGTACGTACCTGTCTGAATATGAAACCTTTGTTATTTTCACTCCATTACGCTGCAACATGAAAAAAAATACTTCTGCTAGCATTTCTTGAAGTGTTTTTTTCCCCAAACACATAGGACATTACTAACTGGGTTTTTAAATACCAGGTTTAGGAGGTTTCTTTACTACAGAACTTCTCAGAGCCTTTATTACACATTCACTTACTTAACAAGGATTTACTGGGTATGTCAGACACTTAGGTGTTGGGGATACAGCAGTGAACCAGAGAGACAAGATCTTTGCCTTCATGAAGCTTATCTTCCAGTCAGAAGAGGGAAGATACAAATAAATACCCCAAATGACTTCAGACTGCAGTGAGTGCAGTGGGGGCAATTAACAGGGCAACACGATAGACGGGAACTGGGAAAGGGGGCTACTCTGGATGGGTTCATTGCAGAAGGTTCCTCTGGTGTGACTTTTGAGTCGAGACCTCAAGGAGCCTGAAGGGAGAGTCTTCCAGGCTGGGAAACAGCAAATGCAAAGATCCCAAGGAGGGAGACAGTTTGCTGTTTTCAAGGAACGGAAAGAAGCCCAGCATGACTGGCGGATAGTGAGTGGAGCACAGCGACCACGGTAAGGAGTTTGGATTCTATTCTAAGGGCAAAGGAAAGCCATTGGAGGGTTTTAGGAGGGTCACTGACATGATCTGATTTTTTAAAAACTATCCTGGCTGCTCTGTGGGGAACAGATTGGAATGAAGCAAGAATAAAGGCAGGAGACCAATGAAGAGACTACTGCAGCAAGCCAGGCAGAGAGGACAGTGGCTTTGGCTAGGGTGGTGACCATGGAGATGGGGAGAAGTGGAAGGATTTGGGTTATATTTTGAATATTGAGCCAACCAGACTGGCTGGTGAGTTGGAAGTGGGCGACAAGCGAAAGGAAGGAGTCAGGAATGACTCCTAGGTTTTGGGTTTCAGCAGCTGCATGGATGGTGACAATCTGAGAAAGAGCAGGTTTGAGAGGGACATAGGAATGAGTGCTTATGCTTTATATATATTAAATCTGAGTTGCTTATTAGACATCCATGTGGTGATGCCAGGTGGACCTCTGCATATACAGATCGGCAGTTCAGGGCAGTGGTCAGGGCTGGAGAGGAATTGGGGGCCCGCCTGGTGGCACAGTGGTTGGGTTTGCACGCTCTGCTTGGGCAGCCTGGGGTTCACGGGTTCAGATCCCGGGTGCAGACCTACACATCGCTCATCAAGCCATTTTGTGGTGGCATCCCATGTACAAAATAGAGGCAGATGGGCACAGATGCTAGCTCAGGGCCAATCTTCCTCAAGCAAAAAGAGGAGGATTGGCAACAGATGTTAGCTCAGAATCAGTCTTCCTCCCTAACCCCCCAAAAAACCACACAAAAAACAAAAGAAACCCAAATCAAGTTCCAGTACATCCATACAATACCATGCTGTGAGTGTGTGTGTGTTTGAAATGAGGTAAATGTTGATGTTGAACAATAAAGTTGTAGATTTAAAAAAGAAAGAACATCAATAGTTTAAGCCTTGAGACTGGATGAGCTCACCTAGGGAGCAAAAGTAAATAGAGAAGAGAAGAGGGGCCAGGATGGGCCCTGGGGCTGTCCAATGTTTGGGCATCCAGCAGAGAAGGAACAACTAAGAAAAGAAATTGAGTTGTGAACTGCCAAGAGGAGGGCTCTAAACTGTGGTGTTCCCAAGCCTTCTTGACCACGGAACCTTTTGGTCATGGGGTGACTTGTGCTCAGCAAAACACACTGGGGGAAATGCTGGCTTATGCTACAGTAAGTGGAAAGGCAGGCTACAAAATGGTATGCAAATTATGAGCGCAACCGTGCACACATGTACAGAATGTGCCTGGCACGTGTGCTCAGTAAACATTTGTTGAATGAATCAATGAATGAAAAGTAATATACATATGGACCACCACCACTACAAGGGAACAAACGAAACTGACAGTAGCTGTTAGTAGTGAGATAGGATTAGAGAAAGTTTTTCCAAATTTTCTGCAATGTTTTGTTGTCTGTTTTTTTCTAATGGTGTTTTGCCAATTTCGTGCATCCATCTGTCTCTGATGCATTCAGGGGTACTATTCCCAGACACCCTGTAGGAATCCACTCTGCCTGTTCTCTCCTGCTCGGTTTGAAATCCTTGACACCATTCCTGGCCTGTTTAATTTTAATTCTATTCAGTTCCATCAACAAATATTTACTGAATCATCTTTAACCTAGAGAGATGGTTAATATATGAGGCCCCTGCTCTCACGTCACTCACAGTCTAAAGGGAGATAGATGTGTAAACCTTACGCAAAATCCACTTCCCCTCTCGCCCCCTTGTTCAATCTATCCCTGAACTTTGACCCTGTTTGTTTACACTTCCATACTTCAGTCAGTTCCGTTCAGCTTCCAGCTGTGGCCCTCGCCCTGCCCCTCCAACTAGCCTATTCATGTGTCTGATTAGAGTAAATAAGCCCCACTGGCAAATACCTGGAATAAAAGGTTACAGCGGAGTTACCCTCGGAGGTGCTTTCTCTGCGTCTCTGCATAAACTGTCTTTATGAACATTTGTTCATTGCTGTTAAGCACGTCTCTGTGTGTGTGTGTCTTGCTCCTCTGCTTTTGGAGTGGCTCCTAAAGGTTCTCATAGGTTTTGCTAGAAGGCACCTTGCACTGTAAGACACCTCACCATCCACCAGGACGCCATCTCACAGAGCTTTGATTCTGATAATTAATACATTTTGCCAAAACAGGAAAAATACTGGCTCACGCAAACATAATAATTGTTTGTTTGCTGAGAGCATACCATGTGTTTTAAGTGCTTCATTTGAATTAGTTCTTTTAATCTCCCAACACCCTATGAGGAAGACACTCGTATTACCCTGTTTTACAGATGAGGCCCAGAAATGTTAAGTAACTTACCTTGATGTTACAGCTGGTAGGTGACGAAACTGGGATTCATACCCAGACAGCTGGGCTCCAGTGCCACCCTCGCTATACTCACTATAAACTTACCCACATATACAGATGCATCACACATCACTTTTTGTATTATTTTAAGTCAATTAACATTGCTTACTACTTGACTCATACTAACCTCTTAAAGCAGACCTAGCATACTTTGACATCATTAAGTTAGAAGAGGCAAAACTTTGAGACACCAAAATGACCCATTAGACCATGTGAATTTCATATCCTTTTCAGAGAAAGCATTCTGTTGAGGTTACAAAAGAGGAACATGTCCAATATTGCTAAAAACAATTACTATCTGGAAATGTTGTAGGTGTAATCCTAGTCCCAAAGGATGTAAGTCCCCACGAAGGCCTGTAATTCATTTACTTTGCTTAAGAAATCTCATTTCAGCAGAGCAAAGACTACCACACTGGAACCTTGCCCTGGCACTGTTCCCTATAAAGCCAATTTAGTATTAGGCCAGAGGCCTTGGATGGGATCTGAAGGAGGTTTATTTTTGAAGTAATCAGAGACCCTTGCTAGATGGAGACTTCCCTTCCTGAGGCAGTTCTATGGCCTGGATACAGAGAAAAAATTTTATAGGAAGATTTTGTTATACTATTAGCTAATTAAGTCATCAAGGCAGCTCTTTTAAGAACAACAGGTTAGTGGAGAAACAGGCTCCCTTACAAGTGGTCAGTGGGAGTGCTAGCTGGTCCTCTTTCTTTGGAGGAAGTTTGGCAACTACTATCAAAATTCAAAATGCACATATCCTTTGCCCCAAATGTTCCATGTGTAGGAATCTATCCTACAGATATCTCACATCTGTGTAAAATATACATTCAAGATATTCATTGCAGTATTGTTTGCCATAGCAAGAGACCAGAAATAATCTCTAAATGTAAATCAATAGGAAACCAGTTAGATAAATTATGATACATCATACAACGGAATTCTATGCAGCCATTAAAACAAAAGAAAATATTCATACAATGGAATACTATCAGCAATTAGAAAAATAACAAACTGCCGCTACTCACAAAAGAAGCCAGATACAGAGAAATACCTACTAGATGGTGCCATTTATACCAAGTTCAGAACTCTCCTTTTCATCCAAGATGGAGTAACAGGGACCAGGTTTATCCTCCTGTCTGAAATAACAACAACAAACAGACCGAATATATGAAACTATGGATTATGGTTTTCAAGACAATGGACATCAGAAAATGAAGGACAGCGATCCCTGAGAGACAGGAAACAACAAATCAGTGAGCCCTCTTTCCAGTTTCCTTATCACTGTACCCAATTTTAAGACTTAGTATGTAGCTACACTAATCAAGACTGCATGATATTGTGTGCTATTGCAGGAAGGATAGACACATAGATCAGTGGAACAGAACAGAGAATCCAGAACAGACTCACAGAAGTAGAACCAACTGATTTTTAACAAAAGTGCAAGAGCAACTTAATGAAGAATAGCTTTTCAACAAATGATGCTGGAACAATAATTGGACATCTATAGGCCCAAAAAAGGACTCCAATCTAAACCTCACACCTTATATAAAAATTCACTCAACTAAATTATAGATTTAAGTATAAAACTATAAAACTTTCAGAAGATAATACAGGAGAAAATCTTTGGGACCTAGGGCTTGATAAAGAGTTCTTAGACATGACACCATAAGCATGATCCATAAGAGAAAAAAGTTAAAGTCTTTTGCTCTTCAAAAATCTCTCTTAAGAGGATGAAAAGACAAGCTTACAGACTGGGAGAAAATATTTGCAAACCACATATCCGACAAAGTACTCATATCTAGAATATATAGAGGTCTTGAAACTCAACAGTAAAAAAAACATCCAATGAGAAACTGGGCAAAAGACATGACATTTATTTCACTGAAGAGGATATACAGACAGCAAATTAACACATGAAAAGATGTTCAGGGGTTAAGTTCATGCACTCCACTTCAGTGGCCCAGGGTTCGTCAGTTCAGCTCCTGGGCACAGACCTACATGCCGCTCATCATGCCAGGCTGTGGCGGCATCCCACATAGAAGAACTATAATGACCTACAACTAGGATATACAACTATGTACTGGGGCTTTCGGGAGGAAAAAAAAAAAGAGAAAGATCGGCAACAGATGTTAGCTCAGGGCCAATCTTCCTCACACACACACACACACACAAAAAGATGTTCAACATCATTACCCATTAGAGAAATGTAAATTAAAACCACAAAGAGATATCAGTACACATCTAACCAAATGGCCAAAATAAAAAATTGTGATGACACAAAATGCTGGCGAGTAGGTGGAGAAATTGGATCACCCACACATTGCTGGTAGGGAGGTGAAATGTACAGCCACTCTGAAAAACAGTATGGCAGTTACAAAACTAAATATGCAATTGCCATACAACTCAGCAATTACACTCTTGGAAATTGTCCCGGAGAAATGAAAACTTATATTCACACAAAAACCTGTACACAAATGTTTATAGCTGCTTTATTTGTAATAGCCCCAAACTGGAACAACCCAAATGTTTTGCAATGGATGAATGGTTAAACAAACTGCAGTCTATGCTGTCTACAGCATGGACTACCACTCAAAGCCGCACAAATGTTAGAGTTAAGCCTAGGGTGCTTTGGGAGCGCAGAGGAGTGTGCCTAGCCCAGCCTGTGGGAAGGTGGAGAAGAGTGTCAGGGGAGGCTTCCAGGAGGAAAGGTCTTGAAAGGTAAGCAAGAGTCAGCTAGATCAAAACTGGGGGCAGAGCGTTCCAGGTAGAGAGAACAGCATGTGCAAAGGCATGGAATCTCAAGGGAGTGCTATACATTTGAAGGCCTGTAAATGGTAACTCGACATGGTGGGAGCCCAGTGGGGACTAGCAAGAGATGAGGCTGCAGATGTCAACAGAAAGGCCCTTGGGACTCCAGGCTAAGGAGGCTCTCAGACAGCAGAGAGCCAGTGAAGGGTCTTAACTGGGGGAGTGTTAGATCTGCGTTTCTGAGAGATCTCAGATGCTGCAGAGGGTAGTTTGCAGGAGGGTGAGACTGACAGCTGAGAGACCAACGTGGAGGCTGTTTCTATGGTCCAGAGAATGTGCAAAGGCAGCAGGGAAGAGGGCAAGGGATAAGTACAAGAGATGAGTGGTGAATCCGAGCAAAGTGTTCAGTGTTCGCTGTAAAATGATGAGGGGCGAGGGAGAAGAGCTGTTTAGGAGGCAGAATCCACTAGACATGGAGACCAGCTGCTGCGGGCGAGGACACAGAAGACCTCTTCTCCACTCCCCCTCTCTGCTTTGGCTACAATGTTCTGCCCACTGTTCCCTATCCATGCCATGTTCCTTCTCCTCGCCTCTGTGCTTCTAGGCTTGGGAGGTCCAGCACAGTAGGCAGAGGTAATCACCTTCAGATTATTCAGGACCAATACACTGATGCATAAACCAGAGGCAAACTTATTTGTCCCATGGTAGGGGCATACCTTGGCCCTGGCACCTCCTGGGCAGAGTACCCCCCTTTAAGGCCTCAGGTTCCCGGGAGGCTGACGTAGAGAACACGCACTCAGAGCAAAGGGAACTCGGTGTTCTTAGATTTCATTTTGGGGATGGCAAAGCCTGGGGCAGTGTCATCAAGCAGAAGGTATCAGCTTGGAAGTCAGACCTGAGTTCAGAGCCCAACCCTGCCACACGAGCTGTGAAACCTTGAGCACATTTCTTAACTTCTCCAAGCCTGTTTGTTTAGCTCTAAAACGGCAATGGTGATTCTCCACAGACTGTTGTGAAAACAAAGAGAGCTCATGAAGGGAAAGCGCCTGGCTCATGCTACATTTGCCATTTGTGTTGGTTGTTTTCTACTGTCTCAAACGAACACTACCTCCAAAAAAAATCCACCTCACTAGATACTGGAATAGTAACGTCCTCTAGAAACCACAGCTCTTTTGTTTAGACAATCCTGGACAAACATAGACGGGATCTTCTTCTCTGAAGCCCTTTCTTAAAAACCAGTTGTTCAAAGCTTGATTAGCTCATGCCAGGCAGGCAGCTCTTCAGCCACTGGCTGTGCCCAGGAGCCATATCCATCCCATCAGCAATAAACCTGCATCCAAGTGCCACAATGGGTGGCTACTTTTGCAGGTGGCTGATCTCATCCACCACATACGATTTTTCCTGGTTTCAATTTCCAAAGGTGACCTTTTTCTACCCTTGTCCCCAGAGTCTTGGGCCTAGAGCTCCCCACGCGTTGACTGCCTCTGAATGGGATCAACTGGATCTCTGTGTTGTGTTGCTTCAAGCTCCCCTTTCAGAATAAGCTCTGCTGGGATCTCACACGGGGTAAGAAACCACAGCCCTTTGGCTGTGGATCAGGTGGGGCTGGGACAGGGAGTCTGGGTCAAGGTTTGTGAAGCTCTGTCCTGGGAAGAGGGCTGTCAGTTCCCTTCCTGGTTTTCCTTGTTTAAGAAATGCGTGGAAGAATCAGTATGAGGAGAGAATTAATGGAAAATCCAAGCGGCGGCCATTCCTGGCTCTGACTCACCGTGCACACTCCTGCAGGCGTTACCATGGTTTCAAAGCTGAAGTTTTCTCCTCTCTGCCCCCCTGCCTGCTCTTCTGCTCATTCGTCACTCTGCCCCACAGACTCCTCCACAGTCGGCCTCCAGTGACTGGTGGAGGCTTAACCCTGTATAGAAGCTAGCTTTTCTGTTGTTTGTTTTACAAATAACATTTATGGCCTTTTTTTCCTTGAATAAAAAAAATACATGCCAAGTGATATATACAGAATATAATATAAACAGAAAACAATGAAAGTTAGCCATAAACTCACATTCCAGAAATAACACTTAAGATTTTATCCTCTTCACCCCCATCCCACATCTTTTTGTGACGAATCCGGCATAGTTGAGATGATACATGATTTTGTATCTGACTGTCTTAAAGTACTTTGACCTTGAAACCCCCGGCAGACCTACGCCCATCCTTTTCTCCTTGGAGCTACTGGCCTTTAAGAACTGCTTGGGCAAATTCAGCCACTTGCACAGGCTTGCTTGTTATTGTTGTTGCTGTTATCTGCTGGAACACACAGAACTCACAATGTCCCAGGCACTAAGCATTTGTCAGGCACATCAGCCATTTAATGCTGGCTCTTGATTGGGATCTGAACTCTGCTTCATTCCCACTCCGAGACTGCCGTAGCCAGTGGTCGCAGGAAAGGTTGTTCTCTATGAAAAGCCAGAAGTAAAGGTGCCTCCTGGCTGTAGATGAGCCAATGAACATGAGGCCACACTGTCATTGTCAAACCCTACCCTCCATCTCCCAGCTAGACTTGGAAAGTCAGTACACTGGTGGGATCCACCTCAGAAGGGGGGCAGCAATGATCCCCTCAGTGCCGGATGTGTTCCCCACAGTTGATCACTCCCAATCGAAACAAGCAGTGCCCAAGACGTGCTGTGTCCAGAAGTCACAACAGTACAAAATGAGGGGGCTGTTTGTTATGTATGAGTTGGGGTGGGCACAGTCTCAGAAATACCTGATCCCCTGGTTTGGGCATGAAGTATCCCAAGTCCAGCAAGCCTGTATCCAAAAACTAAACTCTGAGCTGCAGGACCTATATCTTCTGGCTGGCAGTGTCAAGCTGGGACAGCTCCCTTGTGCAGTGGAGGAAAAGCCCTGACCTTATGTACAAACTAGGGGAAGAGGGGTTGTGAGTAAGGGGAGAAAGTGTAGGGGCACAAATTCAAAACTCATTCGTCTTAAGCTAACACTCCATGAGCTAGTCATTGTTTTATGTGCTTTACAAATACCAACTTGTTTAAATCTCTTAACACCCTCTAAGTGGTACTATTGTCATCAACCCCACTTTACCAATGATGAAACTGAGCCAAAGAGAGATGAGGTAACTTCCTCAAGATCACAGAGCTAGTAGCCAGACGGTGGAGCAGGAATTCGAAGCCAGGAGGTTTGGCTCTAGAATCCATGCTTTTAACTACCATATTATGCTGCGCCATTACAGAAATTTTCGAAAATACACAAACATACACAACAACCTGTACTAGCACCACTGGTCACATTTTGTTGCATAGCCTTCTTGCTCTTTAAATGCATATATTATATACTTTTTCAAAAAGGAATCACATTCTATAGCTTAGTCTCTAACCTTTCTTAAGGCCATTTCCCCTGTCTACACAGAGAGCTTAATATTATTTTAAATGGCGCATATCCTTTTCTGTGCTTGAAACATTATTTAAGCAATACCCTACCGAGGGACATTTAGACTGCTTCCAGTTTTTCTCCATGACAGAGCTCTGAATGGGGAAGAGGGGTGATCGCCTTTTTTAAAAAACTACCTTTTGAACCCAATCAGCTACAGCTGCAAAATAAAACTTAGAAAAGAAAAACTGGAAGGGCGGACAGGCCTGCGTGTAGGCGGGGGCAGGAGGAGGGGGCAGTCACCTCGGCTCTTCCTGCTTTTCCTTTGTCTGGCGGCCCCGCGGGATTGGCTAGAGCCGGCGCCGAGCGACTGCAGAGGCCCCCCAGGCTCCCGCCACGCACGCGCGGAGGAGGCGCGCAGAAGAAGCGTGGAGCAGAGGCACCGGCACAAACAAAAGCGTGCGAAAGAAGTAGCAAAAAGCGCAGAGGCGGGGTTTTCGCCTCTGTTCTCCCCTTGGCTCCGCCCCTCTACCTGGCCCGAGCTTCTTATTGGTCAGGCATCTTCAGCCCCATTGGTCTGGGAGCTAAGGGACTGGGTCTGCCCCAAGATATGCCTGCTTCCGGAGCTGCAGTAAGAAGGGTCACTTCCGAAGCCGCTTTCAGGCATTTGTTGAGGACATGCCCGTGGGGCCTGAAGGGGCTTTGTACGGCAACCGAAGCATTTTAGAGTTCAACGGCAAGTTTCGCAGATGCCGCCCAAAGGAAAAAGTGGTTCTGGAAAAGCGGGGAAAGGTAGAGCGGTCAGAGCAACCGGGGAGAATGGGGTCGGGTGAGGAGCGAGGGGAGAGAGCAGACCGGCGACTCCCGGGGTCCCGGACGGAGGCAGCGGGTGGCCAGTGTCTAGAGGACTGACCAGGAAATAAGCTGAGGACGATCAGTGTGGACTTCTCTGCAAAGCTTTAATTGAAAAAGCATGGAAATTAGGTGGTAGCTAGAAGAGAACAAAGGATTAAGAGAAAGTCTTATTTTGTTTGTTTCTTCACAGTGGGGAAACCTTGGGAGTGAGGCTGACGTGAAGGATGCAGTAAAGTGAGATTTGGGAGAAAATGGGGTTCAGGACAGGTGGGGCAGTTGACCTTTGAATAGCAGAAGGGACACCTTACGCTCACAGGTGAAAGAGGCGAGGTCACAGGGCAAGAGACGAGGATGAGTGTGGTTGTAAAAACGGGCCAGAGAGAGGGGAAGGAGTGGAGCTTGTAGGAAATCATACTTAATGGCCTCAATTTCTTACGAAAGTGGAAGACAAGGGTAATTTTTAAGATTGAGGGGCAGGGACTGAGTAGGGGCGTTAGGGAGAGTGGTAAAGGTTTGGAATAGTCATCGAAGGTGATGGGAGAGGGAATGAAACAGTGATCAAAGGATTACCCTCGGGACTGAGAACCTGAGATTGCAGGCCATGAATTTGTAGAGGACACGATCTGCACAGTCATGATTTACCTAGGACCGTGCAACTACCACAATATAGGATTGAAAAGAGCTAGGTGTAGCCTTGGAGTTTTGTTGGACCACGATAATCGAAGGATAGCAACACAAGAGAAATAGGGTGCCAGTGGGAACGCAGTTCAGATGATCAAGCCTGGGTCCCGCCGGAGAAGGGAAGGAGAAGTCTGATAGTCTAGAGGAACATAGGATAAAGGGACTGAAGCGGGGTGTGGTTTCTGTGAAGTCAAAGAGTCAGTGTTGTGGGAATGAGGCATGAGAAAGCTGGAAGAACAAAGTTGTAGCCAGAGACTGCATTACCAGTTCTGAGTGGCACAGTTCTATCATGTGCCCCTGGGAGCAGGCGGCCTGGAGGAGAGGGCATGGGCATTTGAGTGGGCGGTCCAGAAGTGTGAGATTAGGTTGTTGTGTGATTCTTCAGCATAAATGGTGAGGTCATCCAAGATGATGGCAGGAGCAAGGGTGGAAAGGAAGCCTGAAGCTGCTGCCAGAGGCCTCAGTTGATCAAAGGGAGTGAGGTGGCAATCAGAAGATGACAGTATCCTGCGGGGAAGAGGACAGGATAGGCAGCATTGTTCAAGAGTGAATATGCAGCAAACCCGCTTAAGAGTCTATTGTAATAGAACTCCTTTAGCAGTAACATTTTCTTAGGCATTTGGTGGTATTTTGGGTTTTCAGTTTAGTTGAACATTTATTGAACAGCTGTTGTGTGCCAAGCATTGTGCTGGGCATTGGAGATACTAAGACGAGTACGATGGAGTCTCCTGATTAAAACTTTTCAGTGGCTACCTATTACTTCTAGGATAGATTCCAAGTTCCTCAATGGTGCCCAAAGGCCTTCATGCACCAATCCTCAGCCCCCTCCCCTGGGCTCATCTCACAGCACTCCCACCTCAGATTTGGTTTTATCCGTAGTTTCCTGCAATTAGGGCGCTGTTCCCCACCCCTGGAGTGTCTCCTCACCCTTGGCCTTTCTTCACCTGCTGAGCTCCTACTCATCCAGGAAACCTTCCCTGGCTGGCTAAAATGTCTCTCTGTTATTCCACGGCTCCTTGTCCACAGATTATTCTCCTGAAATATTCTGTTTACGTAACTGTACATATCCATCTTCTCCAGTAGAATATGAGCTTCCTGAAGGAAGGTACCATGGCTTTTTCATCTTTGTATCCCCAGTGCCTAGAACTTAGTATTAGGGAATGTTTATTGAACTGAATACTTAATCCAGCAATAGTTCGTAGGAACATCAGCCTCTAACAGTAAATATGCTGCCATCAACACAGAAGTTGACATAGTAGTAAAATGTAAGATGCTGCCAATAGTTGTTAATCTGAATATCAATAGCTTTTCTTAGGAAGAGATCAATGGGTAATGTAGGAGACTCTGGAAATTTGGACGTGAATGTATTCTTTAGCCATATATGAGTGGTGGGAAATTTGATCTTTATTTAAAATATGTTCTTGGAGATTTTACTTGTTGGAATTGTGAGTACTCAAATACACAGTTGCAGTGCTTATTAGAAATCTTACAAGAGCTCAGGGGTTTGCCCTTAGAAGGCAGGATTTTAAATTGGGTCCAGAAAATCTGGACCAGGCTTCTGGCACTCTTTCAACCATTAGCACACTCACTTGTGTATCCATTTTCCATGAAGGGTTTATGTAGGGTGTGAATTTTCTTTTTTAAGAGAGGTGAGTCACAGATTTTTTTTAATATAAATATTGGCACCTGAGCTAACATCCGTTGCCAATCTTCTTTTTTTTCTCCTTCTCCCCAAAGCCCCACCCCAAGTACATAGTTGTATATTCTAGTTGTGAGTGCCTCTGGTTGTGCCATGTGGGACGCCACCGCCACATTTTCTGACAAGCAATGCCGTGTCCGCTCCCAGGATCCGAACTGGCAAAACGCTGGGCCACGGGGCTGGCTTCTGTCACAGATTAATTTAGCTTGATGTAGTAAAGTGTCTGGCAGAATTCCCTTTTGACGTTTGGTGCTATGATGGAAGTATCAACTCCTGGTGTGTTGGAACTTTCTGTAAATATCAAGGTGCAATTTAAATGAGTACCTGTCATCTCTTTTCTAAAGGGGCAGCAGCCTCTGGGAGTGACAGTTCTGACAAGAAGGCTCAGGGTCCCAAAGGTGGTGGCAATGCAGTAAAGGTGAGTTACTAGTTCCTTTTTTGCATGTTAAATATAAATAACATATATACATGTATTATTTTGGTACACATAAAAGGAAAAGACAGTATGCTAAACCTATTCTAAGAGGCTAGCCTAACACTGACATAAAATCAAGATAACACAAATTGGAAAATATGGACCAATCTCATTTATGAAAAGTAGTTCCTTTTAAATATTTTCCCAACTGCTTTCTCAGACATCCAGAATTTCTTCATACTTTAGTATTGTTCCTTAAAATGTATTAAGTTAGATCTTCCCAGTAAGCAAATGAATTATTTCTCGGGACGAAATCTTTTATAAAACCAAGAGCTTAGATAAACAATCAAAGGCACAGGTCTCATTAGATAGCTCCCCCACTGGTGAGCTCCAAGCCAGGGCCCTGACCATGAAAACGGGGGTGGGAGACAGTTGCAAATAATTACCTGAAGCACTTGATCTAGTCCCAGAGGAGTGTCTGCCCTGGAAAAATATAATCTGCAAACAGAACTATACTATTTAGTGCCGCATAGCAAGGCAATTTCCATGTTCCATTCAGGATGTGGGATCCCATACTTTGATTCGTTCATTCAATGAGGATTTAGTGACATCTGCCCTGTGCCAAGCAGTGCATTAAGTTCTGGATATTCAAAAAGAAAAACAGGTAAGAGATGGTCCCTGTTGTCACAGTCTAGTTGGGAGCAGTTAGGTAAAGAAATAAATTTCATTGTTGTATGAGAAGTGCGATAGTAGAATTGCATCATATAAATCCAACCATACACATGCAGCCCAAAGAAAAAGAGAGAGAATGTAAATATTGTGGGCCATTCTGCCCACTTTTCTACTCAGTGAACCTATGCCCCGGAGAGAGAATGAGATGGGAGACGTGAATCTGCTTTTCCATAGTTGACCTCCGTTCTTGTATGAGCAGCCAGCCATGCACAGTGGGGTTCTGGTCTCCAAAGTTAAGTTTTCATAAGAAATGGCCCCAAAATACAAACCAGCTACTTTGTCTGGGGTTTAGCTGAGGAAGTGGTCATTGCTACAACACGGCTA
This sequence comes from Equus quagga, assembly GCF_021613505.1. Lineage (NCBI taxonomy): Eukaryota > Metazoa > Chordata > Mammalia > Perissodactyla > Equidae > Equus > Equus quagga. Next base: position 68,049,740 of record NC_060276.1, on the reverse strand, counting down.
GGGGAGACAGGCTATGTTGGGCTTAATGAGGGCCGACATTGGTCTCCAGTATGGTATCTTCACAAGGGATGTGTAGAGTACTTTTGGCTATCTGCAGTTTTCACTTTACGTGCTGACTTTTACAAGCACCTAACCTAGGAGACTGCTCCACTGCATATGGCTTTAAAGAGGCATCTTGCCCTCTCTGGAAAAAAAGAAGTTCAGTGTGGCTGTACATGAGGTATATAGAAAAGAGTGGCATGTAATTAGGAAAGTCAATTAGGGTTAAACCTTTTTGTCAAGCTTTTTCCTTTGAGATAATTTTAGACTCACATTCAGTTGTAAGAAATAATACATATACCTTTTACTCTATTTCCCCCAATGGTAACATCTTACAAAACTAGTGCGATAGCACAACCAGGAGATTGACGTTGATACAGTCAAGATACCAAAGAGTTCCATCCCCCCAAGCATCCCTCCTCTTGCCATTTTATAGCCACGCCCACTTGCCTTCTGCCCTTACCTCTGCCTCCTCCTTAACCCCTGACAGCAACTGGGGGTGATTCTCATGTGCTGTTCTCCATTTCTGTAATTTGGTAATTTCAGGAATGTTGTATGAATGGAATGATACAGTATGTAACCTTTTGGGATTGGCTTTTTCACTCAGCATAGTTCTCTGGAGCTTTCATTCAAGTTGTTGTGTGTATCACTTGTCTGTTCCTTTGTGTTGTTGAGTAGTGTTCCAGGGAATGGAAGTGCCGTAGTGTGTTTGTTCACCTGCTAGAGGACAACGGGGTTGTTTCCAGGATTTGTGCAGGCCCCAGCAGGGGAGGGACCTGGAAACCCTCCAGCCTTTTAGGGGCTAGGCTCCTTCTACATCCTGCCACTCTGCTTTAGACCCCGTTCCTGAGCCCACCCTGGCCCTGTGTCACTAGAGCTGTCCAGATTCTGAAATCCACCAGCCGAGCACAGCTTCCCTCCTTCCCCTCCACTTCCTGCCTCCCCCAGTCCTGTTCTATTCTCTGCACACAGACCTCCAGGCCCTCGAGCCCTCCCTGTTCTCCCCACCTCTCCCAGGCTTTGTGCTGTTCTCTAAGCCCCGTATGTCCTGATAGCTGGAAATTAGATTACAGGGCTTGACATTGTATCAAGGAGCCCGACTGCTTTTCCTTTTGGTCATCTGCTGCATCCACCCGCCAAACTGCAACCCAGGGTCAGTCCAGTGGTCTACTTTCTTTACACTGAAACCCAGAACTGCTGGGCCTACTCGAGGGTCACACAGCCTTGGGGATTTGGGGCCACTAATTCCTGATCTCGAACCTTAGCTAGGCCCCAGTACTGCCCGGCAGTCCTTTGCCACTCACCTCAAGTCATCCACCACCTTGCTCCAGTAGGCAGACAACTTCGTCTAGTGGCTCTCAACCCTGGTGTACATCAGATTCACCTGGAGAGCTTCAGAAACTACCAGTGCCTAGGGTCCCAGCCCAGACCAGCTGCCTCAGAATCTCTGTGGACTGGGGCCTGGACCTTGGTTTGTATTTTATAAGCTCTGGGGGTGATTCTCATGTGCTGTCAGCATTGAGAAACACTGATCCAGTCCCACAGAGTTGGTGTGAGGATTTCACGAGATAATGCATGTAAAGCATAGCACAGTGCCTAGCAAATAGTAAGTACTCATTAACTTTTAAATATTGTTATAATTTTCAGAAGAAAATGGAAACCAGACCTGTAACCAGGAACTCATTGACTCTCCAGACCCCCACCAACAAAGTTATCTTCACCCCCGCCCCTTCCCCTCTCTGCTCACCTTCTTCCTTTAAGGCTTACTAATTTTTCAGTGTTCTGAATGCCAGACCTTGCTCCTTCATTTCTCCACCCTTTCTTTGCTCTGTCTTCAACCGTTCCCTCTTCACTGCATCTTTCCCTTCATTCTGAAAATATCCTCAGGGATCTTTAGCCTGCTTTCCTCCTCTTCTCATTCTACGTAGCCTCCCCGAGTAATCTGTCCACCTCCCACAGCCAGCTGTTACCTCCATGCCGATCGCTCCCAAGTTCTCTCCATAGCTTGGCTCTCTTCTAAGACACCAGTCTATCCGGTTGCCAGTTGGTCAGTCACAATTGCAAACCCCACGGGCACTACAGACTCGTTGTGTCTAACGTGTCAAATTGTCCGAACCAGAGTACTTGTTTATTCCTCTAGAAGGTGGCAGATGGTACCTCCTTCCTGTGATCATGAATGTCGTGTACACTTTCCCAGTAATTGAACCGGAAGGTTGCTTTGTGAGTGTGGAAGCCGAAAGAGGGAGGCAGTCTAGAAGCTGTTTTACCCCGGCCGAGTCAAGGTCTGATGAACCATCCTTGTCCCCCATGTGATCTTTCTGGTGTCCAGATTGTTTGTCCCTGCCTCCCCTGGACAGTACTGGACACATCCTATAGACATTTGCCTCTCTGAGCCCTGCTTTTTGACACATTCTTTCCTTTGCTGTGTTGGTATCTCCTGTGTAGCTCCTCCAGTCAGGAATTACTCCTGTGGGCCTAGGATTCCCTCACCCTCAATTTTAGAAGTTGAACCCTGAGGACAACCTTAGTTTACTTGTGTCTAAATTTATAAGGGAGATACCTTTAGCCCCTACGCCAGTGTATCACCTGTGATATGGAACAACAAATTCTGTTTGAAAAATGGGAAATCCTGCAAAACAGATATCTTGACAAAATCGTTTTTAAGTATATAGTGGTTTTTTTTAAAACATGGCTTTATGGAAACATAGGTCAAATTTGAAGACTTCTACAGGGTTGAGTTTTTTTTTTTTTTTTTTTTTGAGGAAGATCAGCCCTGAGCTATCATCTGCTACCAATCATCCTCATTTTGCTGAGGAAGAGTGGCCCTGAGCTAACATCCGTGCCCATCTTCCGCCATTTTTTATATGTGGGACACCTGCCACAGCATGGGTTGGTAAGCGATACGTAGGTCCACACCTGGGGTCCAAACTGGTGAACCCCAGGCTACCAAAGCAGAGTGTGCAAACTTAACTGCTACACCACCAGGCTGGCCCCAAGGGTTGAGTATTCTTGATATTCAACATATGATACTTTTTCAAAGTGTCGAATTGTGGTGGGGCTTTATACATTGGGCCTCTTTTGGTAAAAGGTGTTTCCTAGTGGGGTTTTTTCCCATATATTTCCCACACTGATGAATGCTACCTTTATTGGGTGCTAGCTGCATTATCTTAATCTTCACAACCCTATGAGAACACATAGGTACTGTTATTATCTCAGTGCACAAATGGGGAAGCACTTAGAGGTTTAAAAACATACCTAAGAATATACAGCAGAGTTGGGATTTGACTCCAGGACCCAAGCTCTCAACCATGATCATGTTTCTTCCTCCTCTTACCATTGAGGTACGTAGTCAGAGCTGCGAGCTGGGAGCTTCCCACAGCCAGGTGCCTGTTTTCCATCTAAGTCGATGTTCTGAGATACTCTCTTCATGTGGGAAATGGGGTTGTGGCCGTCGCCCAGCTCGGCAGACATCCAGGATTCTCCATTGCCAGCAGCTAATGTGGTTTTCACTAACGGCAGTAATCAGATATGACTGCTGCACTGTGAGGAAAAGAATCGTTTGGGTCTCCAAGTATTATATGAACATACTACTTTTTCCCTTGTAGGTCAGACATATCCTGTGTGAAAAACATGGAAGAATCATGGAAGCCATGGAAAAGTTAAAGTCTGGAATGAGATTCAATGAAGTGGCTGCACAATATAGTGAAGATAAAGCCCGGCAAGGGGTATGGTGCTCTTATCATTTAAAATGATCTGTCCCCCACAGAGGACACCCAGCAGTAGGGATTACTTCTATGTTGTGCCATTAATTTTAGCCATATCTTGGTTTAAAGATCATAAAAGCAGGGGCCAGCCTGGTGGTGCAGCAGTTAAGTGCGCACGTTCCACTTTGGCGGCCCGGGATTCGCTGGTTTGGATCCCGGGTGCGGACATGGCACCGCTTGGCCAACGCCATGTTGTGGTAGGTGTCCCACATATAAAGTAGAGGAAGATGGGCATGGATGTTAGCTCAGGGCCAGTCTTCCTCAGCAAAAAGAGGAGGATTGGGGCAGATGTTAGCTCAGGGCTACTCTTCCTCAAAAAAAGATCTTAAAAGCAGAAATGTCCAACTTGTAAACAGTTAAATGTGGGTCGCCTTTGTCTAAACCTAGGCGTGACACTTCCACAGCTAACAGACTCCCAGTAACATTGTGAGTGCGTAGGTCTTCAGTCCAGGGTTGGCCCTCTTCCACCCGTTTGTCCTTGTCAAGCCCACTTCTTTGCAGCCCAGATGAATAAACCTAGGAACCTTAGCATTCGTGTTGGGAAATTCTCAAGCTACAGTAGAACTATTCCCTCTTCAGGGCCACTTGACATCACATATCTTTTGGGTTTTGCAGGGCGACTTGGGTTGGATGACCAGAGGGTCCATGGTGGGACCATTTCAAGAAGCAGCATTTGCCTTGCCTATCAGTGGGCTGGATAAGCCTGTGTTTACAGATCCTCCAGTTAAGACAAAATTTGGGTATCATATTATTATGGTGGAAGGAAGAAAATAAAATTGTATGAAAGACTGAATATGTTTTATGCATTCTGTTTATTTCTTTAGAAGGTGTTGAATAATTCTTGTGTTTTATGAACTCTGTCATTGTAGGTTTGTAGGTGCAAAATCAGGTGAGTAAAGGTCAGCGTACACTGTATGCGGCAGTAGATAGTCAGTCGGTGGTTCTCAAAGATGAGTCAAGCAGACTCCTTTAACCTGTCGTCCCTTTCCTCTTGGAACGACTTTATCTGATTCTCAGTATATCCTAGAAGTTCATTTTGAAACCATCTCTAGGGGAGCCAAATATCAGCTCATACTATTCACACATTGAATTGGACATTGAATAGATGGATTAGAATATGAAAATCATAAAATAAGTCCCTAGACAACACTTGTTTTATAAGTTAGCCAACTTGGATCTGCCAGGACAGTTATTATTAGCTCCACTGTCTTAACATGGTACATGGCACATAATGGCCATTCAACATTAATTCCTTTCTTTTTAAATAAATGTTTATGGCAGGAAAAAAGGCACTCAGTTCTTCCACCGGTTGTTTGTCCTAGACTAAGCAGCCAATCACCAAGTGCTGGTTAAGGGAGAAATGTCAGCTTCAAAATATTTCCTCATCTTCAAATGTATTGGTTATGTTATGACCGTCCCTTCCAGGGCCAATGTCTGTATACCTACCTACGTTTTCTAAATTTACGATGCCATGTTTATGACATACAAAAAAGTATAAAGAATATCATGAATACTACACTGCTTCAAAAATAAAACTGCCAACACAGCTATGTGATTCTTAACAGTGATTCTTTTAACACAGTGTTCTCTCAGCTGCATTTGACGTGCCACGTTACACCACGTAGTGGCAACTTCCCCTAGAGACCGAAGTTCCCCATTGTATAAGAGTTTCTGAGCACCCAGCAGGTTATGCCTCCGTGGGATTTTCCCCACCGAGCAGACCAAACGCTGCCCCATTCCCTGGGATGCACAGATCTGCCAGTATGATACAGAGATGCTCAAAATAGGAAGTGTGAGATGAAACTGCTTTACAAACCACATTCAAAACAATGTCTCTACACAAGGGCTATAAATTCTGAAGATCTTGAAGAAAATCCTGAAAAGCTTTATATACATGAGACAGTACCTAGACTAGAGTCCTTTGCTCAGGACATTGGCTTATCCAGGATAATAAGTGAATACCTTTTGTGTAGATGTCACTCACGAAGGAGGCCAGAATGCTGGAAAGGTGGACTAGAAAAAGCAAACTAATTTCTGTGGTATGGAGAGCGAGCCGTTATAGCTAGCTTGTGAGAAAGTATGGCAGGAACAGACCTCTGACACCAAGCAAACCTTTGGGAAGTTGGCTTTTGACTGGCGACTAAGGTTCCAAAGGAGTTGGTCAGTGAAAACATTAAGGATTTATACAGATTTATATACATTATAGCATATCCATTCAATTCTGCTTTGAAACTGCATCTTTTTCATTAAGTTCAGTGCTTAAAGAACAAACCATTCATAGTAAAATAATTGCAAGTTACAACTGAAATGAGGTCCCACTTTTTACCCATCAGATTGGCAAAGTTCAAAACGTTTAACATATTGTTGGTGTATGAGGAAATAGGTATTCATTCATTAATAATGGAAATGTACACTCATAACCTCTATGAAGAATAATTTGGCAATACCTATCAAAATGATAAATATACCCTTTGACCCAGCAACTCCATTTCTAGGAATGTATTCTGTAGATATAATCACGCATATAAAAGGTACAAGGATATTACAGTGTCAGTTGGAAACAAACTGAATGTCCATTAGTAGAAGATGATAAATTACAGTCTGTCCATTCAATAGAATATCAAGCAGCTGTGTTAAAAACTGAGGTGCAGAACAGTGTGTACAGGATACTATTTGGGTAAAAACATAAATATATATACACATATATGCTGGTACATTACGTAGACTGCCTCTAGGAGTGGCCATCCAGGACCAGGAGCAGGGGCGGCTGAGAGGCTTTGTAATTCACACCCTTGGGGCCAACCCGGTGGTGCAGCAGTTAAGTGCACACATTCCGCTTCTCGGCGGCCAGGGGTTCGCTGGTTTGGATTCTGGGTGTGGACATGGCACCGCTCGGCAAAAGCCATGCTGTAGTAGGCGTCCCACATATAAAGTAGAGGAAGATGGGCAGGGATGTGAGCTCAGGGCCAGTCTTAGCAAAAAGAGGAGGACTGGCAGCAGATGTTAGCTCAGGGCTAATCTTCCTCAAAAAAAAAAAAACGAACGAAAAACTCACACCCTTAGGTCAGGAGTCTTAATCTGTTTTGTACCATGGATCCCTTTGGCTGTTTTCCCAAGCCTATAGAGCCCTTCTCAGAATGTTGATTTTAAATGAATAAAGTAAAATACATAGGATTACAAAGGACAACAATTATACTGAAAAAGAATAATCGAAAGTTTCTGAATTGTTTTATGTATATAAAACAATTTAAATACATGTATTTAAGTTACATATATAACCTTTTTAATATATTAAGTAAGATCTAGTGGTAGGTCTAAAAAGCACTGCGATTTTATAGTGATGAATATCAATGGTATTTTGAGATAGCTGCAATAACAATAAAATCTCTGCGATTTCTATCACTGACAAAGTTGCAGGTACTGCTAATACTTCTGCAGCTTGTTGCCTACATTCATAATGAAAGGAAACATTTGTCGATGAAAATAATCCATAACCAATCTATAAATCAAAATTGGGGTGAGTTTATCTAAACTTTCTTTTTCCTGCTTTATCTCCCCAAATCCCCCCGGTACATAGTTGTATATCTTAGTAGTAGGTCCTTCTGGTTGGGGGGGGGGGGGGGGGTGAGTTTATTATGAGCCAGATCTGAGGACCATATAGCCTGGAATAGTCCTTTTACAGAGGAATGGAGCGCTCCAAAGAAATGGGGGTTGACAGTGTTTATATACCATCAAAGAGCATGTATCACATGATTGGAATGTCCCTCTTACAATGGTCACGAGATTGCTTTGCTGGCGGAGCATTTCACACAGCAATTGATGAACACAGCAGGTAGCAGGTCTGTGGTCTCCAGCTGGGTGGTCACAGGATGAGCGCAGCAGGCCAGCAATCAAGCCTTAGTTTAGGGAGAGATGCATATCTTTAAGGAAATGCCAATGTGAGGGAAGTTACATCCTTATCTTTAAGGGCATTGTTCTTGTCTTTGGCACATAGTAAATATTTAAAGCAGATATACAATGCATGCTCAATGGCCACGTCAGGCCCTTTTGGAAAAAACAAGTTCAGGCCGAATTAGTTTTACACCAAATGGCTTCCTCATATACCCCATATATGCTATTGCTTGCCGTTTATCACATTAAATTACAGATACAGGTTAGTGGGGGGGGAAGACGTAACTTTTTCCCATCCAAATTCACAGGCATCTGAATTCTATCCATGAACTTCAGTTTAAAAATCTCTGCCTTAGATACTGTTTGAATATTTTACCACGTGCACGTATTTTTCCCCCAAAATTGTCATAGTACACTCAAAACAAGAAGCATTTTGTTTTTTCAGTGAGGATACACCTAGGCGTTAAGCCTCACTGTTCGGATCAAGTGGATACAGGCCCCTAAAGCCTCCTGGAAGGCAAATAAATCCTGTGGGAGCTTTTGTGTTTTTTACATCAGGTGAGAGAGGAATTTCAGTTGAATTTCCACATTCTGTATGCTTGATGGAAGGGACTGAAAAAGTAGGGCGCACCCAGTGATGCACCTGCATCACGACAGCCCTTCAGTCCACACAGGAAAACGGAGCCGGACCTACATGCAAATTGTGGAATCAGTGTTACTACCAAGATTTTTTAAAATAATCATATATATCCATACCCTCCCTAAAATATTAGTAATAATTTCTTTTGGTAAGAGCAAAATTTTGTACTATCAACAAATAATCTGTTATTTAAACTTCAGCTCATCTCTTTCAAACTTCTGTATATTTTGTAATATACATAATATATGAGAATAGTAGTGCGTGTATATAATTTACAAATAACTTTTGTGTATGTGCTATAAAAAATAATTATCTGGTCTTTGTCCCTGGTTCCTGGCACACAGCTCCTAAAACCCTTGGAATCTCTGGAGTGATTAAGAGTGTCTTTGTACGCTAATGAGATGACTAGTGGCTGGGGGCCCCAAGAACGCTTCAGGATGGGGGCTGGTCATCAGAAAAACCAAGACACAGAATTAGAGGGTTGATACCTTTGGCCCCATCCCCTGGCCTCAAGGGAGAGGAGGGGCTGGAGATTGAGTTAATCACCAATGGCCAGTGATTTCAACAATCATGCCTACTAATGAAACCTCCGTAAAAAACCCTAAACAATCGGCTTCAGAGAGCTTTGGGTTGCTGAACACAAGGTGCTGGGAGTGTGGTGGTGCCGAGAGAGGGCATGAAAGCTGCACCCACCCCCCGATACCTTGCTCCATGCATCTCTTCCATTTGGCTGCTCCTGAATTGTATTCTTTATAGAAATCGGTAAGAATAAATAGTTTTTCTGAGTTCTGTGAGCCTTTTTAGCAAATTATTGAACCTGAAGGGACAGTCACGCGAACCCTGAATTTGTAGCCAAGTTGGGATAGAAGTGTGGATAACACGGGAACTCAATACTAGCAACTGGCCGTGAAGTGGAGTCTGATGGGAGTGAGCCCTTAAACCTGTGCAGTCTGACCCTAACTCCAGGGAGTGTCGGAATTGAGTTGACTTGTAGGACACCCCGTAGGTGTCTGCAGAGAACTGGAGAAGCGCTTGGTGTGGCAAACTTCCACACATTTGGTGTCAGAAGTTTGTGAGTAAAAACAGCTCAGTATATTATAGTGGCTTTTCACGAGGCAACACGTGGTTAAAAATCCATTTCACCCCTTACCATGTGATCTTGGGCAGGTCACAGCCTCACTGAGCCTTAGTTTCCTCACTAGAAAATAGAAATGCAATCCTCGACCTCAAAGGATTATGGTAAGGATTAAACGAGAAACCTATGTAGAGTACCCAGTACATAACAGGTACTTGAGAAATGCCAGTTCCCCTTCTCAGGTGACAAGAGTACAGAGTGCCACACTGCACTTTATGTTTCTGAGAGGGAACCAGCCCTTTTCAGTCTACAACCCAGAGAGACAATGTGCTAGGCACACATCAGAACACAGTTGGTGGTGAGTGAAGAATGGCTAAATGGTCAGCAGAATGACTCCAGGGTAGGGCTCCAGTGAGCAAGAGGCCTAGTGCCAGGTGCCTCATCCCAGCCTTCTGCTGTAGGAAGCGGAGAGCCTAAAACAGCATGTTAACGGGGCCAGCCTGGTGGCGTAGTGGTCAAGTTTGTGCGCTCTGCTTCAGTGGCCCAGGTTCACAGGTTCAGATCTCGGGCATGGACCTACACACTGCTCATCAAGCCACGCTGTGGCAGTGTCCCACATAAAGTAGAGGGAGAGTGGCACAGATGTTAGCTCAACGACAATCTTTCTCAAGCAAAAAGAGGAAGATTGGCAATTGATGTTAGCTCAGGGCCAATCTTCCTCACAAAAAAATAAATAAATAAAACAGCATGTTAATAAGCCAGTCTCAGATTTGGAACACTAACGCCAAGCTCCTGCCTCAACAGGAGGTTTCTCTACACATGTACCAGTGTCATCTCAGTGAAAGAAAGCAAACAGAAAACACTTGAGAAAAGGAACTTTAATATTCTTATCTGAACTGTGAGATACAAAAGTGATCATCTTCAGAATAAAATTAACAATGGCCAGAATAATTTTACAAAAACTTTTCTAGGAATAATGTAGTTCTATTAAGTTTATAGAGTATGCCTGAAAGAAAAAATAAGCATATTTGAGCAAAGAAATATTAACCTAGTGCTCAGAATACACAATATATGTATTGGGGGAGGGGGGCGGGAGCACAGGGGAAAGGCAGAATTTACAAAAAAGTTAGAAACAAAAACTTGCTTTTTGAGATGTGTCTCGCCTTAAGCCTGAATGCTTCATTTTCCCAAAGAAGTCAATTATGGGAACAAATTGCCTGATACTCAGTTTTGCTTTAAAATACAATGCACAGGTTATATTCTCAAGTTTTATTAAGTTGCTTATACAAACTTAAAGTCATGAGCATGACTTCAGGATCTGCACTCTTTATGTCAAGTGCTTTAACTAAGCAGTTTAAGGCCTCCTGTATGTTTCCACACTCTTTCAGTTCTTTTCCACGCCTTACCAGAGTCTCATAGTCGTTCACAGCCTCCACCGCCCTGTCCTGGGGAGAATCAACCAACTGTCCACTGGACAAAGGCGCAGGGTCAGAAGAGGGCTCTTGAGCTAGAGCACCAGGCTCAGGTGGAGCTAACTGGCTGGACTTCTTTTCTGAAGACAACATTTCTCCGGAAGGATCCTCTTCTGTCCACTCTGAGGCTTCGCCACTGCTTTCCTCTGCTCCTTCCTCCAGGTAATCTCCAGCAACCTTTGCTTCACTGCTGCTGTCAAGTCTTTCCTCCATATCTTCCACATGGTCTAAAACCACATTAATAAGAGACCTCCTAGAAGCCAGGGATCTTCTAGAGTTTATAGACTTATTTACACTATCAGGTATTTTAGGTGAAAAGAACTTTCCAGGTGGACTGATGTCATTTTTGGGAGTTGAAGCATCAAATTGTTTTACAGATGAGAACTGAAAGGGAGATAGGTTGAATGGATTTGTGATTGAAGCATCTTTTAAAGTATCATGTTCCTCTTCACCATCTGAAACAATCCTTCTAGCTTTACTTCTGACTTTCACATTAACTACTTCTTCTTCTGCCTCATCATCTTTCTCAGAAAGATCCACACTGAGACATGCTTTGCTAGGCACAAACTCTGCTCCAGCATCAGCTGCAGAGCCACACAAGCTATTTTCTTTCTCAACATGCTCCAAAGAGTGACTGGAAAGTTTTCCATTGTCTGCAGAGTCTTCCAAGAAAAGGTTGAAATCACACACATATTGTGGTGAAGATGCTAAAGGTTGCTCTTCCAACTGGGCCTCAGTTGCTTGAGCATCTTGCAGTGCACTGTGGGATGCTGACAGGTCATCATCGGCTATTGTAAGAACAGAGGCATTCGATTCTGTATTTTGATTTTCACTTGTGATGGGATTAACGGGCCAGCGACTCCAGGGATTTAAAATCTCATCATCCTTTACTTGATCTAGATTTGGCCCAAGATCAGCTCTGACTGATTTGCTAAGCAAATAATTAAAACTTCCCAGAGGGTTATCATGCAGTGCCTCCTTCGTAGGCCCCTCTCGCGATGCCTCTTTTTGTAGAGCCATTCCTGATAAAGAGTCGCTCCAGATTTCTCCTACACTCCCACACCCCTTGGGTGAAGTAGCTACCAAGTCAGCATCAAATGTACTTTCACGTGGGTGCCTACCATCTTGCAGGACAGTAACGTTCATCTTCATACTGGAGAGATCTTGTTTCTCACTCTCTTCCAGCAGGTCATCAATAATTACACTTGCCATTTGGGAACTGATTTCTTCTTCCTGGCTATGAAGAGTAGTTAGAAGACGTGAAGGCTGAGGCTGTGGTTTATTCAATGCAGGGCATTTCTTCCTTGTTTCAGAAGGAAATACAGGTTCCCTCAGCCAGATCCCTTCAATTCCAGCTCTTTGTCTTTCCATTTCTGTATTTTGAGACTCTAATCCAACAAGGAATTGAGCTTTCTGAACCCTTTGTTGAATATAGTGAGATTCTTCTATCACATCAAGCTCTTCTTTATCAGACAGATCACGTGTGTACATCAAATCATGGTCTGAGATTCCAGCTATCCCCAAAGAGTGCAGGTAGGCAATGTGTTCATCTAGTTTCTTATCAGATCTCCTCTGAGCAGCATGCAAAGACTGAAGCTGCAGCTGGGTTGCAGAGTTCTGAAAATCCTCGATTGTAAAGAGCTCTCTTAATTCTTGTTTACTAAAATATCGAAAAGGGTTCTTCTTATCACCAGTAGTTTGTCTTATTAATGAGTCCTTGAAAACCTGTCTTCTGTATATTTTTTCCTCTACAGTCCCACAAGTGATTAGCCTATAAACCACAACATTTTCTTTTTGTCCAATTCGGTAAACTCTATCCACAGCTTGAGCATCAGTTGCAGGATTCCAGCTAGGGTCAAAAATGACCACTCTAGTTGCTGCAGTTAATGTTAAGCCAACACCACCTACTTGAGTGGTAAGCAGAAAAACAGAGTAATCTTTATTTTGCTGAAATAAGTTAATTCTTTTTTCTCGTTCCACAAGATGAGTAATTGTTCCATCGATTCGCAATATCTTAAAGTGCCTATTCTTTAAGAGGCGTTCGATGATGTTTAGAATTTGTCTTGACTGGGAAAACACCAGAGTTTGATGCCCTTCATCTCGAAGTCTCTGAAGCAAGTCCATTAGAAATATCATTTTTCCAGATTCTTCCATCAGTGTATCATCAGTAATTTTATCAAGATGGTCCACATCTGAGGAATCTTCCCCTTCATTTTCATCTTGAACAGAGAATTTGACAGCCCCTAGATTCAGCAAATGACAAGCCCGTGCAGAGAGCAGCCTAGGATGATCACACAGCTTCTTTAAGACACCTAGCTCAGCTAAAGGTGAGCGTGTCTCCATTAACAACTCCTTGATATGATCTAGAGACACAAATTTCCTGTATATTTCTTCCTGTAAAGGTACAAGACGTATCCAAATAATTAAATCATTTTTCCTGGAAAGGGAAGGCATTTCACAAATGGCATCAGCATCTGGATTCTTTTCATCAAGTCTGACCTCTGGGTTGCTTGACTTTTTCTTCTGTACCTCTTCTTTAGTCCTCCTGAGAAAATAGGGTTTTATGATTGCCATTAAGTTTTCAGATATTTTAAATCCCAAGGCTTTTTCCCCTGGGGTAGCATCCTTCTCTCTCGCTCTAGTAATAGGATTTTCATACTCCATTCTAAAAGTTTTTAATGTTCCTAGCAGGGACCCTTGACAAGCAAAATCAAACAGGGACCACAGTTCTTGTAAATTATTCTGGATTGGGGTTCCCGTGAGGAGGATGCGATTACTGGCAGGGATAGCACGAGCACATATTGCTGACTTAGTAGATGAGGTTTTGATTTTATGTGCTTCATCAAGGATGACATAGTCCCACACAAACTGTTGGCTGTTCAAGCTTGAAAGCTGCTGCCAATTATTGATTAACATTTGGTATGTAGTAATAATGACACCATTCCTTTGCTGAATCCGATTGAGGTTTCTGGTACGTTCATCCTTGCTAGGACCATGAAAGGTTTTGACTCTCATTCCTGGAGTCCACTTGGCAAATTCTTTTATCCACATGTTAATCAGATTGGTTGGCATGATCAGCAGCACATGATTCACAAGTGAAGCATCAAACATACCAGAGAGGAAAGCGATGATCTGAACAGTCTTCCCTAATCCCATATCATCTGCCAAGATACCACCTTTTCTTCCATCCCTATATAGGCTATAGAGGAAAGCTATGCCTTCCTTCTGGTATTCAAACAGTTGGTTGTGCAGTTCTCGATAAAGCAGCAGTCCAGAGTTGCACACATCTGTGAATTCATCATCTTCATGTTCTGCCAACTCCTCCAGGGCTTCCTGTATTTTTTGGATTCTGCTCATCACTTTTTCATTGGGAAAAATGTCCTTTGCCAAATTGAAAAGTTTAAATGCTTCTTCCAGATCTCCATTCTTGGTTGCTTCTTTGGCCTCTTTCACATATCTGTAAAAAAAAACAGTAAAAGAAAAAAAAAGAAAAGATAGATAGATAGAAGATTAGAAAAAACGAAAACAGGAGCCAGCCCCATGGCCAAGTGGTTAAGTCTGCGCACTCCGCTTCAGCGGCCCAGGGTTTCACCAGTTCGAATCCTGGGCGCAGACATGGCACTGCTCATCAGGCCACGCTGAGGCAGCGTCCCACATGCCACAACTAGAAGGACCCACAACTAAAAAAATGATACAACTATGTACCAGGGGGCTTTTGGGAGAAAAAAGGGAAAAAAAAACGGAAACAGATTGAACCTTCAGTCTAAGAACACTTTAGAGTCCATTTTGGAATCTAAACTACAGTTGAGCTTTTAATAGCCACAATTCAGAATGGGAAAAGTTAGCACAGAAGATACCAATTAAAGCTGGCATGACTTAAGACACAAATATCCACCAGACACTGTCAGCAACATCTTCAGGCACTAGTTGTGGAAAATGTATGTGCAAAGGTTATTGGTTCCACAGTATTAAAAAAACCTGCCACCTACAAGAAGTATAGAGTGATATTTTTTGCAAAACCAACCAACCAAACTATATCGTGGGAGCATGGAAACAGGAAAGACACATGGGCACTTCTCAGGCCTTATTTTTCTGGACCTCTGTGATGCATTTAACACTTGATCACTCCATCCTTAAAATTCCCTCCTTCCACCAGATTCCTGTAGATTCCTCCTGGTCTCCTCCCCCATCACCGGCCTTTTCTTCTCTGTCCTTCTTGGGCTCCTATTCTTCCTCCCAGAGGGCTCTGTCCAGAAGAGTCCTGGGCCCTCTTCTCAGTTTTACTCTCTCCTTGGACTCTCCCTGAGCTTTCACTCCCACCTATGTGCTCATGATCCCAAACCACTCTCTCCAACCCAGGGCTTGCCCCCAAGCTCTGGTCTAGACCCACATTCCAACTGACTTCTAGACATCTCCACTTGAAAGGCTCATGGGCACCTCAAATTCAATTAATCCCAAATTAAACTCATTATTTCCCCTCTAAAAAAGTGCTTCTCCATTTGTGTGGTAGTAAATGACACTACCATCCACTTGGCCATACAAGCTAGAAATCTAAAGATCATCCTTGACTCCAATCTAAATATGAGTCATCCTTGACCTCTCCCCTCTTTTTACCCCCCTCCCAGCCAGACAGTCCCCAAGTCCTACTAACTTCATTTCCCAAGTATAACCTGTGTCTTTCTCTCCATCTCCACTAGCACTACTGTGGTGCAAGTCACTATCATCTCCGGCCTGGATAACTGCAACCTCCTATTCACTACATCCACTTTTGGCCCCTCCAATACATTCTCTATATAGCAGCCAGTGATATTGTCTTAAAACATAAAAGAAATCATGTCACTCCTGTGCTTGACATTCTTCAGTGGTTTACAGTCAATTGATTTTGAAAGGATACCAAAACAATTCACTGAGGAAAGTGGATATCCATGTGCAAAGGAATGAAATTGGTCCCCTATCTCACACCATACACAAAAATTAATTCAAAATGAATCAAAGACCTAAACATAAGCACTAAAACTACAAAACTCTTAGAAGAAAAGATAGGCATAAATCTTCGTGACCTGGGATTTGGGAATGGTTTCTTAGATATGATGCCAAACACCCAAGCAACCAAAGGGAAAAATAAATTGGGCTTCATCAAAATTAAAAATTTTTGTGCTTCAAAGGATACTATCACAAAAGTGAAAAGACAGGAGGTGACATCAGCAAAACGGCGGGGTGAGCTGATCTGGGACTCTCACCCCACCAAACTACAACCAAAGAACCGGAATAACTGAATTTCAACCAATAACCCTAATACAGAGACAGTCAGAGACCTACAGCAGCAAGACGATGGAGGAGGGAGAGACTGCAGCTGGCCTCGGAGGAGCTGGAACAGGGTAAGAGAGAACTTCGCTCCTTCCCGTAGAGACTGGGATAGCTGCCATGGGTGAGGGAAGGAGCGGGGGAGGGGCTGCGCAGCCGGGGATCGTCCAGGACTCCCACCGCCAGTGCAGTGGAAACCCTCTCACCGGGAAAGCTTCCGTGTGTGGGAAGCCCATCAAGCCAGGGCCCTGGGAGACCAAAGAGCGAGAGCTGATCAGAATATAGATCGGCCCATGAGAGAAAGTGCCCCACCTACCCCAAACCGCGCTGCACACCCACCATCGCGGCTGAAGGCGGAGTGCTCAGAACGCGCGGCTCTCGACCCCCATCTAGTGGCGACAGGCTGTAACTGCAACTGAATAATAGCATCATGTGCGAAAAACGCTCCTCTACCATTCAGTGATTTATAAAAGCTCCATACCAGAAGGAAAACAATAAAAACACAGAATTAAGTCCTGAGGACTTGGAAATAGGTAAACTAAGTGAAAATGAGTTCAGAGTAGCTATCATCAAAAAACTCAATGAGGTAAAGGGAAATATAGAGAAACAAGTCAATGAGTTCTGGAGTTACTTCACAAAAGAGATTGAAACTATAAAGAAAAATCAATCAGAAATACTAGAGATGAAAAATACAACGGACCAGATAAAACAGAATACGGATTCCCTGAATGCCCGTGTAGACACCGTAGAGGAGCAAATTAGCATAATCGAAGATAGACAGGCTGAATGGCTCCAGACAGAGGAAGAAAGAGAACTAAGGATTAAAAAGAATGAGGAAAACATCAGAGAAATAGCAGATTCAATGAGGAGAACCAATTTAAGAATCATAGGAATTCCTGAGGGTGTGGAAAAGGAAAATGGAGCAGAAAGTGTGCTTAATGAAATTATAGAAGAGAACTTCCCAAATCTAGGGATTGAGGGAGAAATGTGTGTGGAGGAAGCTTTCAGATCTCCTAGATTTGTCAATGTAAAAGACCTACTGCAAGGCATATAGTAGTAAAAATGGCAAAAACGAAAGAAAAAAGAAAGAATACTCAGGGCAGCAAGACAGAAGAAAATAACCTACAAAGGAACTCCTATCAGACTTTCAGCGGATTTCTCTACAGAAACCTTACAAACTAGGAGAGAATGGAGTGACATATTCAAAACTTTAAAAGATAAAAATCTTCAGCCAAGAATACTCTATCCAGAAAAAATATCCTTCAGATATGAGGGAGAAATTAAATCTTTTCCAGACAAATAAAAGTTAAAGGAATTTGTAACCAAAAGTCCTCCACTACAAGAAATCCTCAAGAAGGCTCTCATACCTGAAAAAAGAAAAAAAGGGAGAAAGAGGTCACAAACCACAGAGTAGGGAGACCGATAGAATCAGAATAGGATAGCAAATATTCAACTATAGATTAGGATAAAGGGAAGGAAACCACCAAAGCAAAGACGATCTTATCATTCTAACCACAAACTCATAACACGAGTTGGAATAAGAGATGAAAATAATAATTTAGGAGGGGAAGAGGAAAGGGATTAAATCAGTCTAGGCCAAGTAAGTAAGAGACCACCAGAGAATGGACTATATTATACACGAGACTCTAAATACAAACTTCAGGGTAGCCACTAAACTAAAAAACAGAACAGAGCCACAAAACATAAATAAGGAAAAATCTAAGAAACCCAGCATAAGAAATTGCAGAAGTTAATGGGTAGGCTAAAACACGCAGGATGAGAAACAAAGGTAACGCAGGAAAACCAGAAGAACGAGCGAGAAAATGACAGCATTAAGCCCTCATGCATCAATACTCACCCTCAATGTAAATGGATTGAACTCTCCAATAAAAAGACACAGAGTGGCAAAATGGATTAAAGAACAAGATCCAACAATTTGTTGCCTCCAGGAAACACACCTCAGCCCCAAGGACAGACACAGGCTCAGAGTGAAGGGGTGGAAGACAATACTTCAAGCTAATAGCAAGCAAAAGAAAGCAGGTGTTGCAATACTTATATCAGACAAAACGGATTTCAAAATAAGACAGGTAAAGAGAGACACAGAGGGACAATATATAATGATCAAAGGGACACTTCATCAAGAAGAAATAATGCTTATAAATATCTATGCACCCAACACAGGAGCACCAAAGTTCATAAAGCAACTATTAACAGACCTAAAGGAAGATGTTAAAAACAACACAATAATAGTAGGGGACCTCAACACCCCACTCACATCAATGGACAGATCATCCAGACAGAAAATCAACAAGGAAATAGTGGAGCTAAACACTATTTAGCTAAAAACTAAAACATTTGGACTTAATAGACATATATAGATCACTTCATCCTAAAACAGCAGAATACACATTCTTCTCAAGTGCACATGGAACATTCTCAAGGATAGACCATATGTTGGGAAACAAGGCAAGCCTCTACAAATTTAAAAAAACTGAAATAATAACAAGCATCTTCTCCAATCATAATGCTATAAGGCTAGAAATTAATCACAGGAAAAAAAACTGAGAAAGGCACAAGGATGTGGAGACTAAACAATACGCTATTGAACAAGCAATGGATCATTGAAGAAATTAAAGAAGAAATCAAAAAATACCTGGAAACAAATGAAAATGATAACATGCCATACCAACTCATATGGGATACAGCAAAAGCTGTATTAAGAGGAAAATTCATCGCAATTCAGGCACATCTTAACAAACAAGAAAAATCCCAAATAAGCAATCTTAAACTACACCTAACTGAATTAGAGAAAGAAGAACAAACAAAGCCCAAAGTCAGCAGAAGGAGAGAAATAATAAAAATCAGAGCAGAAATAAATGCTATTGAAATGAAAAAGGCAGTAGAAAGGATCAATGAAACAAAGAGCTGGTTCTTTGAGAAGATAAATAAAATTGACAAACCCCTAGCCAGACTTATAAAGAAAAAAAGAGAGAAAGCTCAAATAAACAAAATCAGAAATGAAAGAGGAGAAATAACAACAGACTCTGCAGAAATATAACGGATTATAAGAGAACACTACGAAAAACTATATGGCAACAAAATGGATAACCTAGAGGAAATGGATAAATTCTTGGACTCCTACAATCTCCCAAAGCTCACTCAAGAAGAAGCAGACACTTCGAACAGACCAATCACAAGGAAAGAGATTGAAACAGCAATCAAAAACATCCCAAAGAATAAAACCCCAGGACCAGATGGCTTTCCTGGGGAATTCTACCAAACTTTCAGAGAGTATTCACTACCTATCCTTTTCAAGCTGTTCCAAAAAATTAGGGAGGATGGAACACTTCCTAACACATTCTACGAGGCCAATATCACACTGATACCAAAGCCTGGCAAGGACAGCACGAAAAAGGAGAACTACAGGCCAATATCACTGATGAACATAGATGCAAAAATTCTAAACAAAATTTCGGCAACCAGAATTCAGCAATTCATCAAAAGGATCATACATCATGATCAGGTGGGATTCATACCAGGGACACAGGGATGGTTCAACATCCGCAAATCAATCAACGTGATACACCACATCAACAAACTGAGGAATAAAAACCACATGATCATCTCAATAGATACAGAGAAAGCATTTGACAAGATCCAACAGCCATTTATGATAAAAACTCTGAACAAAATGGGCATAGAAGGGAACTACCTCAACATAATAAGGGCTATATATGACAAACCCACAGCCAATATCATACTCAATGGGCAAAAACTGAGCACCATCCCCCTGAAAACAGGAACGAGACAAGGATGCCCTCTATCACCACTCTTATTTAACGTAGTACTGGAGGTCCTGGCCAGAGCAATCAGGCAAGAAAAAAGGAATAAAAGGAATCCAAATAGAGAGGGAAAAAGTGAAACTCTCGCTGTTTGCAGATGACATGATCTTATATGTAGAAAACCCCAAAGAATCCATTGGAAAATTCTTAGAAGTAATCAACAACTACAGCAAAGTTGCAGGGTATAAAATCAATTTGCATAAATCAGTAGCATTTCTATATTCTAATAACGAGCTAACAGAAAAAGAACTCAAGAAAACAATACCATTCACAATCGCTACAAAAAGAATAAAATACCTCGGGGTAAATTTAACTAAGGAAGTGAAGGACCTATATAATGAAAATTACAAGGCCTTTCTGAGAGAATTGGATGATGACATAAGGAGATGGAAAGACATTCCATGTACATGGATTGGAAGAATAAACATAGTTAAAATGTCCATTCTACCTAAAGCAATCTACAAATTCAATGCTATACCAATCAGAATCCCAATGACATTCTTTACAGAAATAGAACAAAGAATCCTAAAATTCATATGGGGCAACAAAAGACCCCAAATTGCTAAAGCAATCCTGAGAAAAAAGAACAAAATGGGAGGCATCACAATCCCTGACTTCAAAACATACTACAAAGCTACAGTAATCAAAATAGCATGGTACTGGTACAAAAACAGATGCACAGATCAATGGAACAGAATTGAAAGCCCATAAATAAAACCACACATCTATGGACAGCTTATCTTCGACAAAGGAGCTGAGGGTATACAATGGAGAAAAGAAAGTCTTCTCAACAAATGGTGCTGGGAAAACTGGAAAGCCATATGTAAAAGAATGAAAATTGACCATTCTTTTTCACCATTCACCAAAATAAACTCAAAATGGATCAAAGACCTAAAGGTGAGACCTGAAACCATAAGGCTTCTAGAAGAAAACGTAGGCAGTACACTCTTTGACATCAGTATTAAAAGGATCTTTTCGGACACCATGTCTTCTCAGAGAAGGGAAACAACAGAAAGAATAAACAAATGAGACCTCATCACACTAAAGAGCTTCTTCAAGGCAAATGAAAACAGGATTGAAACAAAAAAAAACCCACTAACTGGGAAAAAATATTTGCAAGTCATATATCTGACAAAGGCTTAATAGCCATAATATATGAAGAACTCTCACAACTCAACAACAAAAAAATCAAACAACCCAATCAAAAAATGGGCAGGAGACATGAACAGACATTTCTCCAAAGAAGATATACGGATGGCCAACAGTCACATGAAAAGATGTTCATCATCGCTGATCATCAGGGAAATGCAAATCAAAACTACACTAAGATATCACCTTACACCCATTAGAATGACAAAAATATCTAAAACTAATAGTAACAAATGTTGGAGAGGTTGTGGAGAAAAAGGAACCCTCATACACTGCTGGTGGGAATGCAAACTGGTGCAGCCACTATGGAAAACAGTATGGAGATTCCTCAAAAAATTAAAAATAGAAATACCATATGACCCAGCCATCCCACTACTGGGTATCTATCCAAAGAGCTTGAAGTCAGCAATTCCAAAAGTCCTATGCACCCCAATGTTTATTGCAGCATTATTTACAATAGCCAAGACATGGAAGCAACCTAAGTGCCCACCAACAGAGGATTGGATAAAGAAGATGTGGTGTATATATATATATATATATATATACAATGGAATACTACTCAGCCAAAAAAAAAAACAAAATCGTCCCATTTGCAAGAACATGGATGGACCTTGAGGGAATTATGTTAAGTGAAATAAGCCAGTTAGAGAAGGACAATCTCTGTATGACTCCCCTCATATGAGGAATTTAAAAATGTAGACAAAGAGAACAGATTAGTGGCTACCAGGGGAAAGATGGGGTAGGGGGTGGGCACAAAGGGTGAAGGGTTGCACCTACAACACAACTGACAAACAATAATGTACAACTGAAATTTCACAAGATTGTAACCTATCGTTAACTCAATAAAAAAAAGAAAACGTGAAAAGACAACCCAAGGAATGGGTTGATCATGTATCTGATAAAGGATTTGTACCTAGAATATATAAAGAACACTTAGAACTCAATAATTAAAAGACAAATAACCCAGTTTAAAAAATGGGCAAAAGATCTGAATAGACATTTCTCCAAAGAAAATATACAAATGGCCAATGAGCACATGGAAAGATGCTGATCAAGGAAATGCAAATCAAAACCACAATAAGATACTACTTCATACCCATTAGGACAGCTAGAATAAAAAGCAAGAAAATACCAAGTGTTGGCAATGATGTGGAAAAGTTGGGACTCTCATAACACTGTTGGTGGGAATGTAAAATAGTGCAGCTGCTTTGGAAATCAGTCTGTCAGTTCCTCAAAAAGTTATGTATACAGTTACCATGTGATCCAGGAATTCTACTCCCAGGTACATACCCAAGAGAAATGCAAACATTTGTCAACAGAAAATCTTGCACATGAATGTTCATAGCAGTATTAGTCATAAAGCCAAAAGGGGAAATAATACAAATGTCCATCAACTGATGAATGGATAAAAAATTGTCCATACAATGGACTATTATGCAGCAATAAAAAGGAATGAAATACTGATTCATGCTACAACATGAATAAACCTTAAAAACATTTTGCTACACGAAATAATAAGCCAGTCACAAAAGGCCATACATTTTATGACTCCATTCATATGAAATGTCCAGAACAGGCAAATTCATAGAGAAAGAAAGTAGATTAGTGGTTGCCAGGGCTTGGGGGCTGGGGGGTTCACGGACAGGGTGGGGGTGGTCGGTGATGGCTACAAGGCAAGGAATTTCTTTTTGGAGTGATGAATATGTTCTAAAACTAACTGTGGTGATGGGTGCACAACTCTGTGAATATACTAAAAATTATTTAATTGTACACTTTAAATGGGTGAAATGTATAGTATGTGAATTGTACTTCAATAAAGCTATTAATAAGAAAAAATTCTCCAGTGGCTTCCCGTGGCCTACGAATGCAGTTTAAACTGCTCGGCCTGGCATTCCAAGCCTTCCCCAATCCAGCCAGGAACTGCTGACCTCTCTGCCTGAACTCCTGCCACTTCCTGCCTCAAACATTTTATTTTAACCCCGTATGCCCATCATGCTACTTTGTGTTCTGTAAGCTTAGGCTCACGCCACCCTCCTCTTCCTGGAATGCACTCCTTTCTTTTCACCACGTTAACCTCTCTGAACGCATTTTTTTTTTTTATTAATGTTATGATAGATTACAACTTTGTGAGATTTCAGTTGTACATTTTTGTTAGTCATGTCGTGGGTACACCACTTCCCCCTTTGCGCCCTCCCCCCACCCCCCCTTTTCCCTGAACGCATTTTTTAACACAATGATTCTCAATGTTCTGCAGAATCTCCTGGAGGGCTTGTTAAAACACAGATTGCTGGACTCCAACACCAGATTTTCTGATTCTGTAGTGAGGCCCAAGAATTCATATTTCTGTAGTTCCCAAGTGAAACTAATGCTTGTGGTCCAGAGACCACACTTTAAGAGCTGCTAAAGATACAGATTAGGCCTCACCTGTGGGTCCTCCAAGGACGCTTCCATCCCTACACCCTATCCCTGAGCTGGATCAGTTGTTCCACCTCAGTACGCCCCTATGCGTTCATCTCTATCAGCGCACTTAACACTCTGTATTAAAATCATTACAAAACAATCTAGCTGTATTAGAAATATATGAAACAACTGCACTGAAGGAGGCGAAGGGAAAAGGTGCTGATCTAAGTAACCTAGGAAGTGACGTCTGTAAGACTCAAAAAGCAAAAGAAATGCCAGAACCACTGTACTCTAGTAGATAAAGATGTTTCCCATGGGGATATGGGCTAACAATTCTGATAGTGCAGTGCGTGTACACTAGAGCTGAAGAGTCAGTACATGGGTGGCGGATAGTGGGAGCCAGGTTTCTCACTGTTGGAGTGGGAATTTACAGATAAGCAAGAGGAGGAGGTTAGAACGGTTCATGTGGTAATAGATCAGAGCTGGGGACATCAGTACAAACCCATGTTTAACAGAGATACAGATGGTTACACACAGACATATTTACAGACGTGTGTATACACATGGGTTAGCATACACACATATTTCCTTGCTCTGTCAGCAGAAAGAGCCTAGAAACAAGGACCCCCCCAGTAGCAATGAATGCACCTAGCCCCCAGATCTCGGGTTCTAATGCCATTCTCCAATAACAGGAACCAGGGCTCCTTGGAAAAATGGCTGATTCTAGGACTGTGGCAGGAACTCTATAAGATGAGCCCAGAGTATCCTGTAGTGTCAGAAAGCAAGGAAGTGCTCAAAAAAACTTCCAACCCCCCACAATGATGAGAGTGTGTCAAAGACACCAGGAGCCAAATGAAAGAGCTCCCAATGGTCAAAGCTGGAAAAAATTGAGCAACAAAATGAAGTAGTATTGGATTATAACCCAAAGTATAAAATAAATATCTATGAATCCATACTGATATAAATGAGTGAATAAATAAAGAGAGGAGACAAATCTCCCATGTGGAAGAATTTCAAATAATTTATGTAGCTACTCCACCCTCAAGGAAATGGAGCATAACTCCTACTCCTTAAACATGGAGTACAGATAGTAACATCCTTCCAAAGAGTACAGAAGGCAAAGGTGCAGTGGGGGGAAAGAGTAACTTTAAAGTGGAGAAAACTGGCAAGCAGCACCTCAAGCAGGGGATTACAGTCAACAGCCACCGTGGTAAGTCATGGTGGTAGTATGTACCCTTGATATGATTTGAAGAGAAGGGCACTTTACCTCTGTAGTCTTCCCCCTAAAAACCAAAAACCCCAGTCTAATCACAAGAAAAAACAATGACCAATCCCAACTGAGGGAATATTCTACAAAACACCTGACCAGTACTCCTCAAAACTGTCGAGGTCATCAAAAACAAGGAACGTCTAAGAAACTGTCACAGGCAAGAACCTGGAGAGACAAACGACTAAATGGAATGTGACGTCCTAGATAGGATGCTGGACAAAAGAACATTAGATAAAAACTAAGGAAATCCAAATAAGGTATGGATTTAGTTAATAATAATATATCACTGTTGGTTCATTAACTGTAATTAACGTGCCATACAATGTAAGATGTTAACAATAGGGAAACTAGTTGTGAATTATATGGCAACTCTCTATACTATCTTTGCAATATTTCTGTAAATCTACAACTACTCTAAAATGAAAAGTTTATTTAAAAAGAGAGAAACATTGGTTTAGTCTCTGCCTATGTATCTACCTGTGAACTCCTTGAGAACAGGGATGGAGAGCGGGTCTTAGAGCAGACACTCAGTAAAAGTTGAGGGAATGAAAAGATGAAGAGAAGGAGAAAAAGAGGAAGAAAAGAGCCTGCTGGCTGCAAAACTCTGCTATTCCTACCCTGGCAGGTCAGCTGCCCACCTCCCCTACCCCAGCGGGCCTTAGAATTGAGTTACATTCCCTGTTGCTCTGATCTCACGTGAGGCCATAGTGGCGACCGCTGGACCCCTCCACCTAAGTGCCAGACTGAACCCATTCTCCACTCTCTCTTTCCTCCTGGCCCTTCTCACCCCCAGGGTACCCTCACCTGGATAACTGGTCTTCTACCTTGGTCTATGTTCTAGAGCTTGAAGGAGAAAATTTCATTTTTTATCATTATTAGATTGTTTCCAAGTTCCTGAACTGGTAACCTACCCAGTACCCTGAACCCCTATGAAGCCTGCGCTTCTAACTCCAGCCAGGCCTCCTCCCCAGAGAGCAAAGTGCACCGCGGCCTGGGGCCAGAGTCCCCACAATCATACACCAACCTTTTAAGTGGCAGCTGTCTGCCTAGACTTCTTACCACCAGCCTAAGACTCATTGCTGGGTTCTACCCATCCTCTGGAACTCCCACATCCGTCAACCTTCTGCCTGAACCACAACCAGAGTTTACAGTATGTCTTGGACACCCCACTTTCCGGCTGGGTTGAACCCTTGCTGTCAGCCAAGCTGCCTTCCCAGTCCCAGTCCCCCCTAGTTAGCAGGTCTAATACTCCATCTCAGCTCTTCCCCTCAATCCCATCTGCCCCACCAACGAAGCTGAACCTACGACGGTATTCTTTCCCCATAATGGAATCAGGGAAGAAAAGAAATCTGCCTTTTTACAGCACTTCTCTGGATAACTGGTTATTTACAAGACTACAATGCTTTCTATAAAGCAGTTTGATTTAGCCACTTAACCTCTAATCACTTCTATTTCCAGGGCTTGGAAGGAAAACGCCGTTTGTACTACTAATGCAATCATGTGTCCTTCTATAACACATAGGATCCCTACTGATCTGGAGAACTTAGCTAACACTTCACGGGCTCAAATGTTTTTTCCAGAATTGCTCCTCTACTCTCCTTGGGCATGGCCGGGGAGAAGCCAGGCCTGCTCGGGAGCCAAGAGGACAATGGAAGAGTAACCAGTTCAGGAGGAAGAACCTCCTCTCAAGCAGGAGAACAGGGAGAAGAACAGTGCTAGCGGATGGGGGGAGAATGTCAGTTTTTCATTTCATTTACCAATTTAGTAAGTTTTTTAAAGGCGCTCTAATATGTCAAGCTCTAATATGTTAGAACTATTCAGATGCAAACTGTCAACCCAGAAGAGATTTTAATTCCATGGCAAGGGATAATAGAACCAAATTCTTTACATTTTAATGATTGTACCTGAAATTACATGCCTAGGATATAGTTCCCCTTAAGGATCATTTTAACACACATTTAGAAAGAGCATATGCAAACAACTGTTAGAAGACACGACCATTAAACATGGGCTGCAAGTCCCACACCTGCAAAACTATTCTTTCACTGGCAGAACTGCCCAGCTGCTAACTCCCTGGGTCCTATCCCCACCCAAAGGTCTTCGCCATAAGAAACCCTGCCCAAGTGCCCATTTAAAACCATCTCTGTCCAAAAGCTGTTTCCCCCAATGCAAACACCTGCCTTAACCATAGCCAACTAACATCTCAACAATCCCATCCCATCTACCACCCTCCGGAGCTGGCTAATACCTTGAGAAGCCTTTCCTCTCCCCTGGCAGAGGGACCGCCAAGTTTAGATGCTGAAAATTTTTCCTACCCGGAGAAACCAATTAGCCATACTATACCTATACCCCAAAGAGCTAAGCCCAGCTAAACAGAGTAGTGTTCATAAATCAGCAGCTGAAAGGACATAAGCTTAAGTTGCAGAGACAAACACTAGGTTTTCCTTAATCTGGAGGACCCTTTGGAACATTCCCTAGGATTTTCTTCTGGGATGTGACAGGATAGAGAACTAAGTGCGAAGACCCTGACCCAATAAACTTTATTTGCTTCACATGCAAAGCAAGCAGAAGTTGCTCTGTTTTCTAACCTGGCCACCAGGCACTGGGCCTCTGGTAGAAGCACAGGGGCCAGGTCCTGCTCATCTCAGTGCATGTGAACAGAGTTATTGCTGTTCTTCCCACAAGAACTCAGTTCGCCTCTCCTGATCCAGTTCCCTCATAAGGAACTCCCTGACATATCTCATCGTATCCAGTTTCCTTGTCGAGTTGCATGTGGATACATCAGACACAATTAGTAAGGCCTTTGATTCTCAGAATCAATAAAACGTGTGTGGCTGACATAAAAATTGCAGGTGACGTGCATGCCAGTGTTGGAAACCAATCCATCGAAGCCTGGGTCATGGAAGAACCAGCCTGGGAAGGTAGCCACCTTTTGGCCTCACTTTCAGGGATGATCATTTTAACCAAAGTGGAAAATGATTTATCATAATCACTTATAAATACACACTTAATATTATTAAATAGCAACTTCTGGGATAAATTAGAGGAGAATTGATTCACAGTGCAAACAACAAGTATTACTAATTATTTAATAGTTAGCTTTTCCCTGCTTAGCCCCATTTGTGAGATGGACATGCAAAAATTTTTAAAAAATGGCATTGTTTTACTCTTAATAGCCAAAAACTGGAAACAACCCAAGTGTCTAGCTTGGATTAACAATCTGTGGTATATTCATCCAATGGACTACTACTCGATAATAGAAAAGAATGAACTACTATATGTATAAATGCATGCATGAATTCATACATGTATGAATCTCAAAAACATTATGCTAAGCCAAAGAAGGGAGGCATAAAAGTAGAAGCAGTGTGATTTTACTTATATGAAGTTCTGGAACAGGCAAAACTAATTTGCAGTGGGAAACATCAGAGCAGTGGTTGCCTCTGGAGGTGGAAGGTGGGAGTGGGGATTGCCTGGAAAGGGGCCTAAGAGAATTTTCTGGGGAGATGATAATGTTCTATACCTTGACAGGGGTTTGGGTTACACAGGTGTTTGCATTTGTCAAAACTCACCAAATGTACACTTAAGATTTGTGCATTTCTTTGTAGGTAAGTTTTACTTCAAAAGAAAAAAACCTACAATACTGAAATCTAGTTAATGGTATGTATGCTGAAGTAGGAGGAAGTATCCTGATGTCTGCAATTTACTTTGAAATGCATTCAAATAATAAGATGGATTGGTAGAACAGACATGATAAAACAAGTACAGTGAAATGTTAGTAATAGAACCTGGGTGGTGAGTCCAAAAATAAAAAGAGGGGCTGGCCCGGTGGCGTAGTGGTTAAATCTGGTGCACTCTGCTTCGGCGGCACAGGTTCACAGGTTCAGATCCTGGGCACAAACCTACACCACTCATTAGCCATGCTGTGGCAGCAACCCACATACAAAATAGAGAAGATTGGCACAGATATTAGTTCAGGGCTAATCTTCCTCACGAGAAAAAAAAAGGAAGACTGCTTTATCCATAGATTGCTGTCTCTCAGTTTGAAGGCACACATAACCAGGAGTCATAACTCAACACACCACAATTTGGCTTCTTACTCAAGCACTCTAATGCAACTCTTTCCATCAAGGGCACCAATGACCTCCATGATGCCAAATCCAATGGCCACTTAGTCTTTATCTTTCTTGACCTTTCTGGTGAATTTAAAACCACCGACCACTACACACCTTGTGAAGTTTTTCTCCTCCTTGGGTACAGTGGCACACAACACTCTCTCCTGGATGTCTTCTGACCTCTCTACCCATTCCTTCTCAGTCTGCATCTTGAATTCCTCTCCCTCTGCCTGTCCCCAAACAAACGGTGTTTCTGAGGATCTTTTTGTTGTCATTGCCCTTCTGATTCTGTGTACTTTCCCCTACAAGATGTTTAACCATGGCAGTGGCTTTGTACTGGATTGAACAGCATCCCCCCAAATCTCATGTCGCCCCGGAATCTGTGAATGTGAGCTTATTTGGAAGTAGTCTTTGCAGATGTAATCAAGTTAAGATGAGGTCATACTGGATTAGGGTGGGCCTAATAAGAGGGACATGTGGACACAGAGACAGAGTGGAGAAGGCCATGTGAACTCAGAGGCAGAGATCAGAGTGACGCATCTATAAGCCAAGGAACTCCAAGGGTTGCTGGCACCACCAGAAGCTAGAAGAGGCATGAACAGATTCCCACAACCTCCACAAAGAAACTAACCCTGCTGACACCTTGATTTCAGACTTCTGGCCTCTAGAACTATGAGAGAAAAATTTTCTGGGGATATTTTTATTGTGGTAAAATCCATATAAGATAAAATTTACCATTTTAACCATTTTTAATTGTACTTCAGGCATTAATTACATTCATAATGTTGTACAACCGTCGCCACTATCTATTTCTAAAACTTTTTCATCACCCCAAACAGAAACTGCACCCACTAAGCAGTAACTCCCCAAGCCCCCAGCCCCTGGTAACCTCTATTCTACCTTCTGTCTCTATGTGAACTTGCCTGTTCTAGGTATCTTACACGAGTGGAATCATACAATATTTGTCCTTTTGTGTCTGGCTTATTTCACTTAGCATAATGTCACCAAGGTTCATCCATACTGTAGCATGTGTCACAATTTCACTCCTTTTTAAGTCTGAATAATATTCCATTGCACGTGAACATATTTTGTTTATCCATTCATCTGTTGATGGCCACTTGGGTCATTTCCACCTTTTGGCTTCTGTAAATAATGCTGCAATGAACACTGGTGACAAGTATCTGTTTGGGTCCCTGTTTTCAATTCTTTTGGGGTATATACCTAAGAGTAGAATTGCTGGGTCCTATGGTAATTCTATGTTTAACTTTTTGAGGAAATGCCATTTGTTTAAAGGGACAGAGGGAATGGATGTGGACAGGTGGGAAGCAGAGCAATCTGGAAGAGGCACAATAATCTGGTTAAGAGAAGCAACAGAACAAATGACCTAGGCCCAGTTATCCCCATTTTATATTATATGAGGAAACTGAGACTCAGCATGGTCAAATGAATTGTCTAAAGTCACACAGCTAGCAAAGCAAGTGGCAGAGCTAGAATTTTAACTGAGGCCGGAAAAATCCAAAGCCACTGCTCTATCTACCATTCCATCTTGCCTCCATATTATATTTTCCCAGGCCTACCATCAAGGCCCAAAGATCTGCTTTCACTCCTCCCATCTCCACCATGTTCCAGCAATACTAAGCTCCCACAGAGCTCTGAAAGGGCCACGCTTCCTCTTGCTCCTGCACCTTTACCCACAAAACTGTCTAGCACGCCATGTGCATCAGCTTCTTCCCCACTGCTTAGCTAATCCCCACTCAACCTTTAAAAGTCAGTAAAGGAACTATTTTTTTTCCAAGAAACCTTCTCTGACAACTCCCTCCTTCACACACACATGCCCCAAATCCCACAATTCCGGATTAGGGACATATCCTCTGTATTTATATCTATCATATGAAATTTTTCATTTGTCTTTCTTCCCCACTAGACTATAAGGACATGTATCTTTTTGCCACTGCATCCTCAGCAACCAGCAGTGTGGGCTGGTCCAGAGGAAGCATTTGGTAAATGTGTGCTGAAGGTATGGAATGGTGAGATCCGGATACTCAGAAAGTTAAGAGAAAGAAAGCATCTTTCAGAGGCAATCTTTTGTCTTTCTAGGAGTTTGCAATTCTCCATCGAAGCTACCTTAAAAGTTCTTCCACTAACCATACACTAGCAGGCTACAATCTGCCCAACCACCTAAGACCTGGCATGTGGTCTGGAAAACGCTGCCTTCAAGACAGCACATTAAGCAGAATTCAGAGAAAGTCACTTCGACATTAATACAATATAAGTGATTTTATACGCAGTCTTGTTTAAACCAAATCCAAAACACTGGGCTACTAGAGATCTCAACAGAAGAACATGAGCTTGGCTATAAGGCCCAGCAGAAGTTTTAGGTCCTGAGACATAACTGCTCCTGAATCAGGTCTAACAGAGGTAGCACGGAGGCACCAATCCCCAGTGATGCCCCAGTGATGCCCCAGTAAGCGCTCCTTCTCAACATTCCCCTGTGATAATCACCCAATGTTTATAATAAGGTCCTCCACTGGTGAAATTGTAACCGCTGTGGTTGGAGGACATTTGACTAACCAAAATAAGCTGAGTGACATTCAGTTGTTCATCAAATATGTATTAAGCACTGATCACGTGTCAAGCATTGTGCTAAACACTGGAGATATAGCCGGGAGCAAAACAGGTCTCTGCCTTCATGCAGCTTATAGTACAGGGACTGACGCTTATCAAAGCAGCACATAAATAACTAGTTACAAACTATAATAATGGCTATGAAGGAAAATAGAGGGCTATTAGAGCATACAATAGCGGAACCCAGGGAGGAAGAGCAGCGGACCTCCAACCTCACAGACTTCTATTTGAACTCTTCAGGTTTGGGCCTTGCCGAATATACCCAAAGTAGAGTGGTCACAAAGCAAAGACCTTTAGGGACAAGGCAAGCAACAGAGATGAGCGAAGCTGCCAGATGAAAAGCGACACTGGGGTCCATATGCCCCATGTGAAGTGGGCAAGCTGCTGTTCATCTCCACAGGGTAATTGCAACACAGGAGTAAGAGCCCAGGGTTGCCACATCTTCTGATGGCTGGAAAAAAGTTGGAAATTCTGATTTTTATGTGAATTCTCCTGATTTTTAAATGGTAACTAGTGCATACGTTTTAAAAACACTGGGCAGAGCAAACAAAACTTACGTGTGAACATGGCTCATGGGCTGCCAGTTTGTGACCTCTGGTTTATCTCAGCTAGAAAAAGTACCATTGACTTTGGCAGGATCTCCTCTCCAAATGCTTTCCTAAAAACACAGTGGGCCTGGGGCTCTCAGGATGGAAGCGTGCCCAAGGTTTGGTTTGGGGTCTTACCACTGTCCATCTACGTACTCTGTTTCACTTATAAGACCAATCACTTAAAACAGTATAAGGCTTTCTACAGCATTTATTATCTGTGTCACTGGCTTTGGATTCCACAGATAAGAACTGTCTGAACCAACCTATGGCCCCTAAGAGATCCAAGGTTCTTAGTGCTCTTTCAGGTCATTTATACCCTGTCACAAAGAGAATACAAGCAGGCACGAAGGGCAAGGCCTAATTCAAAGGGGTAAAGGCAGGCAGGGATCTAGTCCTCCTCCTTTGTGACTAAGACCTGAAAAATTTGGTTGAAGTGGGCAAATACCCTTCTGCCAGAATAAACAGGAAGATAGCATCCTCTTACATGTCAACAACATGCCCTCAGAAAGCAGCTGAACCTTCTGGCTAATTACTCCAGGAAAAAACAGGTAACTATCCCAAAACCAAAATTATCTTTTTCTCTGGCACAACAGATGTGCTTTGGCATCCAGATGGACCACAGCAGCTCATGTTCCTCAGCAGAAAAAAACAGTTTCATTATTTGGGGGAGTGTTTGGTGGCTAACCTCCTGACTTGCCCTTTGAAATAAAGTCTAACTAAAAATGAAAAATTCTCCAGTAACAATATTAAGTTCTTTTACCTTAGGTATAAACCTTTAGTACCTCCAGCCCCCGATCTTCCAGCCCGAGGTTATCTGGTTAACCACCACACTGCAGTGCAAAACTCTGGGGCTTCAAGCAAACACTCACTCCAGAATTTGAACAAACCTAGGGCTTTTCAAAAAGAAGTTCTGAACCCTCAAGTTTGCCTTCAGTTCACCTTCAGGCCACTTCAGTGGGGAGACAGACAAGACCTTCCATTAAGACAGGAATATAAATGTAAAAACAAACCATGACCTAGCAATTTAATTCGTTAAATTGAATATTTATGTTTCATACATTTTCCTATATATGTCTTATATTTCAGAACAAAAGTTTTCAAGAATGTTTACTTGCCCACCCTAGTGGCCAGAGGATAAGATCTATCACCAGAAGAAGATGGATGTGAAAGCTTGCTGAGCAGACAAAAACCACAAAAACAACAAAAGACAATAGCAACCATAATCCCCTACACCTGGCAAATGCCTGCAATATAGGTGTTTTACATTGTTCCAGGAAAGGAGAGTCGAGGCTCTCAATTCTGTTCCATTGACCTCTATGTCTATGTTATGCAAGTACCACACACGGTCTTAACTACTATAGTTTTGTAGTAAGTTTGAAATAAGGAACTCTGAGCCCTCCAACTTTGTTATTTTTCAAAATTGTTTGGGATATTCTGGGTCCTCTGCATTTCCACAAAGCTTTTATAATAGCTTGTCAATTTCTGCAAAAAAAACCCAGCTGGGATTTTGTTAGATATTGCATTGGAATCTGTATATCACCTTGGGGAGTACAGTCAGCCCTGTGTCTGCAGATATGGAGGGCCAACTAAGGGACGTGAGCCTCCGCGAATCTGTGGGAGGGTCCTGGAACCAATTGTTTTCTCAATTTCATTCACTGCTATGTATAGAAACACAGCTGAGTTCTGAATATTGATCTTGTATCTTGCAACTCTGCTGAAGTCGTTTACTAGCTCTTATAGTTTTTTTGTGGAGTCATTAGAGTTTTCTATATAAAAGATGATGTCATCTGCAAATACAGATAGTTTTACTTCTTTCTTTCCAATCTGCATGCCTTTTTTTTCTCTTGCCTAACTGCCCTGGCTAGAACCTCTATTATAATGTTGAACAAAGTGGAGAGAGCAGACATCCTTGTCTTGTTTCTGATATAAGGGAGGGAAACTTTCAATCTTTCACCGTTAAGTATGATGTTAGCTGTGGGGTTTTTTTTTTTTCATAAGTTAGATTTTTTTTTTTTTAAGATTTTATTTTTTCCTTTTTCTCCCCAAAGCCCCCTGGTACATAGTTGTATATTCTTCGTTGTGGGTCCTTCTTGTTGTGGCATGTGGGACGCCGCCTCAGCGTGGTCTGACAAGCAGTGCCATGTCCGCGCCCAGGACCCGAACCAACGAAACACTGGGCTGCCTGCAGCGGAGTGCGCGAACTTAACCACTCGGCCACGGGGCCAGCCCCGTTAGCTGTGGGTTTTTGTAGATACCCTTGATCAGGCTGAGGAAGTTATCTTGTATTCTTAGCTTGTTGAGTGTTTTTATCATTAAAAGGTGCTAGATTTTGCTGAATACTTTTTCTGCACCTGTTGAAATTAACATGTGGTTCTTGTCCTTTGGATTGGGACAAGTTAAGTTTGATATGTCTATTATCAAGTAGAGATGTCAAGTAAGCAGTCGGATACAAGAGTTGAGTTCAGAAGAGGTCAAGACTAAAGACAAAAATGTGAAAATTCTCAGTATAAAGATGGGATTTAAAACCAAGACCCTGGATAAGATCACCAAAGAAAGGAGTATAATTAAAAAAAAAAAAAAGACATGGCACTCCAACACGAAGAACATTTACAGAAGAATTCCAGGTAATGAATACAGAAAGAATGGTGAAATTAGAAAATCAACACTTTGTAATCCCTAATGAAATAACTGATTTGAGCAATGACTTTCAGTGGATGAAAGATTTATGGGGAACTGGGTATTCGCAGGATGCTAAAGTATCCCTGACATATTAGTCATGCATCATAAGAGGGAAAATGCAACTTTGTGAAGGAGTGATCAGCCTGTGACCACCTGAACCCACTAATCAATCTTAACATTACTAAAAGTAGGAAAATCAGACATCATATGCTTCCTGAAATGATGCAACATGAAGTACATGGCCTCACCTATGAAGTAGTCATGTCCAAAATATTAAACCTGAATCTTTTTTTCTCTAGAATAGTTTTTAAAAATTTTTTATTGATGTAATTGACATACAACACTATATTAGTTTCAGGTGTACAACATAATGATTTGATATTTGTATATATTGCAAAATGATCACCACAATAAGTCTAGTTAACATCTGTCACCACATATAACTACAGATTTTTTTCTTGTGATGAGAACTTTTAAGATTTACTCTCTTAGCAACTTTCAAATATGCAATACACTATTATTAACCATACTTGCCATGCTGTACATTACATACCCATGACTTATTTATAACTGAAAGTTTGTACCTTTTGACACCCTTCATCCATTTCACCCAACCCCCATCCCCTGCCTCTGACAACCACCAATCTCCTCTCTGTACCTATGAGCTTGGTTTTGGGGTTTTTTTCAGATTCCACATATAAGTGAGATCATATGGTATTTAACTTTCTCTGTCTGACTTATTTCATGTAGCATAATGCCCTCAAGGACCATCCATGTTGTCACAAATGGCAAGATTTCATTCTTTTTTATGGCT
Source organism: Equus quagga (assembly GCF_021613505.1). Classification (NCBI taxonomy): domain Eukaryota; kingdom Metazoa; phylum Chordata; class Mammalia; order Perissodactyla; family Equidae; genus Equus; species Equus quagga. The sequence continues at coordinate 68,014,071 of NC_060276.1, read as the reverse complement.
GAATAATACTCCATTATATACATATCTCACATTTTTTTCCCCTACTTTTTTCTCCCCAAATCCCCCCAGTACATAGTTGTATATTTTAGTTGTGGGTTCTTCTAGTTGTGGCATGTGGGATGCCACCTCAACATGGCCTAATGAGAGGTGCCGTGTCCACACCCAGGATCCAAACCCTGGGCCGCCAAAGCGGAGTGCACGAACTTAACCACTCGGCCACAGTGCCGGCCCCTCACATTTTCATTATCCATTCATTTATCAAGTCTTTAAATTGAAGTTACAGGAGACAGGAGAACAAACTAATGACACTACAAGGAAGCCATCAGACTAAACCAAATCACTGGCATAGAAATAAAATGAGTGGTGGGGAGGGATCGTTGTTGATTAAAAGAGGCTTAAGGGGGCCAGCCCGGTGGCACAGCGGTTAAGTGCGCACGTTCTGCTTCTCAGCGGCCCAGGGTTCACGGGTTCGGATCCCAGGTTCAGACATGGAACCACTTGGCACACCATGCTGTGGTAGGCGTCCCACGTATAAAGTAGAGGAAGATGGGCACGGATGTTAGCTCAGGGCCAGGCTTCCTCAGCAAAAAAAGGAGGACTGGCAGATGTTAGCTCAGGGCTAATCTTCCTCAAAAAAAAAATAAAAATAAAAAAATTTAAAAAAAAAGGAGGCTTAAGAAATATAGCCAGGGGCTGGCCCAGTGGCATAGTGGTTAAGTTCGCACATTCCGCTTTGGGAGCCTGGGGTTCACAGGTTCAGATCCCAGGTGTGGACCTACATACTATTCATCAAGCCATGCTGTGGCAGCGTCCCACATATAAAACAGAGGAAGATCTGCACGGATGTAGCTTAGGGAAAATCCTCAAGCAAGAAGAGGAAGATTTGCAAGAGATGTTAGCTCAGGGCCAAGCTTCCTCACCAAAAAAACTAATTAATTAAAATAAATGAAAAAATAAAGAAATATAACCAAATGCAGCATGTGGACCTTGTTTGGATCCTGATTCAAACAAACCAATTATAAAAAGACTTAAGACCATTTGAAAAACTTGAATATGGACTGTGTATTAGCTGATATCAAAGAATTTGTTTATTTTGTTAGGTGCGATATAGTATGACAGCTTTGTACAAAAATCTTTTTGTAGAGACGCATACTAAAGCATTTAAGGATGAAATATCATGAAGTCTGAGAATTTACTTTAAAATACGTTAGAAGAAAAAGCAATTGAGAATATGAGGAGAAATCAGCAGAATCTGAGAATCAGCAACCAGTGAGGCAGGAGGAAAATCAGGAGGGTGAGGGGTCCTGGAAGCCAAATGAACCAAGTGTTTCGTAGAAAAGTGACCAACTCTGTCAAATACTGCTGGTAGGCAAGGAAGATGAGGATTACGAATTGACCATTAGATTTAGTTATACAGAAGTCATTGGTGACCTTGACAAAAGCAGTTTGAGTGGAGTGATAGGAGAAAGTGGGTGACATAGATAAAGAGAGCAGATGACAGCAAGAGAGAGTGGACAACATAGAGAACAAGCAAGTGGGTGACAGAGAGAGAGGGTGACACAGTGAGTGGGCAACACAGGCGAGAGGTGGGTGACTCTGCCAGGCATCAATTGCCTCTCAGTTCCAAATTCACCCCTTAATACCTGTTCTGTGATAATGGACAGAATTCCTTGAAGCATCTCTCCTTTACAGCAAGCACGGTGCTAAGCTTTCTCAGTAGAGGGCGCGTGATGGACACTGCAGGAGGAAGGGGCTCTCCTGAAATTGCTGGCTGCTGCTGCACAGTGGGTCAGCAGAGTGGCCCACAGCCACACACCCAAACACACAGTCCCTCAATGATCTTGAAGCCTCCACCTGGCCTGGTGATAACCTCCTTGCAGCCCTCTCTACATGGAAACCAGCTCCCCCGGCAGCTTGCCCATGCCCCGGGCCCCCACGCCTTCTGCATGCCTTCACCATGGGTTGCTGACAGCCTGCTCCCCACCTGCACTCTAGAAGGTTGCTTCCTGCTGGCACAGGGAATGCAGACCAGCTCTGGCCTGGGCAAGCCAGCACACTTCTCTACTATCCAGTGGGCTGAACTACACCTTGTCCAGTGAGGTGTGAAGCTCAGCCTTGGGGAGAGGGCCCCCTTCCAAGTTTGTCCTTCCTTAGGTACTCTCCCTTAGACCTAGGGTACCATACGGAATTTCCTTATTTCTTATAGTCACTTGTTTGTCAGTTTAATAATTCTTTATATTGAAATTCCTGTTTTAATACACTATGGTTTCTGATGAGGATTTTTAGGCTGCTTAATTTTAAAATGGCTTATGATGAGGATTTTTAGGCTGGTTAGTTTTAAAACTACAGATGAGATTCAGGCTCCAAGGAGTGGAATTTGTTTGCCCCTTTGTTGGGAAACATTTACATTTCTAAGGGAAACCTCTATCTGTGAAGATGCCTCCCTCTCAGTGCCAGGAAGAAGGGGGGATGGTCTTATCTCTAGAAGCTCTTAATCAATGCCAGAGGCAAGAACTTAAGTTGGTTACTGTCTGGCAACCTCATGTAACTGACCCCCCCCCCACCCCCCCACAAATCCTCCTTTGTCTTTAGCCGAGGATAAAATTCAAGCGGTGACTTCTGCCATTTAGTCAATCCGGTTTAATTCTTATCTAAAAGTTGTGGGACCGCCAAATGGCCAGACCAGACGGGCACTGATACCATTTTAACCTTTTTACATATTCTTTGTCTTGTAAAGAGATAACTCACATACCTATGCCTTAAATTTAGCCTTACTCTCCACCCAACTTTGCAGCAGCAGCAGGAGCTCTGACTGCCCATGGGTCCTGTCCCCATGCTATTCTACTCTCTAAATAAAAGAGCACTACTGCCAGATCTTAAGAGTCTAAGAAATCTTTCTTTCGACTCCTCGGCTCACCGACCCCGCATCAGTTTCTACCTCCTGAAGGGACCCAGAATGATACAGTGAGAGAGAGAAAAAGAGGGTAGGTGACAGAATAAGAGAGTGGTGACAGAGAAGGAAAATGAGTGACAGAGAAAGGGTAGGTAACAGAAAGAGAATGGGTAATAGAGAGACAGAGGTACAGAGTGGGTGATAGAGATTGTGGGTGACAGACAAACGGGGGAAGGGGCACCAGAGGTACAGAGTGGGGAAGAAGTCAGAGAGACAGAAAGGGTGGGATGGCAGAAAGAATAAGTGGGTGAGAGAAGGGATGACAACGTGAGCAGGTAGATGAGCATGTGAACAAGTGGGTGATAGAAAGAGAAAGGTATGCGACAAAGAGAAGGGGGTAGTGGGTGACAGAGAGAGACATTGGGAGAGAGAAAGAGGGAAAGAATATGAGTGCCAGAGAGGAAGAGTGAGTGACAGAGGTGGGTGGCACAGAGGGAGAGATAATGGGTAACAGAAAGAGACAGAGACAGAAGGGAGGAGAGAGGGAGAGAGAGAGAGAATATGCCAGAAAAAGAGGGGGTAATGAGGGAGGGGGAACACAAGGTGTGGGGTTGGGGGGGCAACAGAGGGTGGAAGCAAGCAGGAGATACACAGAGCACAAGAGGGCAGTGGGCGCCAGATGAGAGAGTGGGCAAGAGAGGAGCTGGTGGGTGGGCGTCCCCAAGGGAGGGCATGACTGAAACAGTGTGCCACAGAGAATGTGTGACAGAGAGTCATTGTACGTGACAGAAGATCAAAGTGTGTGAAAAAGAAAACATGTGCAGAGAGTGTGTGATAGCAAGTTTCAAAATTTTCTTCCATCTCTTAGGCAGGAAGGGCAGAGAAACAGGAATGGAGAAGGACAGAAAGGGGAGAGAGGCGTGACAGAGGGACAAAGAGAGACAGAGAAATTGAGTAGGATTGTGCCAAGGAGCAGAATTACGAGCAAGAGAGAAGGTAGAGAAGGTGATGCTTTGTGCAGGGGGGTTTCGGGGGAGGGGCGCAATTTGGAAGAGGACAGGAGAGACCGAGAAAGATTAGGAGAAATAAAAGGAACTTTGTGAGTTGAGAGGTCATGAGAGATGGGATGTCACGAGAGACAGGGAAACTGTGAGAAAGGTGGAGCCTGGGAGAGATGCGGCTGATTGTTGAGGGGAGTGGGAGAGAGCACCTGGGAGTAAGGGAGAGACAGGTGCCAGTGTGAGCAGCAGGGTTGAGGAATCGGTGCAAGCTGAAGGCCCACTTGCTTGCTCAGAGAAAGGAGGGGAGGGGACCAAAGGTTTTAAGCCTTACTATCCCCATTTTCCAGATGAGAAAATTGAGGCTCAGAATAGTCAAGTGACTTGCCTGAGGTCTCCAAGCTAGCAACTGGCAGAGCCATAATTTAAACCCCAAACGGCCCAACTCTAAAGCCAGTACTCTACCATACCACATCTCCTCCTCCTGTTTTCCCTAATTCTTCCCTAAGGAAGTCATGTAACTTAGTCCAACGATGTGCTTACTGCTCTGTAAGGAGACCTTTTGGCTTTTAACAACCTTAAAACATTATTTTTTTGAAAGAGACAGAATTATTCCACTGCCCCAATTTATTTCTTTGTACTACATCAAAATTTAAAACTTCTGTGCATCAAAGGAGTCAATCAACAGAGTGAAAAGGCAATCTACAGAATGGGAGAAAATATCTGCAAATCATATATCTGATAAGGGGTTGCTATCCAGAATATATAAAGAACTACAACTCAACAACAACAACAAACAACCCGACTAAAAAATGGGCAAAGGACTTGAATAGACATTTCTCCAAGGAAGATATACAATGGTCAATAAGCACACAAAAAGATGCTCAACATCATTAATCATCAGAGAAATGCAAAGCAAAACCACAATGAGATAACACTTCACTATCATTAGGACGGCTAGTAACAACAACAAAAAAGAACAGAAAAAATAAGTGTTGACCAGGATGTGGAGAAATTAGAACTCTTGTGCACTGCTAGCGGGAATGTAAAATGGTGCGACTGCTACAGAAAACAGTTCCTCAAGAAATTAAAAATAGAATTGCCATATGATCCAGCAATCCCACTTCTGGATATATAGCCAAAAGAAGTGAAAGCAGGAGATATTTGCACACCCAAAGAGATACTGCACACTCGAAGATATTTGCACACCCATGTTCACAGTAGCACTATTCACAATAGTCAAGAGATAGAAGCAACCCAAGTGTCCATCAACGGACAAATGAATAAACAAAATGTGATATATGCATACAATGGAATATATCTGCATACAAAGGAAGGACATCCTGTCACATGACACAACATGAATGAACCCTGAGGACATTACGCTAAGTGAAACAAACAGGTCACAAAAAGACAAATACTGTTATGATTCCACTTATATTAGGTCCCTAGAGGAGTCAATTTCAGAGACAGAAAGTAGAAGGTGGTTGCCAGGGGATGGAAGAAGGGGGAATGAGGAGTTGTTTAATAGGTACAGAGTTTTAGTTTTGCAGGATGAAAAGAGGTCTGGAGATGGATGGTGGTGATGGTTGAACAACAATGTTAATGTATTTAATACCACTGAAGGGACCGCCCGGTGGCGCAGCAGTTAAGTGCGAACGTTCCGCTTAGGTGGCCCGGGTTCCCCGGTTCGGATGCCGGGTGCGGACATGGCAGCGCTTGTCAAGCCATGCTGTGGTAGGCGTCCCAGTATAAAGTAGAGGAAGATGGGCACGGATGTCAGCTAAGAGCCAGTCTTCCTCAGCAAAAAGAGGAGGATTGGCAGCCGATGTTAGCTCGCGGCTGATCTTCCTCAAAAAAAAAAAAAATACCACTGAACTGTACACTTAAGAATGGTTAAGATGGTAAATTTCATGTTGTAGTTTATAACAATTCAAAAAAAATTTTTAATGCTCATTCCATCACCACGCGCCCCACCCTTGGCCATCTGGTGACTGCTTCCTCGGTTTTCAACACAAACATCTCCTCCTCTTGCGAAGCTTCCCCTTAGCTCACCGACCCCGTAGTTGGCCATTCCCACCTTTATGCCTATACTATGCCTTACACATGATACCTCTTACAGCACCTAGCAAACCTGGTAGCGGTTATTGGTTTACCTATCCCTTTCCACTGCTAGATTATAAGCAATTTGGGGGTAGGGACAGTGCTTTACCCATCTCTGTATCTCCTAGGCCTGGGGCTTGGAAGGCTGGAAAGATTCAAAAAGGGCTTGATTAATTGAAGTTTTGGCTCTTAAGGAGTTCATATGGGAGAGTTACTTGACCAAAAAAGGGGGCATCTGGGGGCTCCCCAGCCTTTAGAAATCTGAGCAGATTCCCCCGCCCTACTCCGAGAACGCGGGCGAGCGTCTCATCAACTTGGGCTCCTGGGAGGGTCCGAAGGCGCCCCACTCCCAGCCAGGACCTGCGACCTAGACCAGCTCAGCGGCCCAGACCTACCTCAGGTAACGGGCAGCCTGCTCTGGGCTTAAGGCCTCGGCTTCCGCGACCGCTCGGGAGGCCTCCATGCCCCTCAGCTTGGGATCCACGTATCTCGGCCGGAGATTGAATTTCGCTCGCTCCCGCCCTGCGCATGCGCCGTACGCACGTAGGCGGGGCAGGGCCAACCGTCGGTCTCGCGGCTAGCCAATCCGCAGGCCCGCACTCCGGCGCCGCCGCCTAAGCCCCACCCACAAAGGTCGCGCGCCTGCGTCTGCGCGCGATGGAGCTAAGAGGCGGTCGCGGTCCTTGCGGCGCAGGCTGGATTGCGTCATATCGTTGTCGCTTGCATTTTCAATCCAATCCAAACTATGCTACGGCAAATGCTTGTATGTGCGCGTGCGTGTGATATCGTCGTGCGTGGAGTAGACTGCCTCATATGATCTCAGTCATTTTAGTGGCCCCTAGAGACCTCTTCCACAGCCTGAGCCCCTAAATATCTTCCTTTCCCTGCTCGCCAACGCCTCGCACTGAGCCTGCTTTGAATTCAAACATCCTGGGATGCGTAGTCCCTGTGACTTAAACTCACATTGAAGGGTCTTCAAGAACCAAGGCAAAGCTCTCCTTTAAAAAATAAGTAGTGCTGTGGTGCACGGTCACCAGTTCGTCAGAAGCTCTAACTGAGCTTCAGTCATATTTTCAAAGGCAGACCTCAGGGCTTCAGGAAACGAGGTGATTGAGTTTAAGTGGCTTGTTTGGGCGATGCCGAATAGGAGGTTATGGGCCAACGAAAATTGTGCTTGTTCATATACCGATAGGAACATGGACATTATGATTCCTCAAACCACTAATTAACATTCAGTATTTTAAAACTCACCTATTGGCCCAGTCGTATGCCTACCATATGTCCAGAGGATTTTAAGCTTTTTGTAAATTTCATAGACCGTTAGGAGTTAAAAAGGGATCTTAGAGAAGATGGGCAATTTTCCTGGTTTATATGACTTTAAATCATATGAGCATGAGGCTTTAGGCTCTCTGTTAAGAGAGCTTTTGATATACTACTGTTATTCCTATTTTTCAGATGTGGAAACTGAGGCTCAGAAATAAAGTGACTGGCCGGCCCGGTGGCGGAGTGGTTAAGTCCGCACTCTCCGCTTTGGCGGCCCAGGGTTTCACCAGTTCGTATCCTCGGCATGGACATGGCACTGCTCATCAAGCCATGCTGAGGCCTGTCCCACATAGCACAATTAGAAGGACCCACAACTAAAAATATACAACTGTGTACTGGGGGGCTTTGGAGAGAAAAAGGAAAAATAAGATCTTTAAAAAAAAAAAAAAAGAAAGAGATTTTGTCTAAGGTTCCAGAGCTGGGAAATGGCAGAACCAGAATTCAACACCAGGTCTATATGGACACAAATCTGTACTCCTTCACTGTGTCACACAGCCTTTTGCTGGAAAGAAGATGGGAGTGGTGGGAAATGAGGTTGATGAGGTAGCTGGAGGCCAGTTTGTGAAGGAGCTTGTTTACCCTACTGAAGTGTTTGCATCACTTCTTTTCCTGGACGCAAGTTTGGATTGGGGTGGGTCGATTGTGCAGGTGTCCTGGGTACCCAAAGGATGAGTGTGGTGAGAAGAAGGGCCAGTGGGGAGAATTCCATAGAAAGGGAAGAAGAGATGGGAGCACAAAAATCTTCATCTGGAGTCTGGGGTAAGGCCATCTCTAGTTGTGCTTTGGCTCAGTGTCCCCCATTGTCACTCATATCCTAGGAACTGTTGAGAACTCAGGATGAAGCAAAGCGGAACCCTGATTGCTGTCTCAGGCAGCTTCCCCTTCGGGCTGTGGAGGAAAGCTAAAAGGAACTCCCTTAAGAGCCGGCTACCACCTCCCTGCTTCCCAGCTAGCAGTGATTGCCGAAGGCCCTGGTGACTGGGAAGAAAGGACCACCCATCCCACCTGCCTGCCCTTAAGCTACTGGATTTTTCTTGGTGCCATTTGCACACAGTCACAGGACTCCCCATTCTTTAAACCCATTAAGTCCTCCAGCTCTCTTTGTCTCCCCCTCAGTTCTGAGGTTGCTGCTTCCTTTGGGCCCTTCTCCTGCCTTCTAGAGTCCCAGCTCCCACCCCAGGGCGCCAATGGCCCAGGAACTCACCAGCCGGGGCTCCTAGTCCTCCTTCGGTCACACATATTCACAGACCGGACATAAGAGAGAGGTGGAGAAGGATTTAGAGTGGATAAATGGAGAGAATGAAAGCGAATCAAAATAACAGTTACTACTCTATCCCATTGATGTGTCAGGCCCCATTCAAAGCACTTTACTTATATTAACTCTCTTGTCTGTTCATTTCACATCGACCCTGAAGGGAGGGCTCCCATTCTCCCAGCTTCTCTCGAGGGGTTGAGGTTTAAAAAGCCTTTCCTAATTATTGTTAATTTTTAAGTGTGATGATGGTATTGTATTTTTTTAAAGTTCTTATCTGCTAGAGATACATAACGGAGTGTTTTCAGATAAAAGGATATGACATCTGGGATTTACATTAGAATACTCCAGTAGGGAGAATAAATGAGAGGGAGATAGATGAGCATAGATTGGCAAAATGTTGATCATTGTTGAAGCTTGTTATAGAGGTTCATTATCCTCTTCTCTCTCCTTCTCTGCATGTTTGAAATTTTCCATAATAAAAATTTTTAAAAACATTTGCTATGTAGTCTGCAAATTACACTGAGTCACCCACACCCACAGACCGGAAATAAGATAATGAGGCCTGATGGGAGAGTTTAGAATGGGTAAATGGAGAGATGGATGAGGCAGAATAAGAACAACAGCTATTACCAATATAGCACTTGAGTGCCAGGCCTTGTTCTACACGCTTTACATACATGAAGTCTTTAATCCTCACAACAACTTTGTTAGGTAGTATACACTACTATTATCCTCCCTTTATAGATAAGGAAATTGAGGCACAGAAAGGTTGAATAAGTTACACAAGTTTACACAGCTTATGAGTGGTAAAGCTTGGTTCCAAACCCAGGCAGTCTGGCTTTTTGACTTTTTGCTCTTAAACACTGCGCTAGTCAGATGTAGAAAGCAGCTAATAAGTGAAGAGAAGGATTCATTCATCCATTTACTTATTCATTTGTTCAATAAATAAGTGTTGAGCCTTTACAAGATGTCCAGGCAAGGATCTGGATGCTGGGGTACAGTGGTGAGCAAAACAGACAGACAGGTCCTTGCTGTCCAGGAGTTTACAGCTTCATGCGGGAGGGGGGAGACCTGAAACAATAATCACACAAGCATGTGGAAAATTACAAACCATGATGAGGGCACAGAAGGCAAACTCCAGGAGTTTCGAGAGCCTGTGATGAGGTACCTGACCCAGTCTGCAGGGGCTGAGACAGGTTTCTCTGAGGAAGCAGCATTTGAGCTGAGATCTGAAGGATAAGGAGGAGTTTAAACAAAAAAGAGAAGGGAAGGGAAGAGCATTTTAGGCAGAGGGAAGAGCATGACCAAAGGCCCTGAGGCAGGAGAGAGCTTGATGCATGTGAAGAACTAAAAAGGCTAAGGTGAATGGAGCAAAGGCTAGAATACTAGAGTTGGAACGGTTGTGTTTTTTTTGAGGAAGATTAGCCTGAGCTAACATCTGCTGCCAACCCTCCTCTTTTTACTGAGGAAGGTTGGCCCTGAGCTAACATCCTTGCCCATCTTCCTCCACTTTATATGTGGGACGCCTGCCACAGCATGGCTGACAAGTGGTACGTGGGTCTCTACCCGGGATCCAAACCGGTGAACCCCAGGCCACCGAAGCAGAACACGCAAACTTAACCGCTGCGCCACCGGGCTGGCCCCTAGAACAGTTTTTTGGAGTCCAGTCCAATGTCACAGATGAGGGAACTGCCACTGGGGAAAGAAGGAAGTGACTGGCTCAAGGTTACACCCTGAATCAGTGGCAGAAACAGGACTTGAACCTAGGTTCCTTAACTCCCAGCCCAGTGCTCTTTCCAGTGCAGAACATGGCTGCCCTGCATTTGAGGAGGAGGGAGGCCAACTGGGTGTCAGGAAAATGCTGCTCTTGGGGACTGAGAATGGGAGAGAGTGTTTTTGGAGACAAGTATAAATAACCAAATGAAGTCTTGATGGGCAAGGAGATTGAGAGTGGGTTTGGGAAGAAAAAAAAAAGTGGTTTGGAAACGGGAAGAATTTAGTGATTCTCAGATACCTAATTAGGCTTTTCTCCCCCTATTTCTAGCCAGGGTTCTAAAGTGGGTGGATTTTTTGAGGGGGGGGTGGAGAAGGGACTGAGACTGAGGTCTTAATCCCCTCTTCTGGGGCGAGAGGGGTCTGCTCCAGGGAAAGCAGGCAGGAGGGTGCGCTCCAGCTCTGCGGCCCAGCCGTGAGTCATCTCCAGCTCCGCCAGCAGGGGGAGCCGGAAACCAAATTTCCTAAGAATGGCAGCTGCTGGCCTGGTCCCTGGGCTGGATAAATTCTGGTTGGAAACTAGTCAAGTTAGCCCAAGATGCTGTGGGAGTGACAGAAACTGAGAGGAAAGAGGGAACTAAGAGTTAGAGTTATCCACAGGGTCTTTGCACTAAATTGCAAAGTCTTCAAGGAGTCCCTTCTAAACCTGTCTCCCAGGGTTTGGGCTGAAGCAGGCACCAAAGGGTAGGGAATTCTTTGACAGGACAGTGCTGCTGCACAAAATGTGGCATCTTCCACTCCCTTCGGGATGCTTTGGCCCCTTCCAAGACCTCACAGTTCCGTCTCTAGCCTCATCCTCTCTCCTGAGTTTCAGACCTAGATGGCCAACTGGCTCCAGGACATTCTTCCTGGAAGCTCGAAATCAACATGGCACTGAACTCATCTTCCACCCTCCCCTTGACTTCTTCCCTCAATATTCCCCATCTCCATGAACAGCACTACCAACCCCCCAGTTGTTCAAGTCAGAAACTGGGAGGCATCTTTCCAATCCACCAGGAAGTCCTCTTGGTTCTACCTCCAAAATATATCCCAAACCCAAACACTTCTTTCCATCTCCACTGCTGCCATTCTGGTCCACGCCACCATCATCTCTCACTGGGCTCACTGCAGTAGCCTCCTGACTTTCTTCCTGCTGTTATTTGCGCCTGCTCCCCACTGTCTCCTCACCCAGTAACCAGAGTGATCTTTCAGAAACACCAATCTGATCATGCCATGGCCTGTCTAAACCCTTGAAAGCCTCCTCTTTGCGGTCAAAATCAAGTCTTGCCTCCTTACCATGGCTTAGAAGGTAATTCTGATCTGGCCTCTGGCTGTTTCTCCTACCTCATGTCTCACTTCTTCCTGGCCCCTATACACACACACACACACACACATACCACTCTTCTCAAACTGAACCACTTCCACTTACTCAAATCTTGCCTCTAGGCTGTCTCTCAAGCTGTTTCCTCTGCCTGGACTTTCTTCCCTTCCTTGTTGTCTCACTATCTCCTACTCACTCCTCGGTTCTCAGCTCAGGTTGCCCTTCTTCCAGGGATCTTCCATGATCCTTCCCAACAGTGGTCTTCTGTGATACAATGTGACACACCCTGTTTTTATCATTGGATTTAGTCCATGGAATGTGGCTACCTGGTTACCTCTCTAGCTCCCCCATGATCATGTGAGCTCTGCAAAGGATGGATCTTTTTCACAATTACAGCTTCACAGAACTTAGCACAGTACCTACACATAGTAGCTGACAAGTAAATATTTGTTGGATGGATGGATGGATGAATTTGTCAATTTACTAATCCTGAAGGGGAGCAATGGGCACCATGTTGGCGAACCAGAATGAGGCCATGGGTGGGACTGATAGATCCAAAGCAATAATGAGAACCCGGAACTAGGGAAGGGGATAGGTCCAAGCATGCCTATTCCAGCCATTCTTCTTGCGAGCATTGCCCCTGTCTCCTTCTTGAACCTGCCTCAAGACAGACCTGGAAATAGTGCAGAGGAATCTGAGTTATGCCCAGGAATGGGCCATTCCTTTTCTCTTCCCTTCTAAAATCTTGTGCTGGGACAAAGCCACCCATACTTGGCTGTGAGATGGACACGCTCCAGCCAGTGACTAGTATCAGTGGACTCTCCAGATGCCCTGTACCTACTTGTTTCCCAGGTCAAGGGCATTTTTAGGAGCTCCCTGTGAGTTTCTCCTCAGCTTCCTCACCCTCCTCCTGCAGCAGAAGAGAAACCCTCCCTACACAGCATGGGCACCTCTCCCAAAAGCTGAAGTCAAGACTCCTCCCAGGTGCCAGCCCAAGAAGGGACTCCAGGTGGCACCTAATATTAACTTTTGTGGTCCTTTTCCCTTCTTCTTTGGCACTAAAAGAGACAGAGAGTAAAAACTACAAGCTCTTGAGGGAGAGATGAGGGTTACAATTTTCTACAGCCCTTCGAAGGCCTTGGCCCCCTGCCCAGCTCTGAGTCAGGAACTGTATGTCCCAGAGAACTGGCTTCCCAGCCATCTGCTCTGAGCTTAAAGAGCCTAAGGGCCCTTGCGGGATGCTCTGTTCAAATTAGCCAAGAAGGGCAGAGTGAGGACGACACAGCAGGAGGGACCTTGGCCAGTCTAGGCCTTTGAAGGTGTGGAGGGAAGGGGCAGATACACGACACCAGGGCATGTTGAGGGCATGGCAAGTCCCCAAGCAGAGAGCTCCTCTCACAGCCCAGCTGCACTGCTCTCAGAGGCAAGCCTTCCCAGCTCCCCTTTCGAGGGAAGTAATGGCTTCGTGAATACCTACTTTATGCTGGGCACTTTCCCCACAACAAGCAAAAAGTTACTGCTCTCCTTTACCAGTCGCAGGAACCAAGGCTCACAGAGGTTAACTGCCTTACACAAGGTCATGCAACAAGTACACAGCAGATTCAAAGAGACCAGGACCAGGCCATCAACCCCCAGTCCCTTGATGAATGGTTGCCAAGGCTGCTAGAAAATGATTCTCCCTTTCAGTGAGCAGGTGGACAGCCTGAGGACAATGGCCGGGAGAAAATACAGAAAATCATACTCCTTCTATGCCTAGGACATAGCTTGCTCCATCTAGGAGAAAACATGTCTTTGTCCCTTTGACACCAACCATCTCCAGGTGGTAGGAATGGGTCAGGCAATAAGGTCAGTTTCACACATGGAAAATTTTAGGGTGGAGACAAGAAAAGACTTAGCTAAGGTCTCACATCAGAAGATAAGGGAGCAGTTCAGATGAGTGGGCCTGTCCAAGAAGCTAGACAGATCCACAGAGAGAAGATTGACAAGGCACCCCTCACTCCTAAAATCCCCACAGCCATGGATGTTTACATGGATCAAAGAACCAACCCTCAGGCATAGTTTACAGGGGGCAGATTTGGGGATCTGAAAAATTAGGGAGCCTCTGGAGCTGATCTTTACTGTACCAGGGTTTTCACCCTGGATACATGTTAGAATCACTGGGAATCTTTTAAACAGTAATAATATTTGCAATACATGTATCTGACAAAGGACTAGTATCCAGAATATATAAAGAGCCCCTAAAAGTCAATAATAAAATGACAACCCAAAAATATAGCAAAAGACTGGAATACACATCTCATGAGAGAGGATATATAAATTGTTGATAAGCACCTGAAAAGATGATCAATGTTATTAGTCATTAGGGAAATGCAATTTAAAACCATGATGAGATACCACGAGGCACCCATGAGAAGGGCTATAATTAAAAAGATGGACCATACTAAGTGTTGACAAGCATGTAGAGCAACTGTAACTCTCATTTTGCTGGTGGGAGTGTAAATTGGTACAAGAATTTTGGAAAACTGACAGTTTCAAATAAGTTCAACATAAATCTACTAATTCCATCCCAAGAGAAATGAGTGCACGTGCCCACAGAAAGACTTATACATGAATGTTTATAGCAACTTTATTCCTAATAGCAGAAACTGAGAATGGCCCAAATGTCCCTGAACATGTGAATGGATAAACAGATTTTGGTGTATCCATACAAAGGAATACCACTCAGCAATGAAAAGGAATGAACTACTGATCAATACAACAATTTGGATGAATCTCCAAGGCATTACGCTAAGTGAAAGAAACCAATCTCAAAACATTACATACTGCCTGATTCATTTATATGCAGTTCAAGAACAATCAAAATGAATCTATAATAGAAATCACAGGGGCCGGCTCCATGGCCGAGTGGTTAAGTTCACGAGCTCCGCTGCGGAGGCCCAGGGTTCGGATCCTGGGTGCAAACATGGCACCGCTCGTCAGGCCACGTTGAGGCGGCGTCCCACATCCCACAACTAGAAGGACGTGCAACTAAGATATACAACTGTGTACAGGGGGGGTTGGGGAGATAAAAAGCAGGAAAAAAAAAAGATTGGCAACAGTTGTTAGCCCAGGTGCCAATCTTTAAAAAAAAAAAAAAGAAAGAAAGAAATCACAATAGTAGTTGCCTCCAGCAAGGGTGGGGGCATTGACTGGGGAAGTGGAATTTATTGTGGCAGTGGTTACACAGGTGCCCACAATTATCCCTATTCATTGAACTATATGCTTAAGACCTAGGTATTTTTACTATGTGTAAATTATACTTCAATTTAAAAAATCATGCCCAGGTCTCATCCCTGACTAATTAAATCAAAATCTCTAGAGGTGGGGCCTAGGCAAGGGCATTTTTATTTTATTTTATTATATTATTTTTTTTGAGGAAGATTAACCCTGAGCTAACTGCTGCCAATCCTCCTCTTTTTGCTGAGGAAGACTGGCCCTGAGCTAGCATCCATGCCCATCTTCCTCTACTTTATATATGGGAAGCCTGCCACAGCATGGCTTTGCCAAGCGGTGCCATGTCTGCACCCAGGATCCGAACCGGCAAACCCCGGGCCACCAAAGCAGAACATGCGCACTTAACTGCTGCGCCACCAGGCCGGCCCTGCAACGGCATTTTTAAAATCTCCTCAGGTGATGCCAATGTGCAGCTGGGCTGAGAACCATTGATCAATATTACCACTTCTTCTCCTTATCGACAGACCATCTTAGCCTCCTGTGTCATGGAGACTTTTCAAAGGTGCCCATCAGAAAAAGCCCCTCTTACCATCACTAGCAGAGATAGACAGGTGGGGACAGAAGGTGAGTAAGGGTAGGCACTTACCAATATATATTGGAGGTTGTTTCATTTCAAAACATAAAGACATTGAATTTTACGCTTTAAAGTGGTTAGAATAGTGAATTTAATATTATGTGAATTTCATCTCAATTGAAAAAAAATCAAGAACTTCCTTAGTTTTAATGGCTGCATATATTCCATTGTAAGTGTGCTTTCACTTATTTGACCAGTCCCCTATTGATGGATATTTTTTTTCCAGTCTTTTGCTGTTATAAACACTATGGCAAGAAATATTCTGGTACAGGCATTTTTGTAAGTGTGAGTATATCTGTAGGGTAATTTTCTAAAAGTGGAATTGTTGGGTCAAGTGTATGTGTCTTTCTCATTTTGATAGAAACTGCTGAATTGCCCTCCATAAGGGATGGACCAACTTACGTTCCCATCAACCATATATGAGGGTGCCCGTTTCCCCACACCTTTGCTAACAGTGTTTTCCAAGCTTTTGATCTTCACCCTTCTGCTAATTAAAAAGTTGTACCTCATAGTTTTATTTTGCGTTTCCCCTGAGAGTAAGTCTGCACTGCCACAGTCAAGGGCATGTTGTCTAGGAGGCAGGGAGGGAGGCAGTTATGTCCCCACGTTTCTGTTCCAGCCTGGGGTTAGCTTTGAACAAGTCACCAAGATTCCCGAGAACTCTTAACTGAATATGAAGGACTCCCACAGGTCTTTCTTAGGTCCAAACCTCTCACATGAGCCCCTCTATCAAGGCCTCCGTGACATCTCACACTGAAAACATCCAAAAGGGAAGCATTGATTCCCAACCCACCTCAAACCTGACTTGCTCCAGTCTTCCCCATCTCTGTAAATGGCACCACCATCCACCCAGTTGCTCAAGCCCAAAACCTAGAAACTAGACAACGTAGTCTCTTCTCTGACCTTCATCCAATCCATCACCAAGCCCTGTCGGCTCCATCTCCAAAATACATCCTGAATCTCTCCACCTCTGCCCGCTCACCTGCAAGCATCCAGGCCTAAGCCACCTGGCATTTACCCACGGCTTCCTCACTCACCTCCTACTCCCATTCTTGTCTCCCAGTCCATTTTTCTTGTTAGGAAAATCTAATCCATTCTTCAAACAGCAGCCGGTAATCTTTTTGAAAAATATAAACCAGATCATATCACTCCGTCGCTTAAGACTTTTCAGTGAGTCCACAATGCACTGAAAATACATTCCACACTCCTTACTGTGGCCTGCAAGTCCCTAGTGACCTGGCCCCTCCAAATCGCACCCTGTTTGTTCATTTCACCTCAACCACATTGGGTTTCTTTCTAGTCTTTGAACAACCAAGCCCATTTCCACCACAGGGTCTTTGCATTTGCTATTCCCTCTGCCAGGAACACTTTCCCCTAAAATCTTGGCATGGCTGCTCTTTCTTATCCTTCAGATCTCAGCCATCTCCCCTGTGAGACCTTTACCCACCCATCTTCTCTAAAGTAGCTACCCTACCTCCCTCACCCTCTTTATATCCTTTAGAGACGTTATTACTTTTAAAAGTATCTCCTTTCTCCATTTACTGCTACATTGTCTATTCCTCCTCTAGAACATTAGCTCCATGTCTGTGTCTCCAATACCCACACTAGTTCTGGCACACAGTAGATGCTTAAAAATTATTTGGAACGAATGAATAGTTCAGTAGTGCTTTATTGTTTTCAAAGCCTTGTCCTGGTAAGGATCTCAGATTTAGAGAGGGGGCAGGGGACTGAAGAAGGAAGAGTTGTTTTTCAACTCCTTGAAGGGAACAAAACTCAGTTTAAGGATTTGAGGTCTGTGTCTATCCAAATAATTAGCAAAAAGTCTTATCTACTCACTAACTAAAGCTCTCCTTGGAAACACTGGGGAAGCCTCCTTTGAATTGTCGAGCGTCATTGCGGGCAATATAATGGCCTTTCTTTGTCAATATTCTCTGCTTCAAATTTGTCACTAATTCCAGCTGGCCTCCTCCCAGCTAATCTGAATGACCGAAAGGCAGAGTGCCTACAATTTGATCAGTGGCTCGGCCTCCGCGGGATGAGCTCGCGGTGTCTCTGTGAGCTTCTTCACTAAAAGGTGTTCCAGGGGCCCTGCTTTCTGCACCGAATAAAGGAGGGCCAGCAGGAACCCTGCTCCTGCGGCGGGGAATCTGGCAGGCGCTGGCTCCGGGCGGGGGCGAACCGCAGAAAGGCGGAGAGAAGTGGGAAAGAAGACAATACCACGAAGAAGAATAGTCATTGTACTAATAGCCAGCCCTCGGTTTACAGGTTTGCGCACTGTTCAAGCCATTATCTCATTTCTGCCCCACGACAGCCTACGTGCGGGTTATTATTCCCATGCTACCAACGAGGACACCGACGCTGGGAGCCGTGGCGGCGGCGAAGGCAGCGGCTCCCCGCCGCGCGGTGCCCTCGCCCCTGCCCGCCCGCTCGGCTCGCGGCGCGCACCGCTCCCCCGCCTTGTCTCCTGCAGTCAGTGAGCCCGGCGGCGCCGGGGCCGTTGCTATGGCATTTCTGGAGTGTCACAAGTGCCCAGGAAGCATACAAATCGACCTGCGTGAGACACAGCCCTGTGCAAAACAACTTCCAATTTACTCGCAATAATTACCACCCCCAGATAATCGCCTGTACCCAGGCGGGCGAGGAGGGCTTGGGCGGGGGAAGGGATGAGAGAGGCCAGGAAGGGAGGGAGGCCCAGTCACGCCAGGCAGATGGCGGCCGTGCCGAGGCTGGGGTTTCAGGGAGGGGCAGGGGGAAAGCAGAGAGGTGGGCGTCCTGAACTAGGTACTGGGGAGGGCTCTGTCCTAAGACGAATGTTCTTCTGGATGGATCATATCAAGGCATTTCATTCAATACGCACTGGGCACCTTTCGTGGTGGGCACTTTGCCTGGCATTGGGGATGCAAAGGCCAGTTCCTGTGGTGGAGTGGCTCACAGACTCCTGGGAGACAAAAAAAAACAAACAAGATACACGAACAAGGTACAATGACAAGGGCTATTATCATTCATTCACCATGTGTTTATTAAGTACCTACTATATTCCAGGCATTGTGCTGAGGATACAGCAGTGAAACACACAGGAAACAGACAAAAATCCCTGCCCTCAGCAAGATTACATTGGAGCGGAGGGAGACAACATATATATTTTTTAATTTTTAATTTTTTTTTTGGAGGACTATTGGCCCTGAGCTAACATCTGCTGCCAATCCTCCTCTTTTTGCTGAGGAAGACTGGCCCTGAGCCAAGATCTGTGCCCATCCTCCTCCACTTCGTATGTAGGACGCCTGCCACAGCATTGCTTGACAAGTGGTGCACGGGTCCGCACCCGGAATCCAAACACACCAACGGCCGAAGCGGAACCTGCGCGCTTGAGCACTGCGCCACCGGCTGCCCAGAGACAACATATTTTTTAAAAATAACAAAAGTATGCCGTTAGTTGGTGTATTTGTTTGGGTTCTCCAGAGAAACAGAACCAATATGATGTGTATATATACATAAAGAGATTTACTATAAGAAATAGGCTCATGCAATTTTGGAGGCTGAGAAGTCCGAGATGTGCAGTGGGCAAGCTGGAGGCCCAGGAAAGCTGATGGCATGCCTCCATTCGGAGTCCGAAGGTAGAAGGAGGCTGATGTCCCAGCTCCAGACAGTCAGGCAGAGAGAAAGAGTTCTTTCTTACTCAACCTTATATTGTATTCAGGCATTCGAAGGATTGAGCGAGGCCCACCCGCATTGTGGAGGGCAATCTGCTTTTCCCAGTCTACTGATTGAATGTTAATCTCATCCAGAAACACCCTCACAGACACACCCAGAAATAACGTTTAACCAAGAATCTGGGCACCCCGGGGCCGAGTCAAGTGGACACCTAAAATGAAGCATCACAGGCTGGCGATAAGTGCAAGCAAAGGAGAAGGATAAAGCAGGACGGTAGGAATAGGAAGTGCTGATGAGGGAGGGGTTGCAAATATAAACAGGGGGATGGCGAGAGCCTCACTGAGAAGGGATATTTGAATGGAGACTTGAAAGAAGTGACGCAGCGAGCCATGCAGATTTCCAAGAATGTTCCAGGCAGAAAAAACAGTCGGTACAAAGGGCCTGAGGCAAGAGCGTGTCTGGTGTGTTGGAGGAGCAGCAATGAGTCCAGTAAAGCTGGAGCAGAGTGAGCAAGGGGCACAGGATTAGGAAAGAGGCAGAGACAGAGCCTGCAGCCATGCGGGCCAACAGAAGGACGCATACTACAAGTGAGATTAGGGCCATTGCAGGATTTTGAAGTGGAGACTGGACATGATTTGACTTGTGTTTTAACAGGACCCCTCTGGCTTCTGTGTGATGAATGGACTGTGTGGTGGTGGGGGGGTGGGGGGGACAGGGAGGAGCGAAGGCGAAGCAGTTAGGAGCGCTGTGAGGGGAAGGGAGGAGTTATGGTGCAGTGGTCCAAGGGAAAGATGGTGGGTGCTTAGTGGAGACGGTGAGAAGTGCTGGATTCTGGATATATTCAGAAGGTAGAGCCAATAGGATTTGCTGATGGATCGGATGTGTGGTGGGATGAGAAAGAGGAGTCGAAGGTGATCAAGGAGGAACGTGTCTTGGGACAGGCGGTGTGGCATGAACTGGAGAGAGTTCAAGTTCACAGGGACTCGGGAGTTAAACTGAGCTACACTCCTGCCCTTCTCAGCTGTGTGACCTTGGGCAAGTTGCTTTCCAACTCTGAACCCGGGTTCCCTCACCGGTAGAACCTCACAGGGCTGTTGCAAAGATTTAATGAGGTGAGGTATGTAAAACCCCTGGTTCCACAGCTGGCACAGAGTAGGTGCTCCCTGAGCACTTGCCTCCATGTCCTTCCCTTTCTGGGGAAGCTGGAGAAGTTTCACAGCAGAGCTGAGATCAGAGGGGCCTGCGAACGAAGAGTGGGGCTTTGTTAGACGGAAAAGAAGGGCAAAGGGGCTCCCCCTTCATGACAGGGCGTGGGGAAATGAAGGCAATGGCAGGACACGCCTTAGTGTAAGCCGTGGGGTGGGGAAGGCTGCAGGATGACAAGGAGTACCTGGGCGTGGAGAGAGTGTGAGGAAAGAAAGTCATGTGCAAGGAAAGGGGCCCCAGCAGGGAGGCGTGAGGGGATGGGAGGCCAACCTCCTGCCTCCCTGGCTCTGTCTGGGGCCAGCCTCCGCCCAGAGGGCCTTTGAAACCTTCTGAGTTACGGGATGAAGCTGGTCGTAACTGTGGTACATGAATTCCCAGCACAGCAAGGGATCACTGAGCTCTGCGCTGTGCAGAGTCACACAACAAACATCTGGCTTGGCCGCTGGCCAGGACAGCCCCCCTCCCACCCTAGCCATCCACACACTGATTGCGAACATATGGCCCCCAAGGAGGAGGCTTTCCAAAAAGCCTCGAGGGCCATCTTTACCTTCTGGCCCGAATCACCCCGGCCCAGGGCTGCCACCAGGGCCCCCTTACTTCTTTACTCCTTGCACAAAGGCATGAATTCCCCTCGCACGGGACCAATAGGCCCGCGCCGAGGAGCCCCCTCCAGAACCACAAATACCAACCCCCTACTGCATGGGAGGCTCTGACAGCAGACTGCCTGTATTCCCATCCAGCCCTGTCTGGCCCCATCCGGCCCCATACAGCCCCATCCCACTTAGCTGTGTGTACTTGGGTGAGGTTCCTGACCTCTCTGAGCCTTATTTTCCACTTCTACAAAGGATATAAATGACACCTCCTTTACAGACTTGATGAAAGGCTCAAATTGGATTATTGAGACTATGACTCAGGCTCTAAGTACTGAAAAGATGTGGCTTCTACCTCTACTCCCCCCACCCTACACTCAGTACTACCATTGTCATTAGGGGATTGAGGGTAAAAATTATACCAAACTGTAAAAAGGAGAAGAGAGTCTAACCAAATTCTGATGTTTTCCTGTGATGGCTACTTCGATGGAATCCTTTGAAATAACGATTCTCATATTCTTCTCCCAAATACGTTTGTTGTTGTTCCTGCTTTATGAATTCCCTAAGCATTTTTTAAATTGTTTTATTGAGGTTATATAGGCTTATAACATTTTGTAAATTTTAGGTGTATGTTATTATATGTCAGTTTCTATATAGACTGCATCGTGTTCTAGTTTCCAAAAATCTAGTTTCCATCCGTCACCATACACGTCTCCCTTTAGCCCTTTTGCCCTCCCTCCACCCTTCCCCTCAGGTAACCACCAATCTGTTCTCCTTATCTATGTGTCTGTTTGTTATCTTCCCTGAGCATTTTTATTGAGCAATCTGGCCCTAGAGAACAAGGATTTGGAGACGGTAACGGGTCAGACACATTCTTGCTGTCTAGGATCAGCTAACACTCAATAGCGTTTACCACCTGCCACGGAATGGTCTAGTTCATTTTATCCTCGGCACAAACCTTGTGAGGTTGGTACAATTATTACCCCCTTTTCCAGATGGGAAAGCTGAGACTCAGCGGGGTATATTGACTTGCCCAACGTCAAACAGCTTTTGAATGTTGGCGGAGGTCTTGAACACAGGCAGTCTTGCTGCAAAGGCCATATGCTTAACCACTATGCTATACCGTCTCTTCAAACTGTTAAATCAAACCTTTGTCACACACATGAGAGCCTTATATCCCTAGGGGGACTGGGATAGGTTGAGAGAGTGGGCTTGGCTCTCGGTAATCCTCCCCATGGCTGGAACCCAGGCCCAAGTCCACATCCTCGCTGCAAAATACATGAGCGCTGAAATTGGCAATGGTGCTGCCCAGTGTCCCTCTTTGAGGAGGCATCTATAAGTGAGAGGTTTGAACTAAACACCTTCCAAAAGTCCTTTCAATTCAAAGAGTTGAGGTCTCAACTCTATCTTGAGCCTGCCAGCTGTCTCCTGCCACAGGAGCAAGCAGGCCCTTTGCAGTTCCTTGCAGCCCCTTTTCACTTGGTCCTCCCTCACACGGTGGTGTGCATCCACCCTTGCCTTTCTCACTCTGCACACCTGGGAGATCTCATCCCTCATGCGGCTGGAATCACCTTCTTTATCCTGTTGTCTGGTCCAGACCTCTTCTCTGAACTCTAGAACATCTCTTCATCTGCCTCCCAGAGCTCACCTCCTTAGTGTCTCTCATAGACCTTGCCCTCCATCTGCAGTGCGAACTTGGTGGGTGTCTTCTTCCCTCAGAACCTCTTCCTCCTTCCGTCTTCCTCTTCTGGAGGAATGGCTCCGCCGTTTATCCATTTGCTTAAGCCAGAATCTGGGAGTCAGCGTCACCTCCTACATATCCATGAATCCATTCCCTTCTCTCCATTCCCACCACTACCTCCCTAATCCAAGCCGCCACCATCAGAGAGTTGAAGTAAAAGGCAAAAGCCCTCCCCTGCCCTCTCTCCCCGCTTCTCCCCCTGCCACTCCAATTCTCTACCAGGGTGAGCCGTTTAAAAACAAAATCTGAGCGCCTCCTCCCTGCCCAAAACTCTTCGCTGACTTTATTTCCCTCACAGAATCCACAGCCCTAGACATGTCTGAGGAGGTGCTGTGCTTGCTGTTAGGCAAGCCGTTTTCCAGGATGGGTTCTGGAGTCCCTATTAAACCTCGATCCTGATGCCACGCTAGCCACCGAATAACCAATGTGACTTTCTTAACCTCTCTAACCTGCGATTTTCTTGTTTGTAAAGTAGGGCAATAACAGTACCTACCTGGTAGGGTTGTTGTGAGGGTGAGGAGATGATAGTGCATGGAATGCATGGAGCTGCATGCCCCGCACCGACGCGCTTCAATCGTTCACCGCAGGTTAGCTCTCATGGTTATAAAGTTATTAGTATCAGTCATATAAATGATTATTGATTCAATCAACCAATGATTAATAATTATGATTAATAACATTATGGATCTTGTTCTATTGTATTATACATTCTTATTATGAGGTTATTATATTAATTTGGATTTTATGATTCTCTCCCTAGCTTCACCTCTCCTCCCCCCCCCACCTCTCTTCCCTTGCCTTTCATTGCCACACACTCTCGCCCCCCAGCTTTCTCACTCTGTCTTCCTGGAAAGTTTTTCTCTCTCCATCCTCTGATTCCTCCAGTGCCCCCTTTTTTTTGTGAGGAAGATGGCCCTGAGCTAGCAGCTGTTGCCAATCTTCCTCTTTTTGCTTGAGGAAGATTGTGGCTGAGCTAACATCTGTGCCAGTCTTCTACTATTCTTTTGTACGTGCGACGCCACCACAGCATGGCTTGATGAGTAGTGTGTAGGTCCACGTCCAGGATCTTGGCCCACGAACCCCAGGCCACCAAAGCAGAGTGTGGGAACTTAACTACTATGCCACCAGGCCAGCCCCATCCAGCCCCTTTTTGTACTGACAAGTCCGTTCCAGTATCAGCTCAGGCATCAATTCCTCTGGGAAGCTTGCCCAGACCCTCCCCTAGACCCCTGTAAATGGCTCTTCTATGGGCCCCCAGAGCACCCTGTTCTTCCCTTCACAGAGCCTCCATCACAGCATATTTGTAATTATTTACTTGTCAGACTCTTGGAATTAGGCCATCAGCTTGGCGAGGAGCTCCGGATCTTATTCACCAGTATATCTCAAGTTCTTAGCACTGCTGAGCACATAGCAGTTGTCTAATAAATGTTTGCTGAATGAACAAGAGACCGGCCTGGCAGCAATCCTCCCCCGTCCTGCCTACCTTCAGGGGTCCAAGGCCCTGAGCTAAACCTCTTCAAAGCCAAAAGCTGCGACCTGGGCACAGAATTGGACTGAACCAAAGTGGGAGGGTTGACCACCTGTCATTGCAAAAACTTTCTGTCTCTGCCGTAGAGGTATTTCTGTCCTTGGGTTCATAACCCTCTCATTCTCTGTGGGCTCAGTGAAGGTATGGCTGTTGGGGGGGTGGCAGTTTGTTGATTCACCTCCCTGAACTTTATCTTTGTCGTCTATAAAATGATAATAAGGTCCATTTGGTGGGCTCATCATGGAGATTCACTCAGGTGACACATGGAGGTGCTTTGTAAACTGCAAAGGACTGCATGTAGCACTTGATGATGGTCAAACACAGAAAAGATGTTGCTCTTGGCTCAACTCTTTTCAAGATCCCATGTAGACAAGGGCCCTCCTGCTTATACAGCATTATCTCTAGCAATCAGGTTACAATTGATTGACATTATCACTTTCTTTATATTTGGCAGATTCCCAGCCGGTGGCAACATGCTGGTCACCATAGAGACCCGAGAGGCACCCTTGTCTCATTGGTACCATATTTACAAACCAATCCTTAAAGTGGATTATTTTGCAGATGGTTGATCTCATCTATTCAATGTTGATTCTATTAGTTTCAATTTCAGAAGGTGACATTTTCTGACCCTGTCCCCTTAAGCACAAGCAAAAACTATGGCTTTTTTTTTGGGGAAGTGAAAAAGTACAAGGTGTGCTTGGGGAACACCAAGGAAACAAGACAGATGCAGGGGAGGGTTTGTAGGGGAAGCACAGGATATACCTCTCATTCATTCATTCGTTCAGCACCCACAATGTGCCAGTAACTGGGCTAGATAGTGGGGATGCGGTGGTAGCAAGATTAGCCTTACGGACCTCACAGTCTCCTGGGGGAGACAAACAATTAATAGACAATTGTAGTACAGTGTGGCAAATTCTATGGTGGGAAGAACAGGGAAATGGTGTGCTGTGGGCCCCTAACCTTCCCAGAAGAAGCAACTTCTCAGCTGAGACCTGAAGGATTGGTAACAGACAGCCAGAAAAAAAGTTAGGGGAGGGAGCAAGCAAGGGAGTGGAGTGGAAAAAAAAGTTCCAGGAAGAAAAAAGTGTCCAAAGAATATGAAGAGAGATGGGAACAGGGTAAATTTGAGGGCCTAAAAGAAAATCGGGGACTACAGGAATAGAAGCACGGAGGGGGCAGGAGAGAGAGGAAAAGGATGAGCTCTATTTGGGACAGACTGAGTTTGAGATGTCTGGGGACCATCCAAGAGGAGATGTCCAGGTGGCAGATGACTTTGTGGGTCTGACGCCCGAGAAAGAAGTCACGATGAATGAAGACCCGGGAGTTGGGAGCTACCGCCTTGCCCTTCTATTGAGAAAAGAGCTTAGGACCACACTGGGGAGGGCTTGCAAGGACAGTTCAAGGAATTTGGACCTGATTCTACAGGCAATGTGTCTGACCAAGAAGTTTGGAAGAGGAAGTGATGCAACTCAAGCTGAGCTTTAGGGATGGGGCTGCAGTGTGTGGAGGAGAGACTTGGGTGGGAGCAGAGGATGTTGCCCATGGCAGAGGTGGTTGAAAGGATGGAGAAGGAAGTAACATGTGAGGGGTGCTGAGGATGCACACTCAACAGGATCAGGGTAGCCATCTGAGTCGCATAGCACGACACACAGTGGTGTGCTAGAACCGGCTCATACCAGCCAATTGTTAAATTTTTAGGAATTTTCTGAGCCACTTGTTATAAACAGCCATTACTAAAAATGCAAAAACTATATATTAAAAATGTTTAGAATGTTAATATATAAACTTAACATTAAGTAAATTATATAATAAATATATAATATTTATATAATAAATACTGAAAACTCCTCACTTCCTAATTATTTTACTACATTTTACTATTATCCGTGCCCTTGAGATTATTTATGCCTATTGTATCCGCATGGTGGAAATGCTCTATAATGGCGTGCTACTGCTCATCTCTTCTCAGCTTAGGCGCAGCTCCCTGTTCAGTGACATCATGGTAGTAGCTTGAAATCGGCCATGGAAATAAACACTACAAATCAGGATCTGATTAATTGTTTTGCTGATTGTCCAGGGTTAAGGAAGCGATGGAGAAAATGTTAAAATGCAGATTAAACTTCGAAGTGTGTTGTGTCTTGTAGCCATTACATTGTGAATAGTACAAAAAATTAAGGAAATTTTTTTCAGTATTCAAAAATTATTATACAATTCAGCAAAGAAGCTGCTCAAGGCATTGACAAACAAATGAAGTTCTAACATATATGTCTTTGTCGTTTCATTTTTGTCTTATTTGTTAATGCAAACAAAAATATCAACCAACACTCTGTTTGTCAGTTGCAGTCATAGGTTGATATGTCATAGGTTGATATGGATACAAGTTTGGCAAAAATCATTGAAAGCATTCTGTTAGAATCAACTGGCTATACGGAATTCACAATAACGAGGAATTGCCTGTTTTATTATTATTTGTAAATTATGTTATACATCCTTTATATAAGTAACATTTATAACTAACCTATGTACATATATATGTATATACACATTTTTTCCAGAGAGCTGGTTGTTAAACATTTACCAGCACACCACTGATTACACGTGTTCACCATTGCTAGAAAAGCTAAGAAAAATACATGAGCATGTCCCTGGGAAAGCCCCAGGAATGAACTGAAAAGCTGTTGGCTCTTGGGAAGTTTCTTCTTTCTGTTGTTGTTGCTGCTATTATTATTATTGAAGGCTGTTTGTTGTCTCTTGGGAACATTCTTTGTTATTTATTGTCCAAACAGTACAATATTCTCAGAAGTCAAAATGGTAGAGAAAGTTGACCCACAAACTCCTGTCTGAGCAAATCAAACCTTTTCATTTTTCATTCTCTCTTTGAGCTTTAGGATTGGCCTTTGGTTTGGGGAATTTTCCAGGCCCAACAACCTGGGACAGAAGAGTGGATTCCCCTGGTTCAGGATGGAAAAGTTCTTCCTGGAAAGGTAGCATCTCTCTTGGGTATCTAGTGACCAAGGTAACATGGAAATTAACTCCTTGAGTGGAGCCCGAGAGCCAGCACTTGCCATCTCTTGGCACCAGGAACCCAAGGTCAAGATGTCTGCAACATACTTTCAAAGGGTTCAGAAAAAGAGACATGTGTGTCTGTGTGTGTACATGGCTACATAGAGAAATGAAACAAATACGGCAAAATGTTAACAATTATTGAACCTAGCTGGTGTCTATGTAGGTGATAATTGTACTACTCTTTTGGTCTTTCTGTATATTTGAAAATGTTCGTAATATAAACTACATACATAAAAAAAAGGAGTCAGTGCAAGGTGCTAAGACAGGGGAGTACCTCTGATGTTCAAGAAACAGCAGGAGGCCAGTGTGGCTGGAACAGACTGAGCCGGGGGAAGAGTAGTAGGAGATGAGGTCAGAGGCCAGGTTGTGGGGATCTCTTAGGGCCTTGTGATGACTGTGGCTTTTAGTCTGAGTGACACGGGTGCCATTCAGGGGCTCTGAGCTGAGGAGCAACTTGACCTGACTGACACACTTTAAACAGAGTCCCTCTGGCTGCTGGGTTGAGACTGTAGGGGGCAAGGATGGCAACCGGGAGACCAGTCAGGGGCTAATGCTATAATCTATAATGTAGACAAGAGTTGGTGGTGGCTCAGACCAGGGCGGTAGCAATGCAGGTGATGGGAAGTGATCGGATGTTCTTTGGGGGAACGCCAGACACTGTCCTATTTATGTATTTGTTCCTTTATAAGTTTATTACAAAAAATATCAAACATATACAGAAATAGAGCAACTGGTATAATGAATCGCATGTACCTATCACCCAGCTTCAACATTATCGGTACAAGGTCCATCCTATTTCATTGATCTTCCTTACCCACTAGATTATTTTAAAGCAAATTTCAGATTGCTTGTCATTTCTTCTAATCCTTCAGTATGTATCTCTGAATGATAAGGATCCTTTATGATTATCACACAAAAAGTTAATAATTATTTCTAAATATCACCAAATATGGACTCTGGATATATTTTGAAGGTAGAACCAAAAGGATTTTCTAATTAAATTACACGTGCAGTGTGAGAAAGGGAGACAAATCAAGGACATATCCAGTGTTTGGCCAAAGTAACTGGTAAGATGGCATTTTTCATGACATGAGATGGGGAAGACTATGGATAGATCTGATTGGCACGGGCCAGAGGGCAGTGGAGTGGCTATCACTCTTTCTGTAACATCTAGGTTAGCAAGAACATGATTTGGCTATCAAAAAATCAAGGTGGCTCTTGTAAACTATAAAGTACTCCACAAGTCCTAGCTGTTTGTGTTCTTGTGCTCATTCAAAGCTGTGCTGTGCTGCCCTGACTGGAGCGTGAGGCCCTGCCCACTAAAGGCATGCGAGAAGTAAACCAAACCCAATCAAGTTCTGCTTGCTTCTCAGTTTCATCTTGGGACCAAATGTCTGCTTCCCTGCTGAGATGATCTCTAAGGTTACCTCCAGCTCTAAGATTTTATGAATCAAATTGGAAGCCTTAAAAAGCCTTATGAAGACACAAGCCATTATTTGGAAACTTGTATCTCATACCTATGATACAGGCCGCTTTGGCTAAGTCCAGCAATACAACCTGGTGTTAAGATGGAAATCTTCCCCACGTTGGTACTAGTTGCTAATAAAATTCCTGTGCTAGTTAAACAAATAAATAAAAAAACAAATTCAAAATGTTGTTAAAAGAGATTCTGGTGATGTGAAGACTGCAGACAAACATGCCAATTCCCGTTGTGCAAGATGGCCGGCCAATTAGCATCCAGCAAACCACTGTGCTTGTGGAAAGAAGCAACTTAGAGGCCTCTCATTCTCCACATTCACTTTGGTTCCTTAGCTAAAACTCAGATTCTTTCCATCTGCTGAGCTGAGACTTAAAACAAACCCAGAACGAAGGAAAGTGCAGCCACGGGGGCAGCGAGCAGGGTGGCAGCAAGAGAATCCACCAGCATTCAGGGAAATGACCCTCTGGCCTTTCGGTCGCACCTGCTTGTTTCTTAAAGGAGGCACTGTAAGATTACTTCTGACCCAGCCCCTCATCAGAACTGCGAATCCGGAGGAGCCTCACTCTTGGCAAGAGAACCATGCTGAAGCAACATGTCTGGCAAGCCCACTTACGCACCCTTCTCCCACCCAGTTCGGCAAGACCCAATTCTTGCAGCAACGCCCTTCCTTCTGCTTAAGCAGAGGACCTGAGGCACCAGCCAGTCGTGCTTTGGAGTCTGCAATAGGTAAGGCAGAGCAGCTCTGTGGGGCCAAAATCCGGGCTTGGGAGACCCCAAAGCATGCCTTCTTTAGCCAATTAGTTTGGACATTGCTCAGTTCTCTGGCAAGACCACTATTCTGTGGCTCCTTACTCCAAGTATAGGACCCAGCCAGGGGTGGGGGATGCTGCCCCAAACCACAGCTCCTCAGCAGCCCTCCTCCTCCGCTGGACTACAGGCCTGGGCACCGGGAATGACCATTATACGTGCCCAGTTACATATGTACTAACTTTACACAGGTTCATCACACCTCAGATGGAAAAAGATGTCTCAAACAAGTTTTTCACCTAAATCCTGTCGTGGCGGGATACTTGGTAAGCTTGAGCAGTCTACAAGTAAAGATGTTACATGAAGTCATGGCGAGATACAGCAGTATCTATAGGGCAGTGGTTCCTAGCACAGGGCAATTTTGCTCCCCAGAGGGGATCTGACAGTATCTAGAGTCATTTCCAGTTATCACAACTGGGCAGAGTGGGAGGGCATACTGTAACATCTAGTAGGTAGAGGCCAGGGATGCTGTTCAACAACCACAATACACAAGACAGCCACCCACAAGTTATCTGGCCCAAATAGCATGAAGGTTGAGAAGCCCTGCTAAAGAAGGCAAAGGTGGTTTTGGTGTTTTAGCAGGAAGATACACTTTATAGGATAACAGGAACAAGAGAGCTGCTTCAGAATGTTGGTATCACAAGGAAGGGTAATTGATATTCTTGGAAGAGACCCAGGGCTTGAAATGAGGACCAAGTGTAAGAGCTGGCCCCTTGCAGCAGGGGCACCTCTTCTTGTCTCGAGATTGGCAGGCAAGCCTGACACCACCCTCCACATTCAGGGAAGCAGGAACGAGTTGATTTTCCACATGCTTTGTTTTGCAGAGTACTACAAGGAATGGAGATGAGGACTGCAGTGGCAGCTGGAGAATGACAGAGGACTACTAAGTCCGAGTAAGTGCATTGCTTTGCAACATCAAGAGCCTGTACGTACACTTCCACTCCGCATTTGACAAGTCTGGCACAGGAGTGGGAAAAACAGATGAGCCAGGCTTGTGGATGGGTTAGTGCAATGAAGACAAGAGAAAGGAGGGCACTGGTTTTTTTAACAGGGTAGATGAGTTCTCGGCCAAGTCAAGGGGCTGACGCTCTGGGTTTCCCTGGCCTATCCACTCCTGGGTTAGCTGCTGCTCCTTCTTTACCATGTCTGCTACATTCTCCCTCCCACCACCATCCAAGCCAACCTATAAGAGACACAGGAAGATCCACACCACAGAACACCTAAACCTACCTGAAAATTCAATTGACTTTTCATATTATAAAGTAAAATAGCAGGAAACCACAAATTAAAACAAAAAAAACCAAAGCACAACACCAGAAGTAACGAATCACACTGTGTTAACTTTAATTAGGTACAAAGATCAGGTCACCTAGAGATCATTTCACCCACTGCTCTGTTTGGCTGCCAGTCTCTTGTCTCTCTCTTCAGCAATGGTGAGGCGGATGCCCTTTCCACGGGGAAGAGAAATCCATGGCTTGTTACCCTGGAGGAGAATACAAGAATCAAAAACCTGTTACAAACCAACTCCATTAGCAGCTTTGCACATGCTACATTTGTCATCTCATTTAAAGGAGAAGCCCATTTGTGAAAGTGCTCAGCAGCAGCCGGGCATCTGAAGACATTCGGATTCTGGTTTATCAAGAAATACCCACTGCTTGGGCAGTTGGGGCCATTCTAGCAAACTTGCCGCTCATACACGTAGGTGTAAAACCACAACGCCCTTCGTAATGCATGTCTTAGAGGTGCTCAAGTAGTGCCCAAGGTCACTCATTAGTTTATAAAGTGGACGAAGATGGGCACGGATGTTACCTCAGGGCCAATCTTCCTCAAAGCAAAAAACATCCAAAACCTGAAAACCCAAAAAAACCAAAACAGCACAGGCACAAATTGAAGAACTTGACTACAAGGCATATTCATTCCATTACTCGGGCACATTTCACCAAGGGGATCAGGTCCCCTGCTGATTCTGTGATACTGAAAAAGCACAGGTTTGCTCCAGCCTCGCCAGCCAGGAGCCAGGTGCTGCAATGTAGCAGTACCTGCATTTCCAGTTTCCCTGACCAGAGAAGGGAAGCCCAGACTTACTTTGCCAATAACAAAGATGTTGGAGAGCCGGGTGGCAAAGCTGTTGCCATTGGCATCTTTCACATGAACTACATCAAAAGAACCAGGGTGTCTCTCTCTGTTGGTGATCACTCCAATTCTTCCCAGGTTAGCACCTCCGGTCACCATACACAGGTTACCTAGGCAGGAAGGAAGAAATAATGTGCTCAGACCAAGGCACTCTGCGAACTCATAACCCAATGTAATGAATGACCAAGAGAGATCCAGAATGAAGTTTACTAATCCCTTTTCTCATTCAAATTTATTTCTGTGGATCTTACCTAAGCCAGGATTCAGGGTCCTCTTATGATTTGCCCCATCCCTCCCGCACACCCAACAAATGTAAACTCCACTGCACCCACCTTGTCAGGTCCTCACCATGTCTTGCCTATACCAATGCTGTTCCTCCAAGGCACAATTCTGTTACTGTTACTGACAGACTTTAGGGATGATGACAGCATTACAACGGCTGCATCATAATTAGGCTGGTTTGCCTTTTCTGTCTCTTTTCTGCCCAGCCCCCACGCCACTTCCACGGATAGGGGAGCTTGAGATGTCTAGAGCGGGCCTGAGAATGTGTTTCTCACACCAGAACTCATCTCAGCCACCCAGAATATTCTGAACACTTGGGCCTCTGGAAGTAAAAATACTATGTATCTGGGCGTTGGAGCAGATACATTCCCCAGTTATTTGTTTTGACCCACCACCCAAACAGAAGCCAGCTACAATTCTCACACCTCCCCATGGAAGCCACTCTTAGCTAACTTCCCTCCCCACCGTTCAGAATATACTCCTGTCTCTAACCCTTACTGCCACCACAGAGCCAGGCTGAAACGAGCACATTCCCTGAAACTTGTAGGCGTTGCCCCTTCCCAACCCCTTACCACATCAACAGACACCTAGCTTTGGTTGGTAATTAGCTGCACATCAGAATCACCTAGAAGGTTCAAACAAAACCCTGTACCCAGGCATTGTGCACATCATAATGCTTGATTAAATTCTGATTAAAAGGAGAGAAAAGCAAAGAACAGCTCTTACACCCAGGCTTTAGAGAGAATGCCCAGGTAGCAGAGGCTGCTTACCAGTGTCAAACTTGATAAAATCAGTAATCTTGCCAGTCTCCAAATCAATCTGAATGGTGTCATTGACCTTGATGAGAGGATCAGGGTAGCGGATGGTCCGAGCATCATGGGTCACCAGATGAGGGATTCCTTTTGTGCCCACAAAGATCTTTCTCACTTTGCACAACTTGTACTAGAAACATACAAGAGTGAGCCACACGCAGTCTAGGGCACATGCACTATGCCCCACAGTGGACGCAACAGTTCTTTCAAAGCCAGAAGTCACTGGCTTAAAAATACAATTAGCAGCTAAAGGCAACAGCCCCACAGAGGAACTGCCAGTTTTTCTAACTGCAGAATAACCATGTCCCAGACTTTTCTTCCCGCCCTCCATACACTCATCTTGCACGCTGACCACCCCTCTCTAGGCTAGGCTGGTCTTCCTATTATGCATTTTCCTTGTAGCACTGCATCACCCCCATGTTCAAGTCCAAGGTACCGAAGACCCCACAACTTCACAACCTTTTTCCAGGCTGTTTAAGCCTCATGGGCCCTGTGAATTCTTCCCCAACTCCTCTCGATCGCTCCTAATAAGTGCCTCTTAATGGCTCCCTCTACACCACAACTGAGTTTTTGTCTCACAAACTGCAATTGTATTACCAGTCCATCTAATCAACAAATATTTCACAAAGCATTTCAAGTTTGGATTTTCACTCCCTGACATCCTTAAAGGAAATCAAATCACCATGACGCCATTGGACATGCCCGCTGGCCTGCGGATAACGAGGCAGCTAAGGAAATTAGGAGCTGAATCACTCAATTGAATTAACCTTCACTTACAGCCAATAATTCAGAAAGCCTTAAACTTTTGTGTAAAACCATCACAACAAACTGGATTAAATAATCAATGCCTGTAATTTTTTTGAGCTATCTCAAACTAGTGCCCCAAGGGTTAGCAGTCTCCTCCATTGACACCTTTCCCCTCCCCAGAGTAAAGCTAGACCCACAAATGGAGACGTGGCAAAGGGCCAACTGGATTGGAGTGGATATTGGTTTTTTGGTTCCTTATGCTTAAAGGACCCATACCTCAAGAACTCTTAAATGTTCCTACAAATCACTCTCCTTGCCGCTAAAACCCAACGAGGAAGTCACTTCATTTCTGCCATAAAAAAGAAAATGATCTCTTGAGGATGTTAGCTTCAAATGGGGGTCAATCAGACATCCAGCAACAGACTGCCACACAGCTACCACCAAGACTTTCAACAAGATGATACAAAATTGAAGATACAATAGGATCTCACCAAATTCTTAACTGGCTACTTCCAGGGAAACTATTCTAAGTAATCTTAATCTATCTACCTTATTGCAAGGGACCAGCCAATGTACTTAATCCAGGCTCTAACTGAGAACCAAGTAATTTTACTGAACAAAGACCCAGCCTACTTGCAACACTCACCTTGGCCTCCTCAGGTGTAATACGATGAACGGCAAAGCGACCCTTGGTGTCATAGATCAGACGGAAATTCTCTCCAGTCTTGTCAATGCTGATGACATCTGATATCAAACAGTAACTTAGGTTACTATAGTGACCCCCACTACCCCATGTTGAGTAACGACCACAGCACCATAAGACAAAAAAACCCCTATGCCTCAGATTTCAAATAACAACAAGGATTCTTAAGATTAATGACCATGCCTAGCTAATCTTTAATGTTTCAAAACCCTGTTTTTACAATATGTAAAACTTAAAGTGAATCGAAATTTGGTTTTGAGAAATGATTCATGATTATTTGCAGCCCTACAGTATGTAAATAAAAAACTGAGGGGGGAGGTCATGCTTTATTTCCGAGACTGATAAAAGCCCACCACTATTCAACACAACTGCCATTTGGGAGGGAGATAAAACTATCAAAAGGAGCCCCCACCAAGTGCCCACCACTAACCACTTACCCATAAAACCAGCAGGGTAGGTTATATCAGTTCGGACCTTGCCATCAATCTTAATGAACCGCTGCATGCAAATCTTCTTTACTTCATCTCCTGTTAGGGCATACTTAAGTCTGTTCCTTAGGAAAATGATAAGGGGGAGACATTCTCTCAGCTTATGGGGACCGGTAGATGGTCGAGGAGCCTGTAAAATGATTTAAAAAAAAATTCTGTGAAACTATTGGTGGGATTCACTCAAACCCACCTCCCAAGTCTTGAGATCCATTAACTAGACACCAGAATGTCCATCACCTCCAAATTTGGGCAAACAAGGTGTTCAAAGCTTACAAAAACATTTCAGACCTTAAAGTTTTACAGTGTTTTCCCCCTTCAGAGGAACAGACCCATTAAGAACTAATGTGAGTCCCAAATCCACGTGAAGTGTACTATGTGGAATGAGGCACAGAAATTATTAAGATGAGGTGGGGTGCAGCTCAATAGCACAGGGCCTTCCAGAACAGGGAAAGCCAAGAACACTTTCCCCTTAGCCCTTCCTCAAAATGACTAATGGAAGGCACTGCAAGAAAAATTATGGATACAATAACCAGGGATGCCTGACATTACAGGCTCAGCATAAAATATATCCCTTAAATGTGTCAATATTATCTCAGTAAAACTGGGGAAATGAAAACGTGTATCTTTCGATACTTCCAATACATGAAACATGCTTACAATACAACAATACTTACAAACACTCCGGTCAATTTATCCAGCATCCAATGCTTTGGAGCTGCTACACGCTTCAGATGTTTCTTGGGACCACGAGCCTGAACGAGAGTTTTAGGTTTTTAGATTGTAATGCTATTAGATCGTTTTAGATTTTTTTAACAGCTTACAAACTCTATCAACTTCTTGAAAGCACAGGGCGGTGATCAAAGGCAGAGAAGCAAACGCACACAAAGTAGCTAGCAAACACTATAGGCTCCATAAACTGGAACCAGCTCTCTTATTGTACAGACAACACTTCTCGATTACTGTCTTTGAGAACTGTGCTAAGTATCTTCACGTTACTGCTTAAAAGCGTGTCTGCTTCCAGAGACTGTTTTTCTAGGACACTACGCCGGTGAAACGGCCAAGGGTTAGACCTGATGGTACAGCCAGCCAGCCACAGAAATAGACCAGAACTCAATCTGTGCTTCTACTTTCTAATCAAATAGAAAAGTTCTCGCAATACAACCGTTTGGTTTTGAACTGTCCGGCGCGAGATGAATGTGACTTCAGAACAACCACGTGCGAACAGCTGCTCCCTCGTACTACAAAGCCAAAAGCTGAGACCAGCTTTCACTTTAAAATGCGGAAGGAAACTTTTAACGCTGTGTACTGATGCTTACCGGCCACACTACGTAAAGTCAGTAAAGTCAAATCATGCCAAAAAGACAACGACCACGAAAACGCCTCTCCACCGGCCGGACCCAACGTCCACCCATCCCAGGCCCGCCGTCTGCCCTCTGCGCTCACACGCAGCTTCGGCCTGGGCAGAAAGTCGCTCCTCCCAGGGTGGCAGGATGCGTGGCCGGGCGTGGCCGAGCCAGAGACCGAGGCCTTCCCGCCAGCAGCGCCGATTCCCCCCATCTCCGGGGCCGGCATTCGCCCTCGAGCCCGCCTGGGCCCACCCCGCAGACCACACTCCCTTCGACTCCGCCCGGCCACCCCCTGCGAGAACCCCGAAGCCCCAGAAAGGCCCGGCCCTGGGAGGATGGAGGCTGATGCATCCCAAGAGCTCGCGAACAAGCGACCTTACCATGGCTGCGCTAGGCACGGAAAGAGGACCGCCTTCTTCCGGTGCGCCGAGAAAAGAGGCTCGGAGGCTGCGCGCGCCGGAGCCTCGGAAGCCCCGCCCAGCTCCGCCCTTTTCTGGCGCTCGGGGATTCTATCTTGCCACCTGCTGGTGGGAGGTCATAGGTCCGGAGCTTGGGAACCGCCGCTGAGAAAGGGGCGTCTGCAAAGGGCGGTCTCCTCCGCTCCTTTTCCCGCTCTCCTTCCAATATTTGCTGAGCGCCTCTGGTGCGCCTGATTCTGTTAGGTGCTGGAAATACAAAGATGAGCTAGACAAGTTCCCTGCCTTCGGGGACAGTGCAAAGTAAGGTTACTTTAAGTCCCACATACACGTGATTATATGATACATTTTAATAAATATTTAATATTATTTCTTAAACATATTTTGTCTGTCCCTTCTTCCTAGTTCCCTCGAGCCGGCCAACCTGCCTATACTGTAAGTTGGGAAGAAGCAACATTTTTTTCTCTTGCTTCTCTGCAGATTCCCGAGGACGTAGGGGTGTAGGGGGTTGGGAGGGTATGGTCCTTGCTTGAACCTTGGCGCCCTGCCCCTTGCTTCCTGTGCAATGCATTTGGCACTTACTATAAAGTCTCAGGGAAGGAGGGAACATTAGAGACCATCGGTTATCTAACTAAAACTTAGATTTGATCATGCTATTTCTCTACTTTGAAACTGCTCTTGGCCCTCCTGCCTGGCCCCTCAGGTGCCTCTGCTTGTCACCTGAAGCCTCCTGCACCTGGACAACCACTGCTCCCTTCCCCCATCCCAAACCTCAAAACTTAAGCCACTTCAAGCTATTACTGCTTTGAGAAAGGTGCCTCTTTCAAGCCTCCTGCCTGTGGACCCGATGCTTCCCCACCTTGGAACTGCCATGGACAGCCCAACCCCTTTCCTGGGCACGTAATCGCACTCCTCAACCTTGGAGATACACACAGCTCAAGTCCCTCTGGTTCTGTGAGCCCCTATTCCCCTCAGCCAGGGTCAATCCCACATTCTTCTGCCCCAGAGCCCTCTGTTCAAACTTGATGACAGCACTTAGCACATTGAGTTGGTTTCCTTGACTGGTTTCCTTGTCTGTCCTCCCCTAAACCATGAGCATCTCCGTGACAGATCCTGCCCTAATTCATCTGGGCAGGCCCGTTACCACCTAATGGAGAGCTTGGCGCTATGTCCAGCACTTGGTAAATACTTATTGAACCAATAAACTGACTCAACATCCCACCAATTGTGCCAAGTCTTACTAGATTATCCCTGGGAGCATCCAGCTTGAACTCCTCCCACCACGGGGTCATGGCTCAGGAGGTTCCATTTTACAGGTCTATCTCTACCCTCCGCTTCACCCCTTAGCAGTCCGCAGAAGATCAAGAGAGAAAAAAAATCCTTGGTTCTTCTCAACCAGACAGTATTAACTAGGAGGGCAGGAGTTCCTCTTTGTCTAAAACGAGGTCCATAGTAGAGCATACAATAAATGATTATTGGCAAGAAGGGGCAGTTGACTGGAGGTGTTAGGTCTGGAAATGCACGGATGAGCTGGACGAGTTCCCTGCCTCTGAGGAGAGTGCAAAGTGAGGCTACTTTAAGTCCCACATACACATTTTAATAAATATTTAATATTATTTCCTAAACATATTTTGGTCAGAGAGAAAGGGAAGGTGATGAGACAATGGAAGGTGGATCTTGAGGTTTTCAGTCTGAGGGCACTGGGAAGATGGTGATGCAGCTAACAGAAATGATGGGAGTTGGTTTGGGAGTGAGGAATAACCATGGGACTTCCACCTAGGGAGGATGGGAGAAATGGCTGGTGAGAGCTGCGGGTCTTACTTAATCAAGATCACAGAGCCAGTTAGGGGTAGGGGTAGGGGCGGGGCGAGGTGAGGGGGCTGGTCTCTTGCTTCCCAGGTCAGTGCTTGGTTTGTTTTTGTGCCATAGCTTGTCGAAGGACTGGAGGGAATCAAGGCAGCTTTTTCAGGAGATTTTTTTCTCTATCAATTTGTATTTATGCACAAATGACATTTTAACAACAATAAAGGGAATTTGGAAAGAGCTAAGAAAATCACAAACAGTACCTCCCCAAACACCCTAAACACATCATCTGTATTCATTTGTTCCTGTTCCTGTTCTCATTAGGATCAGTTTGTGTGCATGCATACTTTTACATAATTTTAGTCCTAGCGTACATACCACTTTGTATTCTGCTTTTATTATATTACAAACACTTTCTGAGTTGCTACATAATCTTCGTAATTAGTATTTTAACAGCTGCATCATATTCCATTAAATGGATGTCCCATAATTAATAAAAGTTCTCTGTTGTTGAACATTCAGTTCTTTGCACTTTTTCTTCATTATGAATATTGCTACAGTGAACAGTTTCCTTCATATGGCTTTTTCCCTCAGTTGAATGATTTCCTTAGAATAAATCCATTCCTTCACCCAACATTTATTGAGTGCCTACTCTGTGTCAAGCTCTGTGTTAGTGCAGAGATGATTAAGATCCAGTTCCTGCTCTCAAGGAATTCACGTTACAATGGAGAGGCAGGCTGGGAGGGGGGGACGCAAAGCCAGGAGAAGCTCATCAGAGAAAAGATGGTGGCGAGGCAATTTGGAACAGAGAGGGCTGCTAAATCTTAAGAATCTTGGACTTTAGCCTATAGGTAGACAATGGGGAGCCGTTGAAACATTTTAAGGGGGACAGGATCAGCTTTGTGCCTTAGAAAGATAACTGACTGCTCTCTATAGGATGTTATGAAAGAAGTGTAAGTGGCTTGGAGGAGATGGGTCAGGTCTGTTTCAATAACACAAGCCAGAAACAGAAAGATGAGATCCAGGTCTGTGGCTGTGGGATGGAGGAGGAGGGGGCAGATTCGAAAGACATTGCAGATAGAGTATTGGTGGGATCTGACTGGGAAATGACGAATGCGCAGGGGTGAGGGACAAGGAGGTAATCAGGATGACTCCTAGGTTTCTGACTTGATGACTCAGTGGTGCATTCACTGGGAACAAGGAAGAGGCATTCTTGGTATGAGACGGGGGTGCTGAGCAGGGGGGACATCAAAATGGAGATGTCCTGTAGACACAGGTCTGAATTCAGGCACATGATCTGGGCTGGAGACTCACATTTGGGAGAACGGGTACATCTGTGTTTAGTCCCTGGGAGTGGTTGGCAGTAACTGTTGGGAAGGGAGCACATGTTAAGAGTCTGAATGCTTTGATAGTAGCATCTGTGTATTGCCGAAAACCTTTGTCAGAGGATCCTCACAATTTTACTATCCTAGTGCCAGCCTAGTAATTACCTATTTTTAACTTTTACTAATGTAATTGTTGCAATTTGCACTTAGAAAAATCACTAGTGACGTCGAACATTTTGCCATATGCTTGCTTACTCATTCCATTTCCTCTTGTGTAAAGTATCTCTGTCCATTTATCTTTGGGGGACATGTTTTTCTGACGGATTTGCACGAGTGCTTTATAGAACGTAGAAATTCATCTTTTGTTATATTTGAGGCAGATATTTTTATCAATTGGTTATTTTCCTTTGGGTTATATTTTTTACATACCAAGTTTCAAAATTTTATATAGCCAAATCTGTTGATCTTTTCTCTTGTAAATTTTTCTTATCAATTCAAAGCTTAGAAGGCTACCATCATTTCAAAGATCTGCTAAATACTCAATTCTTTTGCATAACGTATTTCATTCTGTTTTTTTTTTTTTAAGCATTGGCACCTGGCCTAACAACTGTTGCCAATCTTTTTTTTTCTGCTTTATTTCCCAACCCCCCCTGGTACATAGTTGTATGTCTTAGTTGCAGGTTTCTAGTTGTGGGATGTGGCACGCCGCCTCAACGTGGCCTGACGAGCAGTGCCGTGTCCGCGCCCAGGATCCGAACCCTGGGCCGCTGCAGCGGAGCACGCGATCTTAACCACTCAGCCACGAATAGGAGCCGGCCCCTATTTCATTCTGTTTTGTTTTGTTTTTTTGTTTGTTTGTTTGTTTGTTTTTTGGGAGGAAGATTAGCCCTCAGCTACTACTGCCAGTCCTCCTCTTTTTGCTGAGGAAGCCTGGTTCTGAGCTAACATCCGTGCCCATCTTCCTCTAGTTTATACGTGGGACGCCTACCACAGCATGGCTGCCAAGCAGTGCCATGTCCGCACCCGGGATCCGAACCAGCGAACCCCGGGCCGCCGAGAAGCGGAACGTGCGAACTTAACCGCTGCGCCACCGGGCCGGCCCCCCCCTATTTCATTCTTTATCAACTTGAGGTTGATAAAGTTAAATAGAATAAATAAACAGGAAAAATTCTATTTTTTCCTCAAATGGCTAACCAATTTTCTCACTACATTATACCGAATGATCTGTCTCTTCTCTGTTGTTTTATAAGAAGTGCTTTAGTGCGTAATAAATGAAATTATATAGTACTGTACATGCTTCTATTTCTGCAAGTGTGGGCATGGGAGATGGAGTCTCTGGTGAGTAGAGAATTGAGACATATATCCCCAGCATCTGTTCCCGATTACCAGAAGGAAGGGACACATATGAGTGGTTCATAGTTCTAAGTCATGCCATGAGTAGAGCAGTCCAAACCCACTCTCCATCTTAAAGAGTAGCCCATCATGCCTCACCTTCCCTGATCCACTTATTGTCAGTAATCAGTGAAGCAGCACAGCCTATTCCTCCATCTCTCACACTGCTGCGGGACAGTAGGGCAGAGTGGAAAGAGCACAATTTGAATTTGTCTTTGCGTGCCCTTGAACAAGTGGCTGCACCTCTCTGAACCACAGGTTCCTTATCTGGAAAATAGGGATAGCAATACTTACTCCCGAGTTTGTTGCAAGAATCAGAGATGATGTATCAAATGCATAGAACATAGTAGTGACCCAATCGATTAATTGGTGTTCCAATTCCCTCCTGGCCACTTCTGATTACTCCTGTCTTAAATTTATTTATTTATTAGTGAGGAAGATTGACCTTGAGCAAACATCTGTTGCCAGTCTTCCTCTTTTTGCTTGAGGAAGATTGTCACTAAGCTAACATCTGTGCCAGTCTTCCTCTGTTTTGTACGTGGGATGCTGCCACAGCATGGCTTAATGAGCAGTGTGTAGGTCTGTGCCTGGGATCCGAACCCACGAACACCAGGCTGCCAAAGTGGTGTGCATGCACTTAACCAGTACACCACTGGGCTGGCCCCTTAAATTTATTTTTAAATAGCTTTATTGAGGCATAACTGACATATGATAAATGGCACATATTTAAAGTATACAGTTTGGCAAATCTGATGTATGAATACACTTAACAGAATGATCACAACTAAGATAATGAATGTGTCCATCGCCTCCAAAAGTTTCTTCATGTCCCTTTGTAATCCCTCACTCTGGCTCTTCCCCCTGCATTGCCAGAAAACTACTCATCTGCTTTCTGTCACTGTTGATTAATTTGTATTTTCTAGAATTTTAAATAAATGGAAAATTTACAGTATGTACTCTTTTTTTTTTTTAAATGGCTTTTTTATAAAGATTTTATTTTTTTCCTTTTTCTCCCCAAAGCCCCCCGGTACATAGTTGTATATTCTTCGTTGTGGGTCCTTCTAGTTGTGGCATGTAGGACTCCGCCTCAGCATGGTTTGATGAGCAGTGCCGTGTCCACGCCCAGGATTCGAACCAACGAAACACTGGGCCGCCTGCAGTGGAGTGTGCGAACTTAACCACTCAGCCACGGGGCCAGCCCCCAATGTACTCTTTTTTGTCTAGCATCTTTCACTCCACATAATTATTTTGAGACTCATTGATGTTGCATGTATCAATAATTTATTCTTTTTGTTGCTGAGTAGTACTCCACTGTATGGATATACCACAGTTAATTTATCCATTCACCTCTAGATAGCCATTTGAATTGTTTCCAGTTTTGGGCGATTACAAATAAAGCTACCATGAGCATTTCTATACAAGTCTTTTTATGGACAAATGTTTTAATTTCTCTTGACAAATACCTATGAGTGGAATGGCTAGGTGATATGGTAGATGTATGTTTAACTTTTTTTTTTTTTGAGGAAGATTACCCCTGAGCTAACATCTGCTGCCAATCTTCCTCTTTTTGCTGAGGAAGACCTGCCCTGAGCTCACATCTGTGCCCATCTTCCTCCACTTTATATGTGGGACGCCTGCCATAGCATGGTTTGTCAAGTGGTGCCATGTCTGGTGAACCCCGGGCTGCTGAAGCAGAGCGTGTGAACTTAACCGCTGTGCCACCGGGCAGGCCCCTGTTTAACTTTTTAAAAATTTGCCAAACTGTTTTCCAAAGTAGTTGTATTATTTTATATTCCCATTAGCAGTATATGAGAGTTCCAGTTGCTCCACATCTTTGCCAACACATGTTAAGGTCAGTCTTTTTTTTTTTTAATTTTTTCATTGTGGTAACATAAAATTTATGATCTTGACCTTTTTTTAATTTAATTTTTTTTGAGGAAGATTAGCCCTGAGCTAACTACTGCCAGTCCTCCTCTTTTTGCTGAGGAAGACTGGCCCTGAGCTAACATCCATGCCCATCTTCCTCTGCTTTATATGTGGGATGCCTACCACAGCATGGCTTGCCAAGTGGTGCATAGGTCCACACCTGGGATCTGAACCAGTGAACCCCAGGCTGCCAAAGCGGAATGTGTGAACTTAACTGCTGTGCCACTGGGCCGGCCCCATATTATTATTATTTTTTTGCTGAGGAAGATTCGCCCTGAGCTAACATCTGCTGCCAGTCTTCCTCCTTTTGTATGTGAGCTGCCGTGACAGCGTGGCCACTGACAGACGAGTAGTTTAGGTCCACACCCAGGAAAAGAACCCGGGCCACCACAGCAGAGCACACTGAACTTAACTACTAGGCCACCAGGGCTGGCCCTCCATTATCATTTGGAGTTAATTTTTCTATATGATGTGAGGTTTAGGTTGAGGTTCCTTTTCTTTGTTTTTGTTTTTGTTTTTTTTTTTGCCTATGGATGTCTAATTGCTCCAGCAGCATTCTTTGAGAAGGCTGTTCCTCCTGTTTTTTTTTTTTTAATTATTTATCCCTCCTCCTTTAGATTGCTTTTGCACCTTTGTCAAAAATCATTTGGCCGGATTTGTGTGAGTCTATCTCTGGGCTCTCTGTTCTGGCCCACTGATCTATGCGTCTCTTCTTCCACCAGTATCACGCTGCCTTACTTACTGTAGTCATGCGGTGAGACCTAACGTTGGTTAGAGTCATTCTTCCCACTTGATTCTTCATTAACAAAATTGTTTTAGACACTCTAGTTCCTTTGCCTTTTCACATAAATTTTGGAATAAGCATGACTATGTCTACCAAAAAACCTTGCTGAGGGTATAAAATCAACTTACAAAGGTCAGTTACATTTCTATACTCTAATAATAAACTAACAGAAAGAGAACTCAAGAACACAATCCCATTCATAATTGCAACAAAAAGAATAAAATATCTTGGAGTAAACTTAACCAAGGAAGTGAAAGACCTATAAAATGAAAACTATAAGACATTACTGACAGAAATTGATGATGACCTAAAGAAATGGAAAGATACTCTGTGTACATGGATTGGAAGAATAAACATAGTTAAAATGTCCATGTTACCTGAAGAAATCTACAGATACAATGTAATCCCAATGATATTCTTCATGGAAATAGAACAAAGAATCCTAAAATTCATATGGGGCAACAAAAGATCCCAAATTGCTAAAGCAATTCTGAGAAAAAAGAAGAAAGCTGGAGGCATCACAATCTCTTACTTCAAAATATACTACAAGCTACAGTAATCGAAACAGCATGGTACTGGTACAAAAAGAGGTGCACAGATCAATGGAACAGAATTGAAAGCCCAGAAGTAAAACCACACATCTACGGACAGCTAATCTTCGACAAAGGAGCTAAGAACATACAATGGAGAACGGAAAGTCTTCAATAAATGGTGTTGGGAAAACTGGACAGCCACATGCAAAAGAATGAAAGTAGACCATTATCTTATGCCACACACAAAAATAAACTCAAAATGGATCAAAGACTTGAAGTTAAGACCTGAAACCATAAAACTTCTAGAAGAAAATATAGGCAGTACACTCTTTGACATTGGTCTTAAAAGGATCTTTTCAAATACCGTGTCTACTCAGACGAGGGAAGCAAAAGAAAAAATAAACAAGTGGGACTTCATCAGACTAAAGAGCTTCTACAAGGCAAGGGAAATCAGGATCAAAATGAAAAGACAACCCACCGATTGGGAGAAAATATTTGCAAATCATATATCCAACAAGGGGTTAATCTCTATAATATATGAAGAACTTACACAACACAACAACAAAAAATCAAACAACCTGATCAAAAAATAGGCAGAGGATATGAACAGACATTTTTCCAAAGAAGATATACAGATGTCCAATAGGCAC
Source organism: Equus quagga (assembly GCF_021613505.1). Taxonomy (NCBI): domain Eukaryota; kingdom Metazoa; phylum Chordata; class Mammalia; order Perissodactyla; family Equidae; genus Equus; species Equus quagga. The sequence continues at coordinate 67,969,170 of NC_060276.1, read as the reverse complement.
ATGAAAGGATGTTCAACATCACTAATCATCAGGGAAATGCAAATCAAAACTAAGATATCACCTTACACCCATTAGAACAGTTATAATAACGAAGACAAAAAATAGCAAATGCTGGAGAGGTTGTGGAGAAAAGGGAACCCTCATATACTGCTGGTGGGAATACAAACTGATGCAGCCACTATGGAAAACAGTATGGAGATTTCTCAAAAAACTGAAAATAGAAATACCGTACGACCCAGCTATCCCGCTACTGGGTATTTATTCAAAGAACTTGAAATCAACAATTCAAAGAGACTTATGCACCCCTATGTTCATTGCAGCATTATTCACAATAGCCAAGACGTGGAAGCAACCCAAGTGCCCATGGACTGATGGCTGGATCAAGAAGATGTGGTATATATATACAATGGAATACTACTCAGCCATAGAAAAGACAAAATTGTGCCATTCACAACAACGTGGTTGGACCTTGAGTGTATCACATTAAGCAAAATAAGCCAGACGGAGAAAGACAAACACTGTATGATTTCACTCATGTGTGGAAGATAAACATATGGACAAAGAGAAATATTTGGTCGTTACCGGGGGAAGGGGGGTGGGGGTGGGCACAAAGGGTGAAGGGGTGCACCCATATGGTGACTGACAAACAATAACGTACAAGTGAAATTTCACAATCTTGTAAACTATCATAACCTCAATAAAAAATAAAAATAAAAAAAACGTGTTCCGCTTCGGTGGCCTGGTGTCCACTGGTGGGATCCTGGGTGTGGACACGGCACTGCTCATCAAGCCATGCTGTGGCAGGCATCCCATATATAAAAAAAAGTAGAGGAAGATGGACACGGATGTTAGCTCAGGGCCAGTCTTCCTCAGCAAAAAGAGGAGGATTGGCAGCAGTTAGCTCAGGGCTAATCTTCCTCAAAACAAACAAACAAAAAACCCTTGCTGAGACTTTGATAGAAATTGCAAAATTTATAGATCAATTTAGGTGTTCTTTAATGTCTTTCATCAGCATTTTGTAATTTTCAGTGTACAGATCCTGACCAGCTTTTACACCTGAGTAGATGTATATTTAGTGATTGTAAATGGTATCATGTTTTAAATTTCAGTTTCCATGTGTTCCTCTCTAGCACATAAAAATGTGATTGCTTTTTGTGTGTTGATCTTGTATCCTTTGAACTTGCTGAGCTTACATATTAGTTCTAGGAGTGTTTATCTGGATGACTCAGGATTTTCTATGTAGACAATCATGCCATCTGCAAATAAGGAACGTTTGCTTTCTTTCTGATCTGTATGCTTTTTTAAAAGATATATATTTACTTATTATTTTGTGTGAGGAAGATTGGCCCTGAGCTAACATCTGTTGCCAATCTTCCTTTTTTTCCTTGAGGAAGATTGTCGCTGAGCTAACATCTGTGGCAATCTTCCTCTACTTTATGTGGGATGCTGCCACATCGTGGCTTTGACAAGCGGTGCTAGGTCTGTGCCGGGGATCTGAACCTGCAAATCCAGGGCCGCTGAAGCGGAGCACGCAAACTTAACCACTATGCCACCGGGCGGCCCCCTGGTCTGTGTGCTTTTTATTTCTTTTTCTTGCCTTGCTGTAGGGGCTAGGACTTCCAGTGCTATGAACAAGAATGATGAATGTATAGCCTTGTCTTGTTCCCTGTCTCACTTCCTGCGTTAAGCATAATGATAGCTGTAGGTGTTTTTGGAGATGCCCTTTATGACATTAAGAAAATTCCCTTCTATTCTGAGTGTACTCAGAGTTGGTTTCTTTTTTTATCATGATTTGGTGTTGGATTTTATCAAATGCTTTTTCTGCATTAACTCATATAATCATATGTTTTTTCATATGTTTTTTCTTCTTCAGTCTGTTGATATGGTAGATTGTGTCAATTGAGTTTTGAAGGTTGAACCAACTCTGCATACCTGGAATAAATCCCACTTGGTCCTGGTGTATTATCCGTTTTATACATTATTGGATTGGATTTGCTTGATTTTTTTGAGGAAGATTAGCCCTGAGCTAACTGCTGCCTCTTTTTGCTGAGGAAGACTGGCCCTGAGCTAACGTCCGTGTCCATCTTCCTCTACTTTATATGTGGGACACACACCACAGCATGGCTAGCCAAGCGGTGCCATGTCCGCACCTGGGATCTGAACCAGCAAACCCTGGGTCCCTGAAGCAGAACATGCGCATTTAACTATTGCACAACCGGGCTGGCCCCTGCTTGATTTTTGTGTAGAATTTTTGCATCCAAGTTCAGGAGAGATATTGGTCTGTAGGTTTTTTTTTTTTTTTCTCCCCAAAGCCCCAGTACATAGTTGTATATCCTAGTTGTAAGTCATTCTAGTTCTTCTATGTGAGCCACCACAGCATGGCTTGAGAAGCGGAGTGTAGGTCTGTGCCCAGGATCCAAACCTGCAAACCCTGGGCTACCAAAGCGGAGTGCATGAACTTAACCACTCGGCCACAGGGCTGCCCTGGTCTGTAGTTTTCTTCTCTTGTGTGTTGTCTTTGTCTGGTTTTGGTATTAGGGTAATAGTTGGGAAGTGCTTCCTCCTCTTGTTTTCTGGAAGACATTGTATAAAATTGGTCTTAATTCTTCTCTGTATATTTCATAAAATTCTCCAGTGAAAAACATCTGAGCCTGGAGATTCTTTCCTGGGAGTCTTTAATGATACAAATGCAATTTCTTTATTGACTGCAGGACTATTCCGATTATCTATTTCATCTTGGTAGGGTTTTGGGAGTTTGTTGGTTTTGAGGAATTGGCTCGTTTCTACGTTGAGTTTATGAATGTAAAGTTGTTTGTAGTAATTCCTCATTATTCCTTTAATAGCTGCAGAATCAGCAGTGATATCTCCTGTTTCATTTCTGATACTGGTAATTTGTGTTTTCTGTCTTTCTATTTGTGTCAATCTTGCTAGAGGTTTGTCAATTTTATTGATTTTTTTTTCTGAAAAACCAGCTTTCTGTTTCATTGATTTTCTCCATTGCTTTCTTGCTTTCAATTTCATTGATTTCTGCTCCTACCTTTATTATTTCCTTCTTTCTTCTTGGTTTGAGTTTATTTTGCTCTTCTTTTTCTTGGTCCTTGAGGTAGGAATTTAGATAAATGCTTTGAGACTTTTCCTCTTTTTCTAATATAAGTATTTAGTGCCATCAATTTCCCTCTCTGCTTTAGCTGCATCTCACAAATTTTGATTGTCATATTCTCATTTTCATTCAGTTTGATATATTTTTAAAAAATTTCCTTTGGGACTTCTTTTTTTTTTAGAATTTTTAAAGTTTTTTAATTTTTTAATTTTTATTCTTTTTGAGGAAGATTAACCCTGAGTTAACTACTGCTAACTTTTGCTGAGGAAGAGTGGCTCTGAGCTAACATCCATGCCCATCTTCCTCTACTTTATACGTGGGACACCTACCACAGCATGGCTTTTGCCAAGCGGTGCCATGTCCGCACCTGGGATCCGAACCGGCGAACCAACGGGCCGCCGAGAAGCAGAACGTGCGCACTTAACTGCTGCGCCACCAGTCCGGCCCCTGAGACTTCCTTTTTGACCCATGGATTATTTATAAGTTTGTTGTTTACTTTCCAAGTGTTTGGACATTTTTCTGTTATCTTTACGCTATTGATTTTGGTTTTATTCCATTTATAGCCAGAGAACATACTGTCTGATTTCAGTTCTTTTACATTTATTAAGGTTTGTTTTATGAACCAAGATATGGTCTATCTTAGTCAATGTTCCAAGAGTACTTGAAAAAAATGTGTACTCTTCTGTTGTTGGGTGAAGCACTCTATGAATGTCAATTAGATCCTCTTGGTTGACGGTGTTGTTGAGGTCTTCTATATCCTTGCTGAATTTGTCTACTTGTTCTATCAATTGCTGGGAGAGGGTTTTGAACTCTCCAACTCTCATTGCAGATCTGTCTATTTCGCCTTTCAGCTTTCTCAGCTTTCATAGCATGTATTGTGATGCTCTGCTGTTGGTGTATCCACGTTTAGGATTGCTATGTCTTTCTGATGGATTGGTCCTTTTAATATTATGTAATGTCCCTCTTTGTCCCCAGTAATTTTCTTTCCTCTGAAGTCTGCTTTATCTGATATTAATACGGCCACTTCTGCTTTTTTAAAGTTAATGTTTGCATGATGTATCTTGTTTCCATCCTTTTACTTTTAACCTACCTACGTTACTATGTTTGAAGTGAGTTTCTTGTAGACAGCATATAGCTGGGTTGTGTTTTTTAAATCCATTCTGCTTATTTCTTTTTTTTAATTGGTATATTTATCTTAAGGTAAATATTGATATGTCAGGACTTAAGTCTGCCATTTTACTATTTGTTTTCAATTTCTCATTCTTTTGCGTTTTTTTTTTTTTTTGCTTGCATTCCTATGAGTTACTTGAACATATTTTAGGGTTCCATTTGAATTTGTTTCTAATGATTCTGAGTATTGTTTGCTTTGTATACTCTTCCTAGTGCTTGCTCTAGGCGGTATCATATGCATATATAACTTATCACAGTTTCCTGGTGTTCAAGTGAGTTCTGACTGACTAAATTCTGTTGACCTGTCTTCAAGTTCACTGATTCTACTCTGTTTCTGTCCTCTGGACTCTATTATTGAGTCCCTCCAATGAGTTTTTTACTTCAGTTATTTATTTTCATTATATAATTTACATTTAGTTCTTTTTTATAACTTCTATTTCTTGGCTAAGGTTTTTGATTTTTTAAATTTATTTCAAGTGAATTTGTAATTGCTTGTTGAATTTTTATGATGGCTGCTTTAAAACCCTTGTCAAGTAATGCCAACATCTGATTCATCTTGGTTTTGGTGTCAATCGATTGTCTTTTCTCATTCAAATTGTGGTTTTCCTGGCTTTTGTTGTGATGAGTGATTTTTTATTGTATCCCAGACATTTTGATTACGTTGGGAGACTCATGATCTCCTTTCAATCTTCTATTTTAGCAGGCAGTGGCTCTGTTTAGGTTTAGAATGTACGTTCTGGTCTACTTCTGTGGGTTGTAATTCCGATGATAGTTTAGTTTTCCGAGTCCTTGCAGTGCTAGTTTTGTGTCTTCATTCTTCTCTTCTCCCTGGGGCTCCCATTCACTCCTTGCCGGTGCCGTCTGCTGGGGCGGAAGGCACCTCCCTGAGCTGCTGGCTTTTGCTGGGAGATCTTCTGGAGGAGGAGGAAGTTGCTGAAGCCACTGTGCCTGAGTTTCCTTGTGACACTGTGTGGACAACAGGGAGCCCAGGGCTTTGCTACTGCTACCATTGCAAGCAAATCAGGTTGCCTGCTAGTGTCCCAGTTCTGGAGTGGCGTCAGAGACAGCCCAGGGCTTTGCTACTGCAAGCAGATCGGACCGTGTGTGTGTGTGTGTGTGTGTGTGTGTGTGTGTGTGTATGGCTGTTGCTGGTTTGGGGTTACAGGCCTCTTTGGCATGCAATCTAGGGGCGTATGGAAGATAAAAAGAAAACCGAGGAAACTCACCATGTTGTCATTCCTCAAGTCCTGAAGGTCCCAGCCAGTCCATCTTCTTTCCTGCTTTCAGAGTCCTTTCATCATTGTCAGTTGCATAATTTCTGGGTATATAGTTGTATTTGTAGGAAAGGGGTAGGGAAAAAGGAGTCTATATCACCTTGTTCTAGAACTGGAAGTCCCCTAGTATAGTTTTGATGTTTTAAAACCATTTTAATTTCTTTTTCTATAGTTCATTTTGATATTATTTGTTGATATTATTTGTCCATTTTTATACTGGGCTGGTGGTCTTTGATGTATTGATTTGGAAGAGCTGTTTTCATATTCACTATGAGTTGCAGATATTTTTCCCAGCTTATTGTTTATTTTTTGATTTTCACTGTGTTATGGCATTTTTTTTTTGCCATGCAGTTTCTTTTTATGGAGTTAAATATATCAATCTCTTCCATAGCTTCTGGGTTTTGTGTCGTTCTCAGAAAGGCCTCATCATTTCAAGATTTTATTTTGAAATCTCCTCATATTTTCTTCTAGTACTTTCATGGTTTCTTTTTTTGTTTTTTGGGGTTTTTTTTTTTTTTTTTGCAGAGGAAGGTTTGCCCTGAGCTAACATCTGTTGCCAATCTTCCTCTTTTTTTTTTTTTTTTGTATGTGAGCCACCACCACAGCATGGCCGCTGACAGACAAGTTCTGTAGGTCTGCGCCCAGGAACCAAACCTGGGTTGCTGAAGCAGAATGTGCCAAACTTAACCACTAGGTCACTGGAGTTGGCCTCGGTTTCATTTTTTTTTTTAAGATTTTATTTTTTCCTTTTCCTCCCCAAAGCCCCCCGGTACATAGTTGTATATTTCAGTTGTGGGTCCTTCTAGCTGTGGCATGTGGGACACTGCCTCAGCATGGCCTGATGAGCGGTGCCATGTCTGCACCCAGGATCCGAACCAGCGAGACCCAGGGCTGCCACAGTGGAGTGTGAGAACTTAACCATTCGGCCAGGGGGCTGGCCCCCATGGTTTCATTTTTTATTTTTAAATCTTTAGTCCATCTGGAATTCATTTTGGTGTAAAGTGTGAGGTAGTATATCCAGTTGTCCCAAAGCATTTCTTGAATTCTCCATCATTTCTTCTCTGCTTTGAAATGCTAGTTTAAAAAAATTTGTGGTAAAAAGTACATAACATAAAATATACCATCTTAATCATTTTTAAGTGTACAGGTCAGTAGTGTGAAGTTGTTTACATTGTTGTGCAACAGGTTTCTAGAACTTTGTTACCTTGCAAAAGTGAAATGCTGTGCTCATTGAACAACAACTCTCCATTGAAATGCTACATTTTCATCATAGACTAATTTCTTAGTTGCTTCTTGCCTGGACCACTATAACAGCTTTCTAGCACCACCGTATTACTAATCTGTCATGCACACAGTAGCCTGACTCATTTTCCTCATGTAAACTCTGTCCACAACACTCCTTTATTCCAAACCTTCAGAAGCCCTCCCTGGTACTGCAACTGAAATGAAGCCCCCATTACAGTCTTTCCTAGCGCCCGCCCCTTTTCCTCCTGTCACTCCTCATGATTTGTAATTTTAGTTATCTGCGTGATTGACTATTTTCTATCTCCTTGCTAAACTTCAAGTTTCATGAGAGCAACGGCAACGTGCTCACCACATATTCCCAGTGCTTACCCATGCGCCTGGCACATAGCAGATGCTCAGTGCATGTTTGTGGAATGATAGGTTCCCTCTTGCCTGTGGAACAAAGTAGAAACAACAGCAAGATCTGATTGGCACTTACCTTCTCTCAGCCCTCTTGTCCTTCAGGGAAGACAAGCTGCTTGACTTTCTGCCCTTCCTTGGAAAAGCCACAGGCTTTCTAACACTTGGTTCTGGTTTATACCATGCTCTGATTTTATCTTTTTATTTGTGCTCCAATTGCTCCCTGAAGGCCATGCCCTCCCCTCAGCCCCCCGCCAGCATTGCTGCCTTAGGGAAATCCAATTCATACTTCAAGATTGTGGCCGTCTCCACCACTGGACTGTGAGTTCCTGGAGAGCTGGGACAGGGTCCCCATAATTTGTCCCTAGGGAGCAGAACAGCTCCTGGTTCTCAGGAGGTGCTCTTGGTTACATAGCATCATCTGCTCCCAGGCTGTAAACTCCTTGCAGGTAGGCAGTGTTCCTTACCTGTGTACTTCTGGGAACCTTGCTTCCTAGCCCCTAGGACCTATCCCAGGCAAAGACTTGGAGTTGGCCCCAGGAATCTTCTGGCAACCTAATGAACGTGTCTGGTTGTACTATGAGAGGCCTGAACATGAAATTGTGGGGCAGGGGTGGAGGCTTCCCTGCCTGCCCCCCATCGTGCCCTGTGACCTTCCTTTGCTCCCGCCCTCTAACAATTAGAGCCCCACGCCCTGCCCCTCCTCACCCAAGCAGAGCCCTGGCTCTCTCTGGAGGATGCTCCCTGCTTCCCTCTCCTTCCAAGCCCTCTGAAGAGGAGGCTGCTTAGTTGGCCACTCTTCTGGCCCCTGGCACCAGGAGGCAGGGTTGCCATGCCCAAACTCCTGCTCTCCCTCCTCACTCAGAAGCACCTTCTCTAGGGATGTTCAGGCCATTCCCCACCACCATCTGCTTCCCAGCAGCACCCCTGTCACCTGCATGATTCCAAGGCAGCCCCTCCCCCTCACAGAGGCACTAGCCCCTGGCTTGGGCTTCTCACTAGCCCAAGGGCTGCTGGCATCCTGGGGGCTCCAGAGCTCACAGAGGTCAGGAGCGGCAAGCTGAGGACCAGGTGCCAAATTCAGCCTGCTGACCTGTTTTGTTTGGCCGGAATTGTGTTTTGTAAAGGCCCCAGCAGGGGAGGGACCCGGAAACCCTCCAGCCTTTTAGGGGCTAGGCTCCTTCTACATCCTGCCACTCTGCTTTAGACCCCGTTCCTGAGCCCACCCTGGCCCTGTGTCACTAGAGCTGTCCAGATTCTGAAATCCACCAGCCGAGCACAGCTTCCCTCCTTCCCCTCCACTTCCTGCCTCCCCCAGTCCTGTTCTATTCTCTGCACACAGACCTCCAGGCCCTCGAGCCCTCCCTGTTCTCCCCACCTCTCCCAGGCTTCTGTTCTTCCCTCTTTGTTTTCCTACCCCTGCCTCACCAGCCCCCACAGAACCCCATGTCTCCCCATTTGCAGCATTAGATGAATCTAACCATCCATCTTGCGTGGGATCATCCTAAAAATCAAAGCCGGTTAATTCTTTGCTTCCCTACAAACTTCCAGAGGTTCTTCACAAGCCAAAGGTCTGGCGGTACTAAGGCTACAGGCGTGCTCCCCACCTGGCCTTGAAGGCCCTGTGTGCTCTGCCTCTTGCAAACTTCTTCCGTGTCGTCTCCTCCCATACCCCCTCCAGCCCTATGACCCTGCATGCCGAACTTCTTTAGCTGCCTCGGCCCCCTTCAGGAACTTGCCCCTGCGTAACAGCTTTTCCATCTCACTTATTCTTTCCTTGGCTGACTCTAGTCTTATTTTGAAACAACTGTTTCTATGGGTAGATACATCTTCGTGTAAAGGCACAGAGCAAGGCCAGCGAGGATACACCACAAATGGATAAACGGTTGCTACCTCTGTGGAGAGCAAGAGGTGATCAGGCTTGAGGGAGCAGGGCAAAGAGTACTTTAATCTCATCTACAAAGTTTGTACTTTTCACAAGGAGATTGTGTCATGTGTTTATTACTTGTGAGATACAAAAACAAACAAATGGACCAGTTTAATACCTGGAAGCCTTCCCAACTTCCCAGGCAGATGGAGCTGTTTCCTTTACTGGGATAGAATAACATCTTCCCCTGCTATAGCAAATAGTGTTTCATTGTAACTTGTTGGTGCCTTTTTCCTTATAGATGAGGAACTCCCTCAAAGGTACAAACTTTATCTAACTCATGCCCCCAGTGCCTGGCCCAGAGCAGGTGTTCAGGGAGTGCTGAATCGACCGCATTGCCTCTGCCAGGGGGCTCCTTCCAAGGCGCTTGCTATGGGACAGGCCTGATGCTGGTCCTGAGAAGTTTAGTTTTCACAATGTCCAAGGAAGAAGGTCTCTAGAAGTCTGAAATGTGGGCAGAGGCGTCTCCAGGCCCTTGGGTTGTCAACATGAGGACAGGGCTGGGTTGGGGGCCCTCTCAAGGCCAAGATTCAATTCAGTGCTGCTGTCTTGTCACTTGGCATGCTCCTGAAGCCACTGCCTCTTCAGCAGTTAATCCAAGGGCAAAGGCTATAGCCCCAAAAGTTGAACTTGTCAAGCCCAGCCCTGATCTGTATCTCTACGTTGGAGAGGCCAGCCCAAAGAAACAGGCTATCCCCATAGAGAGTGGGCCAGGGAGGCCAGAGTTAGGGGACACAAGCCCACTCAGAGTGTACCAGGCTTGGAGGGAGGGGTTGAGCAACTATCTGAGGGACTTGAAGAAGGCACCTAGAATCTCAGTTTAATGGTGGGAGTCTATAGCTTTTGCAATTTTCCAGAGAAATCTGAGCTCCCATGTCCTAGGACCCTTCTTAGGTCCTTTCTATTGCCCATAGGCAAAAGGGCACAGATGTGGCCTCAATGAGTCAATTGGACTGGGGCTAGAGAGTGGGTGGGGGTGGCTTTCAGAACTGGTGAAGTGTGTGCCACATGGCCAGGGCAACCCCTTAGACTTGGATGTGCATGTGGCGAGGAGGCTGCAGAAGGGGCTGGATCAGTCTGTCTTCCGGGAATGCCCCCAGGCAGCCCGTGTGTTCAACCTGGCATAGGTTCCTGGGGTCTGAAGGCAATGCAGCTAGGTGCTTGGGCTCCTGAAGAGATAATAGCAGTGGCAGTGGTAGGAATTTGGTGCACAGTCCCCTCCAGTCCTTCCCATTCCTCCCATCACACCCAGCTCCCTCTCAGCTAGCCCCCCACAACCCCGCCATGGGCCTCAGAACTGCTAAACGGATGTCAGATGACGGATGTCAGATCATGCTATACACCTTTCGACCTCAATGAAAAAATCTCTAGTCGGCCCATCTCTTTGTAAGTAACTTTTATTTTTATTTACAACAGAATTGGTGGCTTTATTCCTCCATCTTTAAGGGACTGTTGGCATCAGCAGCCAGATGGAAAGTCCGCAGTGAAGTCAAACTCATTCTGCCCCAGCCACAGCTCCGGAAGCTCATTGGCTCGGTCCAGTCCCAGCTCTACCACCAGCGACATCAGCACCTCCTCATCCACCGGGTCTGAATCGATGATAGCAGGGCTCTGGGCACCGGTAGAAGGAGAGAGTGACCCCGCCCCTCCCACCTGAGCCCCAAAGCCCCAGTTTTGCAGTGGCCCTGCCTCCCCGGGTTGGCCTGGAGTGGCGGCGGCCATCCCATGATACTGGCTGTTAAGCTTCTGCAGCTGCATACTGGCCAGCAGGTGAGGGGCGGGGTGCAGGTTGAAGGGTGGGGGTTTAGTGGAAGGGGTGGCAGTAGGAGAGCCTACTGGAGATGGAGATCCCGAGGAACTAGTGGGAGCCCCACTGGCCTTGGTTCCATTCGAGGCTACCCCAGGGTAGTGCAGGATGGCCACTGCTTTGCGATCTTTCACCCCCAGGTTAGAGTAGGCCAGAGAGCTCATCTCTTGGTTGGCATCCTAGAAGACAGAGAAAGACACAGCATAGTACCCCTGCTCCTGGCTTGTCCCTCTCCCTTCATCAGGCCCAGAAAGCTCCTACATGCACCCTCATTTGGGGCTAATGGTGGGGAGGGCAGCAAGAACGCCCCTGGAAAGTTAGGCTCCCAGCTGGAGTATCCTTTTGCTGCCATGGCTCTGAGCCCTGAGCTCAGACCCGCCATCCTAAGTGGGTTCGCTGCCCTCATCTCCCTCCCACGACCCTCTCTTCACCTCACCATTCAAAAAAGGGCATTTCCTTGTCCCTTTTCTCAGCCTCACTTTAACCTTTTCCATGGAGTGGTCTTGTTCCAATTCTGCTTCTCTGCCCCCTTCCCTGCCATTTTTCAACACCCCTAGTGGTTCGATTTGAGCACATTTAGGCAGAAGCTCTTCTCATTCTCCTCAGAGAAAGACCTGCCGTCTCCTCTCTGCTAAAGGACACTAGATACCACCCCGAGGAAGGCCTGCCACATGGCCACAGACCAGTTCGTCTTTCCACGCTTCAGTGTCTCCATCTGTAAAACAGCAAAAGTTACCTCCTTCACAGGTGAGGTGCCACCCTTGACATCGAGTGCAGGCCTTGACATAGTTGGCATTTCAGAGCCTTGGCAGAAGTTGGATAAACTGGTGGGAGGTGATGCTGCCAGCTGGAGCTGTCGCGCTGTATGTGAGGGAGAAGAGGTAATAAGGCAAATGCTTCATTGACCAAGAAAGCCCCATCGAGCCCGAAGCAGGGCAACTCCACACAGCTACAAGGCAAGGACCGTGACAGGGTTAGACTCAACACCAGACGCCACCTGAGCAGACGGGGAGCTCAAGCCAGAACTTTTGCCTGAGGCAGGAAAGGTGCTTGATTCGGCCAGGTGCTGCCCAGGCAGCCAGCTACCCACATCACCAAGAGGGGACACACGTGACTGCTTCCTCATGCAAGTGATTTCAGAGCCCAAGTGGAGGGGGGGGTGGCACTGTTCCTGATTCTGAGAGCAGGTATGGCCCTGAATAAGCAGCGCACTTGTCTCAACGGACCACAGACATGCGGGCTGGAGAGCTGGGGCCTCCACTGGACTGGGAGAAAAGTGGGAAGCAGTCAGGGCAAGGAAGACCTAGAAAGCTAGATGCTGCAACCCAGCGAAGGAATCAGTCCCCAAAGCAAATGTCATGGGGCTCCAAAGCCCTGCCTTGGGCATGGGTGTGAGAGAAGCTGATCAGGGTGGTTTGGGCGCTCTGAGGCAGCCAGAGAGCAGCTAGGGATGTCTCAACTTCCTCCGTGCCTCAAGCCACCTCCAAGTGAGCGCCGGCAGCACTGGGCTTTCCCAGGACACCTGTTGAGCCCAGCCACATCCATTTGTAGAGACAGGTGGGAATAATTCTTCCTGGGGGGAAACTGAGGCACAGAAACTCAATGGCTTTCTCATCAGGTAGCAGTGGTTCTGGGAGCAGGATCTAGCACTCCTATGCCCACACACCTCACCTGCCCGCTGGCCAAATCATCATGCCTGGAATGATTCAGATGGCTCCTGAGGAAATGATTCCCTAGCTCAAGTGCCAAAGGATAAGGGGAAGAGGAGAGGAGAACCCCCCAAACCAGAAAATAAGAAATCTCTGAAAACTCTCAAGTTATTTTCCTAGAAGCTTTTTTTTTTTTTAAAGCCCTACACAGTCTAGCCTTCATGATGAATTCGAGATGTAGAATTTCATATTTAAAAATGCCTGTTGGCCCAAAGAATCTTCAGGACCTTAAAGAGTCTCTAATCTTTCCAGCAAGGCTAGAATTCTCCCCGACACCTCCCTCCCCCCATGTGGTCGTTAAGAATCTGCTCAGACACTTCCAGAAAGTGGCCACTTAACTACCTCTCTTTATCATCTTTGCACCACTTCCTTGTAGGGGAGGGAGGCAAGAAAAACAGAGAAAGGAAGAACGGGGGTAAAAAAAGAAAACATGAGGAAAAAAATCAATTGCTGGGTTGCCACCACTGCTTGATTTGAGCCCTGTTTCTTCTCTGAGAATATTTCAAGCCAGTGATAACAAGATAAGGAGTCTAAGCCATGTCGTCTGTGTCCAAGAGCCCAGCACCTTCAGG